>NC_050071.1:75085608-75391833 GCF_009764565.3 Dermochelys coriacea | reverse complement strand
TACCACCTGTAGTTTCTAAGAGTTGTGACTGTAATCCATTCATACAGCTTTAATTTTGGACTATCATTAAGCATATTTGTCCATTCTCCCTTTGGTAAAGAAGTTACATCAGATATGTTCCCAAAAACATTTATAATTTAACATTTAATAGGCACCATATTTTTCTAAAACAGCGTTACAGAATTTGAGCCTCTCATTTGACAGACAAAATAAATAGTCTGAATTTAAACTGATACTTGTATACATAGATGCTTTGTGCCCCAATCTCCAGCAAATGCTCCATGAATGGAGCTCATTTATTTCAACTGGAATTCTGTACTAGATGGATCAGTACTTCAGATTCTAAAATACAGTCACCAAAACACAATTCATTGGTTTCAAGAGAACGTTAACTACCACATAGTCCAAGTGTAGTCAGTCATGCCTTTTCCTTTTAGTTTTGATTCTGAGTGATAGTTATAGCCAGATCTTTTCAAGGTTGGTAAATCTGGTTTGAATAGGAGAAGTTTATTGGAACATTCGTGATGACATAAAAATGTAGTTTACAGTGATGAACTGCAGCTCTTCTGCTAGTGTAATTTGCAGAAGATTAAGCCAAAACAAACTCCATATTTCGTTATGACAGTGTTTACATTAGCATTCTGCAAACTATAATTTAGTAACATGCAACAGCTCCACCTTTGAACACTAAAAGAATTGAGAACGATTGCATATTTACTTTGCTGCACATAAAGTTGCACTGGGCAATGAAATTCATGAAATATTTTTCATGTTACTGACAAATAAGACTACAAGAAACATTCTATACAAAAGCTGAAGTTTGCTGTAGTAAAATTCTAGTATCAGCATTTCTTATTTTACTGAACCTGATCTTCTAGAACTATTTATATCAGCACTTAATTACAAGGTGAAGCTAAAAAGTGGTAATTAGCTTTTGAATAAATTAAGTGAAGGTGAAAGAACCAGGAGCTTTTTAAATATCTTTAATACATTATATTTAAATGTGTGTGTGGGGTGGAGGGGAGGGGAAGGTGCAGCAGGCAAGCAATTCTGCTTGAGCAAGTATTGGACATGGCTGAGGAGGGTGGGAATCTCTGCGAAGGCCAAAATGGTGGGGTGAGGTGTGAGTTTTGATCCAAAGTCAATCAGTTGACTGCTGATTGTGGGGGAGGGAAAAGAAGCATGCCAATGCTTTGATTAAGTTTGTGGGAAGAGTGGGACAGTTCTGTCCTGATTCAATTATAGTCAGACATTACCTATGATACACAAATATTTTGCATCTGCTCTAAGTTGACATTTGAAGGTCATTTATAGAAACGGATAGTAGAATGAGAGCTGCTACAGAAAATGAAACATGAAAAGACATCCCATGTACATGCAGATTTTGACTGTATTCTATGTGGGTTTTTTTTCCCATAGAAGCTCTCTCTCATAACTGAGTCATAGACCAAAACAAATATAAATTCCCCCCTTTTGTAGGATCATTTTAAAAATGCAGGAAACAAACTTCAAGTCTGGAGTAATGTTAAGCTTTTTAAACACATGAATATAATTGATAACCCCTTGCTGGTAAGCTGCTAAGCAAGATCATGATAACAAAATATGCAAAAAAGTGTCCATTTCTCATTCTGGCAGCAGTGATGTTCCTTGGTACATAAGTGGGGGGTGACTGGATTCTGCAGAAAATAATAGGTGCTATCAGTCAGAACTTGAAGGTGATCTACTAAAGGGGAAAATCATTCAGTTTGTGCCTTTTTTGGTTCTTGATAACTTATGAAGTCAGCTGTGAACTACCATTTGTCTTCAAATAATTTACCTTCCATGCCACCCTCCATGCAGGAAAAACTCTCAGTCAAAAATCCCTAGAGCCACCATGGTACAAAGTCCTTCAAATTCATCCTCAAAACTCCCCTGTGCTATATGATACAGAAAACTGCTATTTGATAAGAGCTAGGCAGATGTGAGTTGTGATAACTATTCCTGAGTGACTAAGCATTTCATGCACAGCTATCCTTTGTCACCTCATTATCTCCTACCCATTTCCCCACCAACTTGTTTTTTCTTTTATACTGTAAACCAGGGGTGGGCAACTGGTGGCCAAAGAGCCTCATCCTCTGCTGGTTTGATCAAAATATCCCACACCCGAGACATGGAGCTTTTTTTTTTTGTTCCTTTGGGCCATGTATAGTTGGGATTTATGATAATTAAGGCACTTGAGTTTTAAAGGTGGCTAGATACAAGGTGGTGTCCAAAAATGTTTTAAAGCATTCACAAGTATTTTTTCTACAACATATCTTACAAATACAAAATATATGATGGTGTAGTTTTCATGATATTGTATTAGGCCTTTCTTTATCACACTTATAATAATTGAATTTCCAAATACTCTGAGATTTGTGCTGATACTTAATACATTCTACTTAGCAATGTCATGTCAGTTGAATCTCCATATCAGTGATGAAGCAAGTACAATCTGTGACCTTCCACAAAATAAAAAATAGAGTTGAAAAAAAGAATTATGGAAATGGGCTCCTCTCTTCCAGAACTGACAAATGGCATGCATAGTTGCAAAGTTCACATCTAATCTCATTATAAAGATTGACAGCAAAATAGACTAAATTGGTTTAATTTGCTTGTTGCGTGCACACACAGATATATCTCCTGTTCTGTACTTTTAACAAATAGCTAAAACTCTAATACAATGTTCAGCATGAATGTGATACAATTTACCGTTGAATAATTTGCTAGGGCATTTCTTTATGTACAACTTGATAGATTTATTGTAGATTGTATTTGTGTTAACCTTGTAGAACAGAACAGTCTCTCTACAAAATAATGGTGTGAAACAGAACACTTCATCTTGAAGAACAGAAAAGCCCTTTTGGAAATCCCAGTTTAGTACATAGTCAATGACCACGGATGCTCAGCCTCAGCTTGCTCAACTCCTGGATTTTGAAGCAAATATGTATTTAGTAGACTGGGGGTTTTTTAAGGGGTGGGGGGGCGTGCATGCCAGGAGAAGCAGTGTACTTGAACCAACTGCACACACTTGCACAAACTTGGAGCTTTGATAATTCCAGTTCTCATTCACACTGAACACGTTCAGACATTGAACATCTCGTTATTATGATCACCTCTTCCATATTAAGATAAATGCATCTGATGAAGTGAGCTGTAGCTCATGAAAGCTTATGCTCAGATAAATTTGTTAGTCTCTAAGGTGCCACAAGTACTCCTTTTCTTTTTGCGAATACAGACTAACACGGCTGCTACTCTGAAACATATTAAGATCACATCATCTCATTTACTTACTAATTCAGGACCCAATTCTCAACCATCTCCCACAAACTAAAGAACTAAAGAACACTGCTAGTCCTATAAAAGAAGGATTTTCTTGTATAAAATGGTGATAATGCTACTTTCCATCATCACAGACAATGCTAAGTCTGTTAACAATTGAGGTGCTCAAACACTACAGTATTGATGTGCTTAATGTAGATCTTGAAAGAATGATTTTAGCGGGACTACTTGCATAATTCAGTGTTATGCAACGTGAGTACAGGTTGCAGCGCATGCCCCATATTTCTGTTCTTATTTAGCTGCTTTAATGCTGCTAACCTTCAAATCATCATCATCGAAGTTGGCTTCCATCCATTACAGTATGCTCATGAGCTATGCACTGAATCATGTAGTTTTATAAAAGTTTGTGTTCAGGTTACAACTATCAGTATTTCTTCACTTAAAAAACCAGCTCTAGTTGAACCTTTAAAAAATTTTCCTCACTTATGCTCCTACAATGCCGCCATGGGCAGAAAATAGCTCAGTATTCCTTTTAATATGATGTCCAGCTGAAAAGGAGGAAACCATATTTGGACATCTCAGTCTGTTTGATGGAATACAAACAGTCTGATTCCTATCTCCTTCCCAAAAGATTTATTAAATACACTAACTTAGAAGCCACAAGGGAATTTAAGTGGCAAAGATATTTTATCTGAACCTATTTATTTATATAAGTATTGTAACAAAGCTCTGTCCTTGCCTCCGTGGGTCCCATGTTTCCTGGCGGATTTCGCTAGCCTCAGAAGCTCACTGTGACCCTGCACGTAACCCTTCTCTCTCTAGAGACAAGGGTCACAGTCTACTGAGCCATTTTCATCATAAGCCAGCAAGGGAGGTGAGGAGAAGTTATCCTTCCTTGCACAGTCTCTGTTGTCTCCCAGTCTCAGAGATTAATCAGGGGCCAAAGGGGGGGGAGAGCCTGGGCCCACCCTCTACTCCGGGCTCCAGCCCAGGGACCCTAATAGTATCAGCTATGGTAGCTGACCTTTTAGAAACATGACATGTACAATTCCCTGGGCTACTTTCCTCCACAGCAGCCCTCCCTTCCTCAAGCTCCACTTCACCCTTACCTCAGGGCCTCCTTCCTTGTGTCTGATATGGTGTGTACTACTCAGTCTCTCCAACAGCACAACTTCCTCCCACAGCTCCTGACATGCCCACCAACCTGACTGACTGGGAGGCTTTTAACTAGTTTCAGCCAGCCCCTGATTGGCTTCAGGTGTCCCAAGCAACCTAGCATTCTCCCTGCTTTCTGGAAAGTTCTTAATTAGCCCCAGGTGTCTTAATTGACCTGGAGCAGCTGCCATTTCACTTATCCTGGTACCAGGGATTTTTTTTAGCCTGGAGCTAATATTTCTATCTCCCACTACTTTTCTAAGCCACCTGGCCTTGCCCTGTCACAGTATACACCATGTCATATAACTTCCCACTGTCAGCTCTCATCTCATGTGTCAGCTTAAATCCTGTTTTACAGTTTCATGACTATATATATATGCTTCTTGCCTATAAAATATATCATGTTTCCTTTAACATTGCTCAGGAAAACCAGTATACACAAGAGAATCTATATACACAAAATAAGTAGGATTTCCTGAGAAAACTACAATGGTGATCTTCCAGAAAACACCATCCCTAGCCACCATGGATGTAGAGGCTCTCTACAGAAACATCCCACACACAGATGGAATACAAGCTGTCAGGAACAGTATCCCTGATGATGCCACAGTACAACTGGTTGCTGAGCTCTGTGACTTTATCCTCACGCACAATTATTTCAAATTTGGTGACAATATATACCTCCAGACCAATGGCACCTCTATGGGCACCAGCATGGCCCCACAATATGCCAACATTTTTATGGCTGACCTGGAACAACGCTTCCTCAGCTCTCATCCACTCACGCCCCTTCTCTACCTATGCTACATTGATAACATCATCATCTGGACCCATGGGAAGGAAACCCTGGAAGAATTCCACCACGATTTCAATAGCTTCCACCCCACCATCAACCTCAGCCTGGATCAATCTAGATGGGAGGTTCACTTCCTAGACAATGGTGCAAATAAGTGACAGTCATGTTAAAACACCCTATACCAAAAACCCACCGACTGCTGTCCCTACCTTCATGCCTCCAGCTTCCATCCCGGACACACCACACGATCCATTGTCTACAGCCAAGCGCTGAGGTACAACCGCATTTGCTCTAACCCCTCAGACAGAGACCACATCTACAAGATCTTCACCAACCATTCACAATACTACGAAAGGAAATAAGGAAACAGATCAACAGAGCCAGATGTATACCCAGAAGCCTCCTGCTGTAGGACAAGCCCAGGAAAGAAACTAACAGAACTCCACTGGCCATCACATACAGTCCCCAGCTAAAACCTCTCCAATGCATCATCAGTGATCTACAGCCCATCCTGGAAAACAATCCCTCACTTTCACAGGCTTTGGGAGGCAGGCAAATCCTCGCCCACAGACAACCTGCCAACCTGAAACATATTCTCACCAGCAACTGAACACCACACTATAGTCACTAATTCAGGAACCAATCCATGCAACAAAGCATCATGCCAATTCTGCCCACATATCTACACCAGTGACACCATCACAGGACCTAATCAGATCAGCCACACCATCACTGGCTCATTCACCTGCATGTTCATGAATGTAATCTACGCCATCATGTGCCAGCAATGTCCCTCTGCTATGTACATCAGCCAAACTGGACAGTCCCTATGTAAAAGGATAAATGGACGCAAATGAGTTATTAGGAATGACAATATACAAAAACCTGTAGGAAAAACACTTCAATCTCCCTGGACACACAATAGCAGATTTAAAGGTAGCCATCCTGCAGCAAAAAAACTTCAGGACCAGACTTCAAAGAGAAACTGCTGAGCTTCAGTTCATTTGCAAATTTGACACCATCAGCTCAGGATTAAACAGAGACTGTGAATGGCTAGACAACTACAAAAGCAGTTTCTCCTCCCTTGGAGTTCACACCTCAACTGCTAGAAGAGGGCCTCATGCTCCTTGATTGAACTAACTTCATTATCCCTACCCTGATTCTTGCTTCATATTTATACTTGCCTCTGGAAATTTCCACTACATGCATCTGAAGTGGTTATTCACCCACGAAAGCTTATGCTCCAATACGTCTGTTAGTCTATAAGGTGCCACTGGAGTCTTTGCCACTTGTAATCCTAAGAGTCTTAGGTATCAATCCAGTTTGTGTGCATGTGTGGAAAGTCACATGAAAATAGCCTTTAATTTTTAATAAGATCTCATAAATACTCTTAAAAAGGGCATGAAAAATATTTCCAAATGGGATCTCCAATAAGGCGGATATTTTCAAGGTTGAAACAAACAAACAAAAAACTTTCATGACTATGCATTATATAACAATATCACCCAAATGATTTGTAGTACTAAAACAATACAATCCAATTTACAATGAGTCTTCTTGAATAAGTCGTTCTAACATCTCAGTGTGATATGAAGTCTGAAGAAAATGTCTCAGCACCATACGTTCTCAGAAGGATTCCATTATTCTCACAATTTAAAGAATAACCAATACAGCTTTATTTGTCTCCCATCTGAACACTACATATGACAATGTCTCCAACAATATCCCCTCAGTACCGGTGATGGAGGCTCATGATCAATAATGGCAATACTGTAATATGGATCAGTTATCAGGATGTCATCATTCAGTTAACCCAAATGTGTGAATGAAATTAGTTCCTAGAGGAAGGGCAGTTGGCTTAAGCTGAAATGCAGCAGGATTTCTATAGAAGAGGGAGCACTTTAAGGAATTGCTAGAAACCATGACTGCACCTGCTATTGAAGGGATGCTGGATTTAGACACTAAAATAATCAATAGGCTATGGGAACCCAAACTTGGTCTAAGCCCATAGAAGATTTATTTCTTTTTGGTGGGGGAGAGGGAAATGCAGGGGGAAAAAAAGGTTGAAAGAATTTAAATTCAAAGATAAAAAACCTATTCCCTCCCCTCTCTGCTTTAAAATCCAAATTTTCACAGTGACACTTATCTGGTGCTTTCATTACTGGAATAATGATGGGTTTACTATTGACAACTTTGGCATATATAAAAAAGCCCTCCACAACTAAAGACAACAGTAACAGAAAGCTCTCAACCTTCTCATAACAATTTATAAAGATGTAATGACAATATGGAGAACCATTACATTAAAGCAATTGCTACTGCAATCAGCCAAACTTCTTCATTAAATCTCTCCCTTTTCTGAAAGTAGTTAAAAGTTTAGTTGGATATTTTCCACTGCAACAAGGACCATTAAAAAGAGAATCCATTCATACTTATAGGTCTCTCCTTGTAACACACAATCAGCCATGTATATATTTGCTAAGTAAATGTTGCTCCAAATTGGCTGAAGTTTTGGACAGACAGCTAGGGAAAATACAGGATTGCTGCACTGTAAGCAAAAACATTTAATGCAACAAAACTGAGTTGAATTTTTAAGGGAATAGTTCCCTAGTGATGGAAAGGAAGTCATAGAACATTCTTCACCGCCCATGCAAATGACCCCATGGTCCTCTTCATTGCATAATTATATTCTTGCAGTTGTGATGCAATAAATGATTGATGGGCAAATTCAAATAAGGTGTTAAGCACTAGCTGCATGTTTAACAATTTTTTTTGGTGTGGCTCATATAGGACTGTGTGGGTGCAGTTGCTCACTAGGTAAATGCCAAATCTAAAACAGATATCAAGTATATACCAAACTATCTCTGCAAGATCTAAGTGAATTCTTCCCTCAAACTACTTCAATTTTAGATAAATGAACCATACTGGGCTGAATTCTGATCTAATTTACATCAATCTAAATCCAGAGGAACTCAACAGAAGTCAGTGGGGATACTCCAGCTTTACGCCACTTAACAGATCAGAAATTGACTCCCGTTTTCCTCATGTAATACTCTGTTTCAACATTAGCTCACTCATCCAATGTGACTACATCCAGATATGTTCCATTTCTTTTCAGAACATGAATATACCATGGTAGGAAAATTAATCATTTATTTACTTTGGAACTGTTATAAAAAAAGATGAGCTATAATTTTTTTTTTCTGAAATATTTAGAACTTCTTGAATATGGAGATGATACTCTTCATGCAGGAGAAACAAGATCTGAATCATATTGTATGAAAAAAAAGTCTTCTCAATCTTATAACCCCAATGGCAGGATGACTCTCCAAGAGCTGGTTTCCTTTAAAATGCTGTTTCAAAGTTTTGAGGAAGACAGACCTTTCTGTACTCATACCACATTTTCCCCCTAGGTCTTTTTTACATGTTTCTCAGCTACCAGACCCAAAAGAGTCACTGCATCCAAATCTCCTTCCTCTGCTCTCAAGCTTTCCCTTCTCTCTCATGTTCTCTCCAACTTCTGTTTTGCATATATGCAGGTCTTCTCTTTTCCTTCAATTCACATTCCTCCCACTACTGCAAAACTATGCCACAGGCTTAAAGAAGCATTTTCCAATGTGAACCCTACCATTGCTACCATCGCCTTTCCAAGTGAAACACCACTCACTGCAGCTATTTCACTGTGTCAAGTTCATCCCATTCACCTACCTATTCCTACCTTTGTATGGCCAAATTAAGCCCTGACAGAAGTAGTTGAATTTCAAGTAGCTGAATGCCTACCTTCAGTAGGCACTGAGTCCAAGTATGCCAGGGCTTGGCATTGTTATATACTGATTACCATTAATGGTACTAAGGGAAGTCACTTATTTAAATATATATGTTCAAGGCCTGCACAAAATTTGTATAACCACCTCAAAAGTTGGAGCCACCTCAAAACAGTCAGTTGTGCCTATAAGTTTTAAAAGCATGAACTCTGGATGGGTTCAGAATGAAATTCACCCACATTTTATTCATAAATATTTCTGCTTTCATCTTCCTTGCCACAGCTCTGTTCAGACTGATGATCTGGAGCAAACAAAGTGAAAATTGAGCTAGTTCTGATTAGAACTGCCATGGTTCTCTCTCTCTCTCTTTTTTAAAATCACCTTATTTTTTTCGGCATCCAAATTCCAATCTTTTTCTTTGAAATAAAATATGAAGCATGAAACTTTCTTTTACTATTCCAATGTCATAACAAGTCCAGAAACCATTTTGTGGAAAAACAGACTTTAAAAAAAGTTGAGAGTTCTCAGTTGCCCTATCCCTAATTTACACGGTTTCCCTTAATATGCTATTTCTGTTAATGAGATCCTGAAACACTTTAGCAGAAATCAAAAGGAAAAAGATTTACTTTATACAACAGCTCTGTTTGGAGGATTATTCTGAACATAAATAAATGAGTGATTCAGGGAATCTTCCTGCCTTCATTTGTCTGGCAGCATCTATTTTCTTCGTTATTCTTGTCGTCCCTCCACCCATCCTCATTATTACTCTCTCTCTGGGAAGGAGAAAAAAAAGCTTACAATGTAGCTAGAAAGTAGATCACTTAACCCAGGAAGTAAAAGTTCTAGAACTAGGATAAAACAGTCAAGGGGACACAGAGGGTTTTTTTTTTGTCTTTTTCTTTAACGGTTGTCTCCCAAAATTCAGTTAGACAAGTATGCTTTTTAAATTAACTATGATAGCTAACTGGTCCAACAAGAAGAAATTAAAGTAACAACAAGAGTGACCTGAGTGAGCATGACCAGTGGGTTCTTAATTACAAAACTACTTCCAACACCTTTAAATTCGCTAAAGTGGCTCAAACTGCATCTAACACAAATTTTCCAGACTCTTTCTGAACTCTACACACTGAATGATCCCCATCTTAAAGTTACCACAAGTCTTAAGTGCTATACATGCAACAATGAGCTTTTAGGTTTCATCCAAGAAGAGGAAAGAGATAATTGTCCAACAAAGGAAGTGTGCAATGATTTTCTCTCCCCTTCTCTGCAAAATTTGTTCTACCACCAAAGCCTTTCCCACTACATTTCCCCCTTCACCTCCCAGCTTTCAAAGTCAGGTTGTTGTATCTGAGAGGATAATAAAAGGATATGGGTAGAAGGAAGATGGTGATAAAGAGGTGTGTCTATTCCAACACATTTGGAGCAGAGGCCTTCCTTAACATAATCATGCCATAAAGACATGGTTAATGCGATCATCACTACAGCAGATCTACCAAACATGACCATTAACAAACAGAAGTAGGCAAATAATTCAAACTATTTGCTGTAAATGCATATTTAAATGTTTAACGGATTCGATTTAGTCCTGCTCATGTATGTTCACTTTCTACAGACATTTTAGCAATTGAGATTTACTAGCACAAGTGTTAAAATTACACACATGAGTATTTGTGGCAACTGAATATTAAGTTTGCACCAGGAGTACTTACTCAGTGATGAAACTGAAACAGTACTACAATATATGACATTGCAGATAAATCAAAACCAACACTACTTGGATTTCACATATTATGTATTAGTAATCAAGCCACAGAATAAAATATATTTGAAGTAATATTTGTTCAGTAAATTTAAGTAATATATGGAAATAATAATCTCTGTGAGAACATTGCATGTGCAGAAAGGATAAATTCATCACATTATTCACTGTGAATTATTCACTTATCTCTCATCAAGTTTGTTCTCACTATTTCAAAAGGTCGTATCACAAAGAACATTGATTAATTTAAGCAAGTGAGAGTGACTTGAAGACTCCAGATCAGAACAAAAAAAAAGTTTGGCAGAGCTATTTTATACTTGAGATTCAGTAAATAATAGCACCTGAAATTCTGGTAGAAATGTGAATCAGTACTGGATCAAAGGTAGTATATCAAAAATTGTGCATGACAATTTCTGTGCTTCATGGATTTATTGAAATTTTGACAGAAGCTATATCAAGTGAAGCTAAGTTATAAACTTTGATTTATAAGCACGCGAACATTGAAATATTAGGTGACTGAATAAAACAGTTTCCTCAGTACAACATTCATGAAGCCAGAACAAAAACCATGATTGATCCACAAACATTTTTTTTAAATCTCATTATTTTTGGTGGGTTGTGATTCATAATTTTTGAACTCAGATGGCTGTATCTACTATTTAGAAAGCCCATTCTGGGGGAATATGGTAGAGGAGAAATTTCAGTATAATTTAATCTCTTGCTCCTTTGTAAAGCAAGATCAACTGCCTATACAATTTTAATCAGAAATCTGTAGGCATGACATTCAGCAGCATGACGAGAGTTAAATACAGTAAACAACACACCCCACACTACTCATCCTACCATCTGCTTTTTAACTGGAATATTTGGTGACATTTGTGAAATGCTGCAGACTACAGCTATCAGTCAGCTGCAGAGTCACGTTGTATATATGGACAGCTATTTAACTCAGTCCTTGACTACTATATTGTGCGCTCCTTCAGCCTTGTTTTGTTATAGAGGAGATAATTCAGGACTGCACCCTAGACAGATCTACCAATTTTCCTCTACCTTACACACAGGTCACGTCCCTTTATCCAGAGGTACAATCTCTGGGCAACTCCTCAATCATCTGGCTGCCTTTGGTGGATATTCAGAGTAGCCACCAGGTGATCCCCAACATTATAATATAGGAATTTTTGCACTTCTCACCATTGTTATCTTCTGCTGCTATGCGTTGACTGCTGATGATCATCAGGAGGAAACAAAGTGAAAATTGGGTTAGCACTAATGACAGTAGATTGATGTAATGCCAGGACATTCTTCTATTTTTTTCAAGAGCCTGTTTTTTTTAAATAAGTTATTAATGGTAAATGAAAAACAAGAGCTAATATTTTTAAAATCTCACTCAGATCAAACCAATAAACCATTACATGGAAAACAAACTTAAAATCTATGAAAGATTCTAAATTTAGAGTTTGAACTCCCCTTTCTTTTATATACACTGCTCCCTAAAATATTAAAATTTGTTAACATCTTGAAACACTGGTGGAAAATCAAAGGAGAGGCAACTTTAGTCTGTAATAGACCTTTGCAAGAAGTATTCATCTGGAGACAAAGTGACAGGGGTGATTTTAGGAAAAGGTCTCTTTTCCTAAAAATATTTTTTCCATTAATACCGGAGGTCTTTAAAATAATCTCCATTTTTTCTTACCATTTAAAAAAAAAAGGAAAAAAACCTCTTTGTATGGAAAGAGTTTTTACAATGAAATTGCTCTAAAGGAAGCAGCAGTCATCCCTTCAAAGCCATCCCCAACCATGACTCATTGGAGAATTTTCAGACCTGAATTCCAGAACATAAAATCTAATTCTATATTTAGGACTTCTGTATTTCACAAACACATGGCTTCATTTTTTATAAAACGTAAAATTAGTACTTCTGCAACAGGTGTGGCTTTTATTATGTTTCTGAAATATCCCAGAATTAGAATAAAACTTTTGAATGTATAGTAATATTCAACTAAATAATGGAGGTAAAATGAAGTTCCTTTAGAAAAGAATGGACCAGGGCTTTACATAAAGGCATGTTCTACATCTCTTCAATGTTCTTTTTCTGGGCCACAATCATTTTTCTTTCTTTGCTGCTTGTGTTTGCCCCTGAAGAGATACATTAAGAATAAATTGATAAGGTATCATCCACCCCTTGTCCTGATTGATATTTGTTGCTCACAGCTTCAGGCTTTATGATCAGTAGAATAAAATGCCGTACTGCTTATTGATTGTGATTTTTTTTACCAGATTAACTGAAATTGAGGAATGATAGGCAGTAGGACAAAGATGTGTAAAAACAGTTTATGTTTTGCTCTTGAAAAATACTTCTACAATAGCACACTTCTAGGAAACTTCTAGGTTTATGGAAGGAGAATATTCAGGTATCACATTTATTCTGCTAAAAAGCAATGTATAATGTGACCCAGAACAGTATTTCCAAATTAAAACAGGATGCACTATGAGTTGATACTATTGTATAATCTAACATCAGCCAAAACTAACTTTTTCCCCCCAGTGTGCTGTTTACACAGCTGCAAGGTTCTCATATCTCCCCACCCTGATACAAACTTTCAGAGAACACTTCCAGATGTGAAAGGATCATTCAGGCTCTATGACAATTCAAATATTGACTTCTCTGGTAAGACTGTTAACATTGGTGCTAATTTGTTTCAGCTGTGCTGTTGTTAAATGGCACTCAAAAATATAGGCTGACACTGCCTGTGTGAAACACATTGGTAACAAAATAGCAGTCAGATGACAATCATTTCAGTTGCTACTGACATGGTGAGAGTTGAGACCAGCGCCCTAGAGATGTAAAGCACTTTATTCTTTTACCAATGAGCCATCCACCATCCAAGTTTCAACACAGGTTAAGAATGGTGCTTTTATAAGCATGCAGTGTTCTTGTAATACAGTTGACCCCAGAGTATGAGACACAAGGTAGTATCTTGCTGGACCAACTTCTGTTCTCTTTCCAATAGAAGTTGCTCCAATAAAAGATACTACCTCATCCATCTGGTCTCTCATCTGTATAAGTATATTGTCCCTAGCACATTGCAAGAAGAATCTCTCATCTGCCGTGACTTTTCATGAGCCAGATCCTTACTCAGCCCAAACTATCACTGAAGTCAATAAGAATTTGCCCTGGGTAAGGACTGAGAGAGACTTTCAGGAGTTGGCCCTGAAGAAAGAAAGAAAGAACTGATGTTATAATTAAAGATAAATAAAATATTCAACCAACACATTGTAGTTTATTATATTGATGGTCTTTCCTAGTGATATTTGACTGCATGCTTGCAACATTCCAACAGAAGCAGATGATAGGGCAGAGGTAAATGTAAGCATGTACCAGCTTTCCTTATGACTGCAAGTGTGAGCTAGCAGAAAAGCAATTGGAAAGATTATGTGATGGAATGTATCCCCCTATTCACACCATGCATACTATTGTAATAATCTTTGCACAAAATATACCATGTGAGGTGTCATTTGAAAACTAATAACTGACTGGTCAATAATATGATGAAATGTGTGTAGAAACATTATACATTAATTTTGAAACCTTTTTGTCTTTGAGAAACTGGTTTCCCCAAACATGCTTGCTAAAGACATTTTATACCTAATTTTGTTATATAACTTTTAGGCAATCACCTAGGAAGTGATCATTTTTTAGCAAGGATGGAGATAGGGGGACAGAAAAACAAATCTGCATCTTATCTAACAGCATGAAACCTCTTTCACCGTGAGACCCCATAACTCCAGCCACGCAGTAGGAATGACCTACAGCTGTAGCAGCACAGGAGCCAGCAAACAGAGCTGTAAACAGGGGAGTTTCAGTGGGAGTTTGTAAGGGGAGTTTGCATTGTGGTGCTTGTTTGGGGTTTGTTTTTGCTGTGGGGGGTGGTGTTTTGAAGTGGTTCATGTTTCCCAAATTAACAGAATTTCGGTGGGAAGGCTATGACAGATACAGAGGCAGCAGTGGGCGTGACGCATGTAGTGGAAGACACAATGAGGATGAGTGGATGTGGAAGCTGCGGTATGTACATGATCCTGGAGGGGGTATCTGGTAAGAGTTTTGTCTGCATGAAATGCCGCATGATAGAGCTGATGGAGGAAAAGATCTGAGGATTGGAGATGCAGGTGGAAAGTCTGGTTGAGTTTAGAAGCGGGTTCAAGCAGATTATGGAGCAAAGACATGAGGTAGCTGAAGGGAAAAGCTTAGATTAGCAGATGGAAGCAGGACTGAGGAATTCTAAGGGGAGACTGCTGGGTGAGGAAAATGGACAGTGGAAGCATGTGACTAAAAGAACCAGGCAGAGGAAAAGACAGGCCTAGTGAAGGAGATATAGAGCTCAAGAATAGGTTTGCAGAGCTGGAAAATGAAGAAGGGGCTCAGCAGGTAGTCACTGAAGATGGAAGGGCAAGGAAGAAGAGAAGAGCGGCTAGTCCTATAGGAAAAGGGGAAGAGTCAATCAAGACTACACCAAATATGAGTCCCAGAAAGATACAGGATGGGTTGAAGACGATTACAAGGGAGAATAGGAATAGAAAGAACTTGAAGCCAGAGGGAACAGGGGATAGACTGGAGAATAGTACAATCACCAGGGAAAGGCAGATTTACGTAATCGGGGACTCTTTACTGAGAATAGTAGATAGGCCTGTAACCTGAGCTGATCCAGAGAATAGAAGGGTGTGCTGTCTTCCATGTGCTAACATACAGGATGTAGACCTGTGGTTGAAAAGGATCCTAAAGGGAGAGGGAAAGAATCCCTTAATTATCCTTCATGTGGGAACAAATTATATCGGTAGATTCTCGCTGGAACGTATCAAGGGAAACTATGGTAGGCTTGGGAAGACGCTTAAGGAAATCGAGGCTCAGCTGATCTTTAGTGGGATTCTGCTTGTTCCTAGAGAAGGGCAACAAAGGTGTGACAAGATTATGACTATCAACAGATGGCTTAACCAGTGGTGCTATAAGGAGGGCTTTGGGATGTATGGCCACTGGGAGGCATTCATGAACAAAGGACAGTTCTCTCGGGATGGACTTCATCTGCGTAGGGAAGGAAATAGACTTCTAGGACGGATGCTGGCACAACTGATTAAGAGAACTTTAAACTAGGAATCTGGGGGAGATGTCCAGGTAATCTCCACACCAGATTTTAACATTGAGAGGGAAGAAAACAAAGTAAGAAAGGATACAGCCAAAGGTAGGAGAGTGGACATAAGGAGGAAGGGCAGTGTGGATACCATAGGTCATACTGGCTATAGAATGACCGTGCCTAATCGGGAATGTGAATAGAATGTGAGCGAGGCCAAACAGCAAAAATTAATATGTTTGTACACCAATGCGAGGAGCCTAGGTGACAAAATGGAGGAACTAGAGGTACTGGTGCAGGATGTGAAACCAGATATTATAGGGATAACAGAAACATGGTGGAATAGTAGTCATGACTGGACTATAGGTATTAAAGGATATGTACTGTTTAGGAAAGACAGAAATAAAAGGTAAAGGTGGTGGAGTAGCATTCTATATCAATGACGAGATAGAATGTAAAGAGTGATGGAATGGATAAGACAGAGTCCGTCTGGGAAAAAAATCACATTGGGGAAGAAAACTACTAGAGCCTCCCCTGTGATAGTGCTTGGGGTGTGCTATAGACCACGGGATCTAATTTGGATATGGATAGAGTCCTCTTTAATGTTTTTAATGAAGTAAATATTAATGGAAACTGCATGATCAAGGGAGACTTTAACTTCCCAGATATAGACTGGAGGATGAGTGCTAGTAATAATAAGAGGGCTCAGATTTTCCTAGATGTGATAGCGGATGGATTCCTTCATCAAGTAGTTGCTGAACCGACTAGAGGGGATGCCATTTTAGATTTAATTTTGGTGAGTAGCAAGGACCTCATAGAAGAAATCGTTGTAGGGGACAACCTTGGTTCAAGTCATCATGAGCTAATTCAGTTCAAACTGAATGGAAGGATTAACAAAAATAAATCTGTGACTAGGGTTTTTGATTTCAAAAGGACTGACTTTCAAAAATTAAGGAAATTAGTTAGGGAGGGGGATTGGACTGAAGAATTTATGGATCTAAAGACAGAGGAGGCCTGGGATTACTTCAAGTCAAAGCTGCAGAAGCTATTTGAAGCCTGCATCCCAAGAAAGGGGAAAAAATTCATAGGCAGGAGTTGTAGACCAAGCTGGATGAGCAAGCATCTCAGAGAGGTGATTAAGAAAAAGCAGAAAGCATACAGGAAGTGGAAGATGGGAGGGATCAGCAAGGAAAGATGCCTTATTGAGGTCAGAACATGTAGGGATAAAGTGAGACAGGCTAAAAGTCAAGTAGAATTGGACCTTGCAAAGGGAATTAAAACTAATCGTAAAAGGTTGTATAGCCATATAAATAGGAAAACAAAGAAAGAAGAAGTGGGACCACTTTGCCTCAGTCTTTAATGAGGCTAATGAGGATCTTAGAGATAATGGTAGCATGACAAATAGGAATGAGGATATGGAGGTAGATATTACTATATCTGAGGTAGAAGCGAAACTCCAACAACTAAATCAGGGGACTCAGATAATCTTCATCCAAGAATATTAAAGGAATTGGCACATGAAATTGCAAACCCATTAGCAAGAATTTTTAATGAATCTGTAATCTCAGGGGTTGTACCATATGACTGGAGAATTGCTAACACAGTTCCTATTTTTAAGAAAGGAAAAAAAAGTGATCCAGATAGTTAGTTAGTTTGTGTTAGTTTGACGTCTGTAGTATGCAAGGTCTTGGAAAATTTTTTGAAGTAGTTAAGGACATTGAGTTCAATGGTAAATGGGACAAAATACAGTGTTTTTTTAACCACGAAAGTTTATGCCCAAATAAATCTGTTGGTCTTTAAGGTGCCACAGGACTCCTTGTTGTTTTTACGGATACAGACTAACACGGCTACCCCCTGATACTTGAGAGATGGTTAAGGCCTATAGAGGACATATAGGTCTCTAAAAGGACAGAATTGTTCCCTATGATACAAAAACAGGTAATTAGAACTCTTAGTGTCCATGTATTGTTTGTTTCATTCAACTTTTGTTCAGGAAGCAATTTGGGGTTTTATTTTACAAAATCCTTTTTCCTTTTATAATAAACCTTTAAGTCTTGTAAGTAGATCATTGGGATTTTGTTACCTCAAGGCACTCAATAACTGACTCCACATCATTTATTATGGAATCTCAAGAGATGTATTAACTGGATCTACAAGCCATTCAAAAAATCAATGTAATGCATTCATAAATCATAACTAAATAGCATTAGTGTTATGAGGCCTTCCTGTAGCTTGAAATAAACATGGACTCAATCTCTTCAAGAAATTGACACTTGCATGCAAGACCTGGAGAATGTGGTGGGGTGCAGGGGCCTGGTATCAGAGATTATTCTCTTGGGCTCAACTGATTAATTGCAAGAAGTAGCTGAAAAAAAGCTTAAACTTCTACAATCCATTTAAAGTAGAATTATTTCATTTTGGAGCAAATGGGTTTCCAAATAAATTTTATGAACCAGAGGGCTGTAGTGCTGGTTTGTGCGATCATGCTACCTGGGCAGTACTAGGTGATATAGTCTTTTAAGCCTCAATACCATCTCTCACAAACCTGTGCTATCCAAAATTTATGTTTTCTTGTCTCATCCTGCACACAACTCTATATGGGCAGATACTGTATCCATTTGGGATCAAGTTATCGGACTGGAGATTTAGTTCATTTTCCAACCCAAATCCTTTTCTATCTCAAGTCACCCAATTCAATGCAAAGATATAATACTTTTAAATAGATTAAAGAATTTTTAGAAAAACAAAACAATACACATTGGAGCTGTCACAGGGTTGCTGGACATAGTAAGTGACATAGGTCCAGATCTCCTGTGCCAGAGCAGGTGCTCCAATTTGGCCCATGAAAAGGGTGGGGCCACACCTGAGATCTATAAAAGATCAGGGAACAACCTAGCAAGGAGAAGAAAATCAGGAAAGTCCTGGTGAGAGTCAGTCAGCAGACTGGAGAAAGTTTCTTGGGAAAACTGCAGAGAGCAGAAAGCAGGTGCTGCCCAAGAAGAGGGAGAATTGGAGACTATGTTTGGAATTTTTTGGATCAGGTTTTATAATGAAACCAGCTCCAAGAATGATATTTTTGAATCAAGTGTCAAGAGTGCCTGAAGTTATTGGCTTTCTAAGAAGGAAAACTTAGAGGCAGGGAGTATGTGCAGTGCCACACTAACTCAGCAGGGGGTCCAATAGGGCAGGCGCAAAAGGGAAAAACAAACAATTATTAAAACCAGGAAGCAATGTGTACTTAATCAGACAACTGTGTACATCTCATCTTCCTCTTAAATCTCAGACAAGGATTGGGAAAGTTTCTAAGTAATTTTTGTACTATTTTAACTATATCAGTTTAGAAACAGATACTTATAGCAGTAAACCCCCTTCTGTGGATGCAGTTATATTGGTACAAAGTTGTTTATGCCACAGTAGCTTATTCTGGCATCTTTGTGATAATGACATGCACACTAGGGGCTGTATTGCTTTAATTATACTGATTTCTCAACCAATATAGTAAACAATTACAGAATTTGGGTATAGACTAGCCAGTCAGGTGGTAGTTAGGCACCTGAGTCCTTTTGTAAATCTAGCCCTTACTACCATGATTTAACCCATTCACTCCCATTGTCTCTATGCTTGGGAGTAAGCGTCTGCAGGATCATGGCTTTATATTGTAATCTCTCTGGGACTTTGTCCACCAAGTGTAATCCACATCTATGGCTAGCTGTGTATAATAATAATGAAAGCAAAGGTAACTAGCATGGTAGCATTAAAACTTGTGACTTGGCAAGGGTAACCCCAATCCTGCAACTGGATCCATGTGGCCAAAAGAGCATTAATGCAGTATGAGTTAGAAGAATGATCACATGACTGGTAGTCATGAACTCCTGAGTTCTAATCTGAGCTCTGTCCCTGATTTGCTATGTGGCCTTGGGCAAATCACTTCACCTGTGCCATCATTTCCCTACCAGTAAAATGGAGGTAATATTGCTTTCTCACAGAATGTGGCTGTTAATGTTTGTAAAGTGTTTTAAGAGCCTCACATAGCAGGTGCTATAAAATGGCAAACAAGAAGATAGCCAAACAAGAAGATAGATGTGTAGGACAGGTTAGTGCTGGCTGCCAAGGCATATTGCAAGAGAAGGTGAAAATGTGGATGACCTATCGGAAAGGCCTGAAGAACGTGAATTGGAAGGGATTGTTCTAGGTGAATGGCTGCTGATGTAGCCATCCCAATCCAAACAGAATAAAATATAAATCCAGGCCAGTAAAGAGGACACACATGTTACTATCCACAGTGAATCTCAAAAGGGGTCTTTCACCAGTGTACGCTAATAATTTACCACCTAGCTACTGGATATAACTGCTAAGTGAAATATAACGCATCAGTGTCACACTAGGTATTTTTCATGCATCATGGGGGCCCAGATCATTTCGACCTCTGAAAGAAAGTCCAAAGGAGGGTCTCTGCGGAGGAAATCTCTGGGGGATTCCCTTGTGAAGATCTCTACCCATTTTGTCCTATGAAGAAAGGGAAGAGGTGCTTCCCCTTCCAAAGGAGACCCCTGTCAGGCCTGTCTCCAAACCTAGTGGGTCCTCAGGGATCTGCACAGTCTTGAGAGATATTCAGGAGACCATAGCCATCCACATGAAGGGCCTGTGCCTCTGCAGCAGCTCTGGCCCTTCAGCAAGGCCTCCACCTCCTGAGCCACAGCCAAGAAGTTCCATAGATGGTCCACTACCAGGGACTCCCCTGAACGTGGCTGATTCCACGATTCCACATTGGGGGACACAAAGGAAGGAGGATAGAGGATTAGATTAATATCTGTGACACTGTCATGGAAGGAAATAGATGATGTGCATGCAACCAGTACCATCCCTAGCCTAGCACAATTTGGCCCTTCAACCACAGCCCTTACAAGCTGTATGTGAGAGGATCCCTTAGTCTGGTCCATTTGATTAAGAAATCTGAGCATAGTAGTCCCTAGACACCCTTCCTTCTCAATCTTTTAGGTTAAAAGGTTTTTCATAATCTACTTGAAGCCTTCAAACAAAGCCTAAAAGCAGAGGAGCTGTATTGAAATAGGATACATTAAGAATATAGGCAAATTGTCAACAACAAAACAAAAGAAGGAGTAGCTAGGTAATGCCTACTATAACTCTCAAACCAATATATATGTTGTTAAAATACCTACTTGTCTCTGTGTTCCAGCTTGCCCTTTGTCACAGACCCCCTTCAGGTTTGGCTGCCTTCAGATACAGCTTCCAGTCTGAAGATAAGTGTCATCTTCCCCCACCCCCTCCACACCTGATTTCCAATGCTATGATACGTCTCTCATTACTCTGACTCATCATATCAGTCCTCGAGCCCCCAAAGCAGTATGTTCCAGGCGTCTGCAGAAGTGAATGACTGTCATATTTGTAACAAAGCAACTCTCCCCATTGGAATCACTGCCTTCAACAAGTAGTTTAAACTTTGTTTTCTTGTACACTTTCCACGCTTTATTTCTAAAGAAAGCTTTCCTTCACTCCATCCCCAGTTTGTGACCACCTATTATGTTAATTGTCCTTGCTTAAAGTGTCGACCTGGGGCCAACCCACTGTCTGCCTTTAAAGAGACAGGACTCATTTGATCAAGCTAAAAGGGAATTATAGAATTTATTACTGACAGATTCAGGGAGACTGTCACAACTGGATTTTATTTCCCCCATTTAGGATTACTGCCTTCCAAGATGGAAACCCATGACCCCTCTAACAAGTAAATGGAGTTGCATGGCTGTGAGGAACATTTATTTTAACAGAACCTCCTATTTCCAAAGTTTCTGTGACTTTCTATAGACGTTTTTGCTGTATTATATTTGACTAAGATTTGGAACTATTCTTGGAAGTTACATGCACCCAAGTTTCATACTGCTTTTCATTTGTTTCTGTGGAGTATTTTTATATTTATGATAAAACCAGCTTCTGTTTAGCGTCAATTATTTTAAAACATGGTTAAGCCAGTTACTCATGGCAACAGTCTCAAATAACAGACCTACATGCTTTTTTATTACATCTTTCTTGCCTAACCTACAATCACCTTACCTATCAGACTCAGACTAATGACAACCAATTAATCTATCTATCTTGGGCATTTCATCATGGTAAGTAGGTGCCAGGAACAAAAGTTTCTGCCAGATGAAAGTGTCTTTTCAATGCCCTCGAATCTGGCAGCACTGAAGAAATTAAAGAGCCCTAGAGAAAAATCTTCAAAAAAATCTCTGTATCACGTAAGCATTGAAGCATATTATCTTTCAGCTTCTTAATACCTATATTGGTTCAGTTACTGACAGCTGTTGTACTTTAATTTACTTCTTATACCAACTATTCTCACTGAATCCCACATTTGCTGCAAGATTCAGTATCTGAGATTTGAAATACAGTGAAATTCCATTATTTCAGCGAGGCAGTTGTAGTTAAAAGAATATTCTCCCTCATATGCAAAAGTCCTTTTTCCTTTGAATCTAGGACCTCTCTCTCTGGGAAATGCAAAGTTTTAAAGGTAAGGTCTACAAACATGACAATTGCTTACAGGCCACTTTAGAGTGAGATTGGTTCCAGGATGCTACGATTCAGGGCTGGGCAAAGAGATGAATGCAATATATGTTGCCAATTCTTTTGTGTGAGAGAGATTTTGTGCTTTAAAAAAAAGGATGAAATTTCATGATTCTGAAAATTGTTTGCAGAGAGGGATGTGAAAACCCAAGAAGTATCTTCTGTGCAAAAGTTGAACTAGAATGGGAGTTTTTGTAGAGGATTAGAAAGTGAAGATGATTTTCTCACTTCTGTTCATGTTCTGCAGAGACTGCATGGCTTAGATTTGTCTGGAAGCCAAACAGTTATAAGTTTAATTCTCATCATTGTTATGAAATGCTGAGAATTTTATTTTTCCTTTTACATAATGCATTATTTATGCCCTTCATTAATACTGCTGAATGTTATTAGTTCTAATTTCCTAGTGAGCCTTCCATGCCCTGCACAGATTAACCAATGTCTTCTATACAGGAGAATTGCAAAAGCCTTTAAAATTAATAAGACATTTCTTTGTAAAACCATTCTAGATTTTGACACTAGCCATATAGGTCATCACAAGAATATAATGTATAAAATCCTGTAATTGTATTATTAAACCTAGAATACCACTAATACTGCCTCCTCTTCCCTATTTTCTTTGGAACGGGTCCATATGAGGAGAGATTAAAGAGGCTAGGTCTTTTCAGCTTGGAAAAGATGAGCCCAAGAGGGGATATGATAGAGGTATGTAAAATCATGAGTGGTGTAGAGAAAGTGAGTAAGTGAAAGTTATTTACTTGTTCCCATAATATAAAAACTAGGCGCCACCAAATGAAATTAATGGGCAGCAGGTTTAAAACAAATAAAAAGAAGTTCTTCTTCACCCAGCGCACAGTCAACCTGTGGAACTCCTTGCCTCAGGAGGTTGTGAAGGTTAGGACTATAACAAGGTTTAAAAGAGAACTGGATAAATTCATGGAGATTAAGTCCATTAATGGCTATTAGCCAGGATGGGTAAGGAATGGTGTCTTTAGCTTCTGTTTGTCAGAGGGTGGTGATGGATGGCAGGAAAGAGAGATCACTTGATCATTACCTGATGGGTTCACTCCCTCTGGGGCACCTGGCATTGGCCACTGTCGGAAGACAGGACACTGGGCTGGATGGACCTTTGGCCTGACCTAGTATGGCTGTTCTTATGTTCTGATGAGTAAATCTGCAGTAATGAGCCAAAGACAGGACCTGTGGCAAGCTTTTCAATTTTAGTATTTGCCCTAGAGCAACATTTAGAGCTTTGCAAAAGAAGAGACCCCGTCTTGTCTTGGAGCTAGTCAGGGAAACATGAGGAAATATTTGCAAGCAACATAACATTGTCCAGAATTCTGACATGCAAGCTGCATTGAGTAAACCAGTTCAGTGCAAATTAATCTGAAAACCCATGCTGCTGCTGGTCACTTTAAATTTAGATTTTATGCAGCATCAAAATAATTCAAACAAATACATTCAATGACTTGCCCTTTGATATGTTCTATAATTTGGTGATGTGATTTACAGTTCCAGTACTATTAAGGAAGCAGAGAATTGCCCACCAAACATTCCAGCCCTTGAGCTTTACGTGACACAATGAATCACTGGTGCCTTCAAAACAGACAGTGGGAGAATTCTGCCAATTGTTGGAACAGCATTTACTGTTCTTCTGTGGTATAACAGTTTTGTTGAGAGCAACGTTAATGTTGATCAGAACATTTTATTTTCTGTACTACTTTCATTTAAAAACTGGTATATATGTTATTAGGGAAGAGTAATTGAAATAATGGATGAGCTCTATTATTTGTAGTTAATTTTACTGACATATGCAAAACAGATACCAGTTGACTGTAAGTTGGGTCTTCAGCAACACTGGACATCACCAAATTAGATGGACATAGAATATCATACAAGAGTACAAACTTATCCTCTCTCAGTGGTTTTTGAAGTAAGTCCTCCATGCTGGGTGATCTCCAGAGGCCAAGCCAATTTCACTGTAGCAAACTCAAATCTTGTTCTTGAATCTCCTAGTAATGCTCTAGTACATTTTCCTTTCTTGGTCCCTAAAAGCAATTAAAGGTATCCACATCCACAAACTGAGGTATGTGTTTACAAAACACAAAAGTCAGATTTATATATTTCATGAACCTCTATAGCAGGGACATCTGTGTGATTAGCTTCAGGAATGCTTCCAGCGCCTGTCATGCTTAGACTGCCTGTGGGACTGTGTCTCTGACATTCTAGTAATGTCACCCCTCCATATACTATATGCTTCAGTGTTTCTTTCTGATTTAAGAGCAGATTGTAGCTTTTCTGTCACATAAATACACAATAAAAAACCCATCACCAGTTATTCCATGCCTCTACACAGAATGTATATAATAATCAGACAAATAAATAAAACTTCAATTCATGTAAAATGAAAACAAATCGCTTATTTGTTAAAAAAAAATAAACCAGCCAAAAAATCCAATGTTTAATTGTAATAAAACATACAGTCATGTAAAAAGTACAGAAACAGTATGAGGCATGGGAGCATCTAACTAATTTTGTATTTTATATTTGGCATTTTAATCTTGCTATAAAGATTGTGACCAATATCTGCTGGGGTAGGATGAAAAGGTAAATGGAACAGGAAACACATCACTGCTGCAAGGGATATACTTTATGCATGTGTGCGTCAGCTACACTCCTTGCTGAAAAACATTTTTATTAGTTTTGACAGGAAGTCAAATCTTAAACTTGGAGGGTGTGTATGGGGATTCACAAGTCCTTCTCCGAGCACTTAGGAGCCATTTGTAGTGCAGGTGGAGCCAGAAGTTGAAGATTTTTATATCTACGAAGGCTCTATGAACCTGCTTCCTAATGTTGGGGTGTTGGAGGAATGTAGGTGAGTAGAACTGGATAGCCATTTTGTTACAGACATCGGTTAGTTACAGTAAATTGAAAAAATATTGATTTTTAATTTTTTGTAATAAAGCCTAATGATGAGTTGCCTGCAAGTTGCTTCATTTTGTTTTATTGTTATTTAAAGGGAAATCTTTATTTCTTTTGGGTGGGAGATGATTCTCCATCTTCTTCTATAAAAGAGTAGTAGAGCTGGTTGGTAATTTTCTGATTTTCCAACAGAAAATGCAGCTTCCACAAAATTGAAATTTTCTGTGGGAAAGTTATGAACAGGCTATCCTGGAGTTGGTTGTTCTCCATCTCTCCTACTGAAGCTGTTTCACTTTGTATAAATATTCATTGGGCCAAAGAGAGAAAGCGAGAATAATTCTATAGTTTGGAGATGAAGGCATTCATCTGGGAGGTAGGGTATATGGATTCAATTCCCACCTTTGAATCAGGAAGAGAAGACTGAAATCCACATCTCTTAGGTCCCAGAAGTCAATCATGCTATGCAAACCCATAGTAAGTAAAAGTCTCTAGCCCCTATCAGTTTTCAGACTAACTAGACAAGGCCACAAAGAATGGGAGGGAAAACAGGCACAGAGAAGCAATGTGACTTGCCCAGGGTTACAACAGATCATTTTGAGATCTAGGTCTAGAAAAGAATATCACAATTAGACAACATGGAATTCATTTTTGTAGATCTTTATGTTCCTTACATTTGTTATATTTAACATTGATATAGAGATAGCTTAAATATACATCTTTTCCTTTTGAAAGATTTATTTAATTTTAACTCTGCCCATATCCCCTTCCATAAAAGTGTATATTAAGCAAATGTATCTATGCTATGATGCCTATAATCCTTATCCACATTAGGACACTATACGTAGTTCTAGACTGGACCCCTGAATCACACTCCCCCAAAGTTTAAGGAGAGGATCAAATTTAGAACCAGATTAGAATGTAAATTTTTCAGTTTTACTCACCTCCAATGGCTGTCCAAATAAACCTTATTAGTCATGTGAATCAGAGGATATATCTGAAATTCCGGGTGGGGGGGCGGGGGGAAGGAGGGCAGAGAAGAGAACAGAATTTGAGAAGAATCAGAAGGTTCAAGTTTGGAGAACATCTCTAAATGTTGCATAATCTGAATTTTGAATAGTAGGGGTTTCAGTAATCAGAATACACTGGAACACAAATTTTATATGCAAGTGTGCTCCGTGAAAGACGGTTTTAATAAACAGAGCAAATTTTAATACAAATCCCTTATCCCGCCCCCACACAAAAGAATTCATAATAAATAGCAATAAATGAACCCTCAAACTTGATACAGTTGGGAAATATTAAGACAATAGCATTTAAGTAACATCTCCTGAAATATTGTCATTAGACTACATGACTTCCTGAGAAGCTTCCACTATTTTGGGTCCCAGTAAGTTATTCAGTAAGGAATCTGTACTGTTAAATCAATGTAAACTATGTTTAAATGGGTTTGAATGTGTCCACACAGGAGTTTGAACTACTTTTTGTTAAATAAGTGCACCTTTGTGCATAGACAAGACCTAACACAATGGGACAATTCACATGTTTATAGTTATACACAAATATTTGATGGGCACTGAACTAAATCAGAAAAGGAGAAGCAGGGAAGTTTCATGATATACATTCCATTTAATCATCACTGAAGGAATTTTCGATCCAGAACTCTCTATTGCTTGAGTTACACATGTGCATTTTAAAAGTTGTCATTGGTCAACATTTAAACGGTAAAAACAAATTCCTATATTGTGAGACAAGGAGCTAGATCCAGAAAGGGATTTAAACATTGCCACACTCAGCACTGCAACTCCCAATTTGTAGGCACCTTGCCACTATGCCTCCTATATGGGAGAATTAAAGTAAAGAATAAGATTCACCGAAGCTAGCAAGCTGAGCCTGGATCCTAAGTTATTCAATAGGAAAGGTCAGAGGAAAGTGTGGCTAAGCCCCACCACACAAAGTAGATTGCTACCTCCCTTTGACCTGGGCTTAGGCACCTTTGCTTTGGGATTCACCACCATGAACCTGTTCCTGGAATTAAGCATCTAAGCCAGGTCAAGTCAGCCCTCTCTTTCTCCCTATCTTTTTTGTGAGAGCAGGAGAGACCCCTCACTCCATTATATTCAGTAACCCACTGACTGGAGCACTTAGCTAGGATGTGGGAAACCTGTTCTGGAACCTGGGTCTCCCATATCTTAGCTGAGAGCCTAACAGCCGGGCTAGAGAATTAATGGGCTGTAGCCCAATACATATTTAACTGCTTATACATAATGGAACAGCTTCAACAGGAGAAATCAGAAAACCCACCCCAGAATGGTCTGTGATATTGGGATACGGGAGACTGAAGTTCAAATCACTGCTCCAAATGAGCCACAGCACAGATCTGAAAATAAATCTCAGGTGAGTGCCCTAATCACTGAGCTATAGGATATTAAAAAGGCATAGTTATGCCACATCCCTTCCTGATCTGGTCATCCACAGCTGTCTTTTGAGTGAGGCCTAATCCAGTAGGGATTCTCAGGTCAGGCCCAGCAGGTGAGATAGGCAGGAAATGCCTAGCTTGAGATTCCTGGTGAGGTTTAGTTGAGCGTTAAGGAGTCAAGTAGCTCAGCACCCTTAGAGTTTAGGCTGTGTTACACATGCCCACTTGCAGAAGTGTAAGCTGGAAGGGGATTTTGCCAGCAGAAACTTAGATGCTGAGGGAATATAGGAACCTGCAGGGTTGAAGGCAACTGAGTAGGGGTTTTGAGGATCCCAGTGGTGCCTAAAGTTGGATTGAGATGCCTAAAGTGGCAGTTATACATCTAATCCTTTGGATCTAGCCCAAAGGATCTGAAGCGCATTTTCAAAGCAATGCTAAATGTACTGAAATCGCCATGGAGCAGGAGGCTGCACAGCTTTCAAGGGAGGAGGAGCAAGTCAAAACAATTTAATTGTGTTAGACTGCCCTCCTTATTAAATTCAGAAATTCTTTGTGGCAGCCGTGTTAGTCTGTATTCGCAAAAAAGAAAAGGAGGACTTGTGGCACCTTAGAGACTAACAAATTTATTTGAGCATAAGCTTTCGTGAGCTACAGCTCACTTCATTGGATGCATTCGATAAAGTGAGCTGTAGCTCATGAAAGCTTATGCTCAAATAAATTTGTTAGTCTCTAAGGTGCCACAAGTACTCCTTTTATTTTTTTTAGAAATTTTTTGGAGAGGCACATACATAATGAAAGCTCTGAAAGAATGTAACTGTTCTGACATATGTTCTG
This sequence comes from Dermochelys coriacea, assembly GCF_009764565.3. Classification (NCBI taxonomy): domain Eukaryota; kingdom Metazoa; phylum Chordata; order Testudines; family Dermochelyidae; genus Dermochelys; species Dermochelys coriacea. Next base: position 75,363,188 of record NC_050071.1, on the reverse strand, counting down.
ATTATTTGGAGAATCAGAAGTGTGTTTGCAACAGATCTCAAATCTTCCAAAATGTATAATTCTCTCAGAAATATTCTTTTTATTACTGCTACTACATCATGCACACAGACCGATCTTGGTATGTAAACTGCAGCTTTGTAGTAGGGTTGGATACAGAGATGTACTGCTCCAGTCTAAAGGTATTGTGCCTGACTAACAATGCATCAGAGATAGCAGGCAGCCCGATGGTTTTAGCAAGCTTTTCCCCCACAGAATCAAAATAGTTCCTTTGGCAGATGAAGAAGAGGGGCCATGGACCCAGTCACTATTCCCTACTCCTTTGATGCAGCTAGCTCTGCTATCAATAGTAGCCCCACAGTGTCTTTGTGCCCATCTCTAGAATCTGTGCAGGCATGGAAGGGGATAGAAAGGCTTCTTGCATCTCCTTCTCACCTGTGGTCATGCAAGTCTATTCACAATTATCCAGAATTGGCATGAAACAAACAGAACAATGTCAAACATGTGCAGAGCAATCAAGGCAGACAATGCTCTCCATTTGTTCTGGTAACCCCTTCCACTGTGATTATCTGCACTGTGAAGTTAGAAGTCTAGATGACAGAGATTAGAGCTGGGTGATATAACTAGCTCTTTAATTACCTGACAATCAAAAAGGAATACTATAAAAAGGGGAAATATGGACAAATTGCTAAGGAGGAGTACAAAAGAATAGTACAAGCATGTAGGCACAAAAGTCAGAAAGACTAAGGCGCAAAATGAGTTACAGCTACATAAAGGCAATAAGAAAAAGTTCTATAAATAGACTAGGAGCAAGCAAAAGATGAAAAAGGTGTAGGTCCTCTATTTAGCAGAGAAGGGAAGTTAATAATGGATGACATCAAGAAGGCAAAGGTGTTGAAAGCCTATTTTGCAACAGTCTTAAGTAAAAGGTAAACTGTGACCAGATACTTAACACATTTAACAACAATAAGAGGGAAAGGAGTGAAAGTCAAAATAGGGAAAGACCAGGCTAAAGATTTAGTTAAATTGGCAGTGAAGTGCACCATAGGATACTTAAGTAACAGTCCTAAGATTATTTCAGATAATTAGCAACTACCTTTGAACTACTCAAAAGAGGGATGAAATCCCACAGGATTGGAGAAGGGAAAACATACTATCTATCTTTAAAAAGGGGAACAAAGATGCCCAAAGAATTATAAACCAGTCAGCCTAACATTGATACCTGGAACGATACTGGAACAAATTATTAAACAATTGATTTGTAAGCACATAAAGGATAAGTAATAGTCATCATGAATTTGTCAAGAACAAATCATGCCGAACTAACCTAATTTCCTTTTGTTGGGGTTACTGGCCTAACGGAAGAGGTGGGGGCAGGGGAGAGCTGTAGACATGCGATGGATGGATGGATTTTACTAAGGCTTTGACACAGTACCACATCATACCAGCAAATTGAGGAAATGCCGTCTAGATGAAATTACTGTAAAATAGGTGCACAACTGGTTGAAAGACTGTACTCAAGGAGTGGTTATCAATGGTTTGGTGTCAAAATGGGGTCATGTATCTAATGGGGTGCTGCAGGGGCTCTATCCAGGGTTCATTACTGTTCAACATTTAAATTGGTGACTTGAATAATGGGATGGAGAGTATGTTTATAAAATCTGCAGATAACACCAAACTGAGAGGGGTGCTAGCACGTTGGAAGTCAGGATTAAAATTCAGAACTGTGACAAATTGGAGTACTAGTCTGAAAGCAACAAGATGAAATTAATAAAGACAAAAATCAAATGCAAAACTACAAAATAGGGAATAATTGGCTACGTAGTAGTATTGCTGAAAAAAAATTGGATTTTAGAACTTGCAGGGCTGGAACCTAGGACCATGGGGTTCTGGGCCACCGACTCCTCCACATCACCACAGGAGGACCCTGAAAGTCTGTGCTTGGCGGGAAGTACCGCCCAGTAGGACCTGAATGGTGGCCCCTCACAGCTCCCGATTGGCCAATATAAGTACTTAACCCAGGAAGTCATAAAGAGGAACTGTCTAAACACCACGACAGACTGCCTACCTGTGTCTGCTCCATACCCCGGTTGTGATATACTGTAGACTCTGGCTTCCGACCCTGGTTTGTCCTCAACTTTGCTATTCAATTACTTTCTGTAACCTGTTTCAGAGTAGCAGCCGTGTTAGTCTGTATCCACAAAAAGAAAAAGAGTACTTGTGGCACCTTAGAGACTAACACATTTATTTGAGCATAAGCTTTTGTTGGCCACAGCCCACTTCATCGGATGCATGCACTGGAAAATATAGTAGGAAGATTTTTTATACACAGAGAACATGAAAAAATGGGTGTTACCATAAACACTATAACAAGAGTGATCAGTTAAGGTGAGCTATTACCAGCAGGAGAGCCGGGGGGGAACCTTTTGTAGTGATAATGAAGATAGGCCATTTCCAGCAGTTGACAAGAACATGTGAGGAACAGTAAGGGAGAAAATAAACATGGGGAAATAGTTTTACTTTGTATAATGACACATCCACTCCCAGTCTTTATTCAAGCCTAATTTAACGGTGTCCAGTTGGCAAATTAATTCCAATTCAGCAGTCTCTCGTTGGAGTCTGTTTTTGAAGTTTTTTTTGTTGAAGAATTGCAACTTTTAGATCTGTAATCAAGTGACCAAAGAGATTGAAGTGTTCTCTGACTGGTTTTTGAATGTTATAATTCTTGACATATGATTTGTGTCCATTTATTCTTTTATGTAGAGACTGACCAGTTTGCCAATGTACATGGCAGAGGGGCATTGCTGGGACATGATGGTATGAATCACATTGGTAGATGTGCAGATGAACAAGCCTCTGATAGTGTGGCTGATGTGATTAGGCCCTATGAGTACTGGCAGGAGTACTCTGAAAAAATGAGGCTTACACACAGCTGTGAGTTATTGGCTTTATTGAAGGTTAGTGACCCACCCGCAACGGGGACTTCAAGCGTTGCAGTCACGGAGGCAGGGAACCCAGCACACCGGAGCTCTGCCTGGGATGGAGTCCAACAGAGGGGCAGATGGCCAGCATTAATAAGCACTACACAAAAACAGCTCATGAATATAGAATTAGGTACTTTCCAAAAGGGGTTTTCCATTACCTGGCAAAGGGCCATGCAAAGCAGTTGTGATTGGCTGAGGTCCAGTTCTATCTGGGTTTCTATGTCCTACAATAACCTATCAGTGCGAGAAAGCGGAAGTTCCCTAGCTAGGCCATAACAAAGTCTCCTGCAGTCCCTTATAGTGCTTATGTCCTAAGAGTTGGCTTTCGATGCAATAAAACAGCATGGCTTTTTTTAAAAAAATCAGCATTGTAAATACTGCATACAAATATGGATACAGCAGTATTTTCAGGTGCGCCTGAAAAGCAAAAAGTGTTTTATGGGCTCTCATATGCTGTCAAACCTAATAATTCTTTTAAAACCCCTCAATTTATGTTTGAGTGTAGAAAGAATATAAGTTTTTAAGGAGTACACATATACAGTATAGTCATTAACACTAAAATGTTTCAGATTCACAACACAAATCAATGAAGCACTGGTCAACATCCACCATTAATATTTGTTAGGCTGGAGATCAGGCTATAAATATATATATATCTTTAAAGACATTAAACCTTTAACAGACTACAGAAGCATATTCCAAACTGATTATTTATATGGCCCTCACTGCAGTATTTGGGCATCTCAGAATCAGATTTACCCTCATGTGTTACCCCCATTTTACTGATTACAGAGATACAGGGTGAATTAAGTGACTTGCCCAAAGCCACATAGGAAGTTTGTGGCTGAGGTAGGAACTAAACACAGGTATCCTTTGTCTTAGGCCGGTGCCATATCCATTGGGTCAGTTTTCCTCCCTTATAGATTTGTGTCTTGCTGACCATCATCTATTTCCCTCAAAACATCCTCCTCTCCTAACCTAAATTGGAAAAAAAAATAGATGTCTCAGACATCAAAATATTACTTTTGATACATAGGGGCTTACGGGAACCAAAGTTCAAATGAGTTCCATGAAGCTTACTGCAGAGACAAAAAAATCAAATTCTGAGGTCTGCTATGGATGGGCAGTGAGATGGGCATTTTCAAAACATGACCCCTATCTTTATATGCACTGCCACTCAATCATAAAATGGTTACACTAACACTTTCAGACTTAAATGCTGGAAAATGCACTTATACATGCAATGTGAGCAAACAGTAAGTACAAACAAATTGTGGATGTAAACTGTATCATGCATATTATCAGAGGTCTGGAAAAAACTATGAACTCTGCTGTCTTGTGTGAACAAACCTGCTTCCACACAGATGGAGCCATTGTGGCCTAGGTGAAAATTTGGTCCTAATGCTCTCTGTTACTTTTGGATAACAGTACAGTTTTCCCCCCAATGGTCCCTGATTAAAGTTTACCTTCCTTCCACTCTTGGGCGGTTGACTCTATGGTATCTTCCAAATTGCTATCTTCTATCCAAGAGGATCCTACACATCAGTGATGATTAATTTGGGAAGTATTCTGTAATCTTCCCATGTTAAAGGAGCAATATAAATCTAAAATCTCTTTTGTCTGGGATTAAAAAAAGCTCTGATTATCTCTTGACATGCATAGGACACCAGTTTTCTGCTGATAATTGATTTTTCCTTTACAGATCTTGCAAGAACATTCATAGAAATAATAATATGATGTCATGGAAACAATGGTGCTGTCAAGACTGATTCCCCACTCTGGCACTTCAAGTGCAGAAGGTGGGGGCCACTAGGATTCTAAAAAATAGCATAAATGTGTATCCCCCAGTGACTTTGTACTCCCTGCTCCTTCCCATCCAGTGTAAAAGCCCTCCACCAATGCAGATACTGAACCCATGAAGAAGCTGGTAGGGGACTCAGAGTAAGGGGTGGGATGTGCACATAGTTGGAGATCCACAGATCCTGCATCTCCTGGGGATGAGCCAGGCTAGTAATATAGCACAGCAGTGTGCTAGACACTTGGGACACATAGGGGAGAGAGGGAGAATCACTGTTCTGAGTTAACCAGTTAAAGAAGATATACAGATGAAGGATGGAGGGGAAGGAATGTAACAGAAGAACATAACTCAGTGTAGTTTTGCTCATGTCTTGTTTCAAAATTTGTCGGAGGAGGGGGTCCATAGGAGTGAGAGCTGCCTGATTGGTTAACAATTCCTCTTCGGGGTGACTAGGACCTATGGTACTCCTCTTAATTGGTAGATGCACTGCTAAGGATTCCTTAACCCACATTTAAGGAGTGGGTTCCATGACACAGAGGTTTTATATTTCTCTGTCAATATCTTACCCTGGGTAAGATCACTGGAGTGCAACATTTCTATGCTAAGAACTCATCCAACTCTGAACCCCGTCCCATCATCTTTAAATCAGACTAACATTCCCAAAGGTCTTTATTAGGCTCTGTAGACTTCCCTGTGAATTTACCAGGGTTGGCAGGAGGAACCACCACTGTCCTCCCTGATGACATCAAGGGACTTTGGATCAGGGCCTATATGAGAAGAACTTCAGCAAAGATATTTTGATTCCTGCCTTAGGATTATTCTTCCCAGCTGCTGGAGCTATTGAATCATGCATAGTCTTCACAGCTATGCCACTCCAAATTTCTGCTGAGCAAAAAGAATAAATAGTGAGAAATAGGCAAGTGAGAGTCTGATTTATATTTTAAGTATAATAAATATCATAATCTTTGCCTCTCTACTAGTTTGAAAAAGTAACACTCTCTTTGAGGGATTTCAATATAAAGCCATGTAAAACTTTGTTCCTCAATATTTCATTAGTTTTACCATAATTTCAGTGAACTGTTCCAAGAGTCAGCAAGATGGAAGGGGCAAGCTTCTTCAGCTTCATGAGCTTGCAGCATATTGCTGTTGACCTGGCAGCCTCACTCTTCACTGTGGACACAAATGTGCCCAGCAGGCTTATGATAAAGAAAAAAAGCCTGAAGACAAAGTTAAAGTTCATACCATTGAGCCAGACAGAAATTTGAATTTTGCAAGCACAGGAGCCAGTTGTGCTGCTGAGAGGAAAGGTCATATTCAGAATAAGAACACTATCATTTACTGGGAGTTTTTATGAGGAGGAAGACATAAGGAGGCTAGATTATTGATTGCATCAGAGCAACTGAGAAAATTGGGGTAGGGGATTGCTGAAACACTAAATAATTTAAGAAAATAACCAGTAAAGGACAATGAAAAGGAATAAGGAATTTAAAGTGAAAAGATCCTTTGAATTATTATTTGTTTTGTTGCCTATTAGAGACTATAAAAAAGAACAAAAAAGGACAGCTTTTTAAAAGGCAATTAAGAACCATGAGAGCTGTGTAAATACAAAGCATTTTTAAAAATTATATTCTAATTGTTATGGTTATATTTGCCATTTAAAATATACTAGAGAGAGACTGAAGGCAGATATGTCTAAACCCAAAAGATAGATTTTTTTTCCAAATATGTCCTACATACAAAAGAACAGCAGACATCCCAAATTAAAGATGACAATCCCCAGAATGCATGTTTATCGCAAACACTGAAAAAAGTAGGAGAGGAAATACTTGGAACATAACTATGCACACTGGGTTGCCAAAAGAAAAGCTAAACTAAAAAAATTTAAACAAAGTGTGGTATTCATGTAGTTCTGTCTGAAGATGTATCATTTGACCTGGATTTCAAAACCCTCAATATTTCATATTTAAAATGTCAGGGATTTTTGGAAATTGTATTAAGGCAGAACTACAATAAAAATAACATACTACATCATACATTACTTATTAGTTCAACTTACCATGGCCTTAACATTTTGAAGTCAGAGGTCAGATTTGATGATCACAATTGTCCCCCCTTTTGGCCTTGAAATTGTGAAACATGGCAGCCTTTGCAATTGAGAATTAAGTTGTGTAATTTAACTGTGGCCTAAGTAGGGGGCAGTAGAGATCAGCACCAGCTTATAAGTAGCTAAAGAAACCCCAAAATCTTCCCTAACAGCCTTGTGTAAAGGATACTGTGCAAGCTGTGATGGCGCAGCCAGTTTCCCTTGTCTGCAGACCAGTGTATGCATGTTGAAGGGAGAGTCAGAGCCCTACCCCACCCTGTTGGGGTTCCATGTACCTCTGAAAGGGAATACTCCCTGCATTTGTGAGAGTATAGGACCACAACCATGCCAGATCCCTTGCCTGGGCTGCACAAAGTGCCTTGAGTTCTTCCTGTGCTTATAGGCACATGGATCTCACTGTTTTTGTCTACACATTAATCACAAGCAAGTTCCCAAGCAACAGAAGGAGCTTTCAATCCAGCTGTATTGAAATTCATTCTAGTGTCTTTCAGCAGAATTTTAACATAACCATCTTAGAGTGTGGTTTTGTTTAGAGCAGGTAATCCATAAAATGTACATCATGTTATTCTATATTTATTCTCCATCAATGGCTTCCCTATCAGAGTTAGTCAGTTCACAAGTCACAACAAGATGTTCTAAAACTGTGTAAGTTAGATCAGAATCTGCCTCCATGGCTCTGTAGTGGTTCGAATAAAGTAGGCTTTTTCCCCTTTCCCACACATTAAAATTATATGATCCATAAAACACAAGTGCCACTTTCACAATCCATAAATAACCCCACTTTAAACCTATTTCTTCTCGAAATTCTGGACAGAATCTTACTCACTTGAGATCAAAGAGATGACTCAGTACAAAATCATTTATAATTCAGAAAATTAACAGGAAATCTTTCATATCCCATCCCATGCCTATTAGACAATAGGCTCTAACATTTGTGTCTATTCCAATTAGCAAATAAAATTTACTTTTCATTTATAAAAAACACTTGGAAAGACATTACAAAATATCTATCCTAGATTATCAAAATTTCTCCAAGCCGCTCTACTGCCCTCTTTCATACCAAGGATACTCTTCTTCAAGCACCTCTCCAAATGGCCACTGAGACACAACAGAACATGGAGAGAAGCAATCTCTCAAGATGACAAATTATTTAGGGACATTCAGGGATTTCTAAAATTTTGTTAGTGTTATGGAGACATGGGATCTGGCAATGAACCGTTTCTTCCTACTCCAATTTAACAGCTGAAGTGGAAGATAGAGATATATTTGAAAAACCCCAAAGGCACAGGGGACCTGAATGGGTTCTGAAATAGAGTTGAGTTAAATCTGAACTACCATGCCACTGTCTGGGTGCACCCTAGGTACTATTCATTCATCTAGGCAAAGGGACATGGAACATCAACTAGAAACAAAGTGTCCTATAACTTCAGAAACACCACGTATCTCCCTATAGTCATTTTGCAGAGAATTTTTTCTCCTTCAGTTTCCAGACTTTCTTCATTTGTCTAACTGGCTATAGGCATGGTGATCTATCTGACAGCTTCACCTCCAGCTGTGTGTTTGTCTCTGTTAGCAGCAGACTCAAACCATCTTAACACTACACCTGCCAGGCAGATTAAGTACTCCTGTATTATTTTTTCCGTTAGTTCTGCTTTCATCTAGGTCTTTGGCATAAGGCTGGTCTTATCACCAAATTTCCTCTCTTTTGTTATCTATAGCCAAGACAATTATTAAAAAAACCAAAACAAAACCTATTTCTGCTTGACAATATTGTTATAGCTATCAGCTCATTATTATGCAATTTACTCCTCCAAAGTGGAAGGAATCACTTAAGAAGTACCATTTACAGTTATGCATTTTTTTCCTCAACCCCCTCTTTTGCTGTCTCTAGATGTGGATATAAATTAGCATATGCTTGGCAATGCAAAATAAGGCTCTACAACATTTTGCTTAATACAGGCAGGGCTTTATCCAAATATTTATTTTTTCACACCCCTAAAGTCACAAGATGATTCAATTTACTCCAAGTGTATTATGTGCAGATTAGCTATTATATGGAGAATACGGAGTAAATTATTGAACTTATTTTATATAAGCACCCACAAGTATCACACAAAGGATTTTGACAAGCCATTTATAAAGATGTATCACATGCCATTCCACAGATCCTTTATATCTCAGTTTTAATTTTTGAACTCTATGTATTACCAGGGAAATTATTATTTTAATACCGCAGTATGTTCTATATTCTTATCTAGGAGTCACATCCAACTGTTATACAGATGTAAATGCCAAAAGCTATTAGAAAACACTGAGTGTTTTCACTCTCAGTATTGATGGGAACATGTCAATTCCATCAAAACTTTTGACAGAAGTTAGGCAAGCAGGAGGCTGGCCAGCCTGTCTGGTAAGCTGTCAGCCCAGCCTTCTCCAGCTCCTTGTTTTACCATGTAGCAACATCTCCAAGCAGATGTCTCTTCAGGCTGCTTGCTCCCTGGGGAGATGGGCAGCTGAGGGCAAGCCAAATTTCATTTTGGTTCTCCCAAAAGGGATTTATTCAGAATTTTTCCTCACATCAAAAAACAAACTATTCTTCAGCTTTTTGTCCTGATTCAGGATGAAATCCCCCAATCCCCACATTAGAAATTTTTTGTGGGAGAGAAATTCTATTTTGTGGCCAACTCTAATTGAAATCAATTATAGAATCAAGTCCGCCTCCCAACTTGATCAGGGTGTTTATTCTACTGTAAGACCCTGATTCAGCAGCAAGGTGCTTAAGCACATGTCTAACAAAGTACACAGTAGTCCTATGGATTTCAATAGGCATCTAAAAATTGACATTTAGGTGAAAAGGGAATCGACTGTGAAAATTAAGGGGAAGTATAGGTGAGGTAAATATCTTGTCTGAAAATTCATCAGTGTAAATCTGATATTCCAGTTCATTTACATTAGTCTAGATGTCTTGTGGAGTTCTTCAAAGAGGGAATAAAAGATCATTGCTATGCAGGAAAAAAAACACATTCCCTTTCACCATAAAACAGATTGATATTGTTGTTGAGCATACCCCATGTATGCACATGCTGCAGTGTCCCTCTCCCTTCACCATACATAGCCCTGATCCAGAAGGATGGGGACAAAAAAGGTGGCTGACTTCCTCTTCAACCCACATGTTTTAGATGGTTATTTTTTTAAATCTCTGGGCCAAGTCCTTTGTGTATTAAAGGCACTATATACAGTAGAACCAAATTCTATTCAATTTGAGTTACTCAGGATTGGTAGCCAGATTCTTGTTGGGAGCTGACAAAATAGGTGATAAAAAAACAATATGGGTGAAAAGTTGAATACTTGCTGTAAAAAGCGTGGTGGTTTTGGAGCTAGCAAGAACAGTACCATTTAATGGTGGGAAATGTTTCACAAGCAAAGGAAATTTCAGTTATTAGAGGCTCACTGAATCATAACACTGCTGCAAGGACTAAAAGTATGTCATTTCACATGGGTTTGTAGAAGAAAGTTTCCCCGCCTCCCTTTATCATCGCAGGTATGCTGCCAAAAACTGAAGAGAAACAGAAACTTACTGACAATATTTGAAGTTGATATTGTGTTTGGAAAACACTCCAAAAAGTGGAAAGAAGGTAGAAAAGGGGATGGAAATTTTCAGGTTTTGTTAATCAGAAATTGGAAGTTGACCTAGATTTAAAGAGACAATTAAATGAATCAGCAAGGAGTGCACGTCACTTTGTACCCCAAGTGCAAAAGGAGTGGTTTGAGTGCAGTGGTGATGAAATTTGCAAGCTGTCATTTCAAGCTGCAGTTCCGCAGATTATTTTAGTCTGATTGCTGATAAAAAGAGCAGATATTGTGAATAATGCATGTTAACTCAATTCAGGGTTATTAGTGGAAGTGGTGAAGTATTTTCTTCTCTTCTGCCAAGATTCATGATGATTTTTAGTTATTGATACCATTCCACAAATGCAACAAAATGTTGTAATTAACAGTGGTCAATATTTTCAGATTTCTCAGAAAAAAAGTCTGAATTTGAATCATGTTTGAAATCATTACACTTTAAAAAAGATTTTTGTAAACAAATATGCTCAATATTTCAGTAATTTTCACTTACTGAAAAATTACATTTTAATCAAATAAAAATGTTCAATGCAAATTTTGAGCAAGATTGATAAAAATTGATTTAAGTTATAATATCATAAACCTCAATGAAAAACAGAGAATGGATTCAGCTATGACATTTCAGAATTTTCTGAGAAACTTTTTTCCCCATATTTTGACCAGGTGTATGTGCAATTAATTGTCATTAGAACTAGGGATTCTAACAAACGATGCTGCTAATACATAATAATCCAGAATCTGAGAGAATCCACACTGTTAATGCTGGCTACTGTAGTTTCAGTCTTATAGTTTAAGGCCTGGATACTGCCACTGACTCCATGGAGGTGGACTTTTGACTTTAGTGGAGCTGTGTATGGGCCAGAGATCCACCTCTATGTCCTCGTATAGACCTTAATTTCATCTCTTAAAGACTCAGTCCACTACACCACTTGCATGGAATCACTTACTGTTCAAGGCCTAAATCCAGTTGCCGACTAGCCAATGAGGCCCATGCTCAGGGCCCCCCCCCAGAAAAAGTGGGTGCCCCGCCTGGCACTCCTGCCAGTAAATGGGGGCTTGCTAAGCCCAACATGCCCGGCTCCTGCCGTGGAGCAGGGGAAGCCTCCACACCTGACCCCGCTCCCCATCAAGAGCGCCAGGTGGGCAGGTGAAGGCCCCACACTCCGACACTGATCCCTGGCACACATGATGATTTCTCCAACTCCTCTATCTTTTCTATTTAGATGATAAGCTCTTTGAGTCCAGGACTGCATCTTACTGTGTGTTCGTACTGTACCTATCACAACAGGACACTGGTCTCCCTTGGAACTCCAGACACTGCTTCAATGCAAATAATTTTTAAATCATATAGACAATGTTTAGAAAAGAAAAAGTAAAGCAAATGCATTTGTTCAAAGTGATCAACAGCAATACTCTATCTAGAGCTAGACAGACTATAAAATTGATATTTTATTTAGATCTATAGCAAAATTAAACACCTAATCCACATATAACAGATGCCCCCAAAGATTATAGAGTCAAATTCAAGGTCTTGCTCCTTTTCTTGCAATAGCTCAGTGGCCTAGGTCCAGTATATTTAAAATATCACCAAAAGTTCCCACAAGTCTCACCACCTTCAACTCCAAATGCAAGATAGAAAAAGCAAGGCATTAACACTAAAGGCCCTACCAAAACAACACACTGCACACAAGTCTCTCCAGGGAGAGGATGGAAGAAAAGAACAAACCACATGCAACAGATATTAGTCACATTGTTTAATGCAATACTGGAAAGCTCTCAGATACTACAATGAGAAGGGTGATATAGGAGCATAGATAGAATAGACTACAGTCTTTTAATCCTGTGGATCAGATACAGAAATGGTACTGTTCTGTTAGGATGGTGCTTTGGGGCTGCCCAAAGCAGGGAGTCTGAGTTTGCACACAATTCCCAGGGATATTGTTTCAGACTCTCTGCAAATGTTGCTTTGATTCTTTGCAGCCACTGTTTAAAAAGTAAAGCAAAGATTGGGGTATGACTATTGTTGTGACGATTCCTTAATCTGGCACCTATACACCCATTCTGTGCTATGGTTCATCTCTGTTGATGCAAATGGGTTGTAAAAACCTGGCAGATCTGGCCACCTTGGAATTCCCTTTATGCCATGGGGAAATCACAGGTGTGGTGTTGGTGTAATGATTCTAACACCACCACCTCCTGCAGCCCCAGCCTGCTGTGCTTTGGTTAGTCCAGGCTGCCAGAACAGCCCATTTTGGACCATGGAGACCCAAGCAGAGTTTGGAGCAGTTTTAGCTACATGATAAGCACTAACCCTTGGCCAGCCCCTAGTATCAGGGAGCCACAAAGAAGAAGAAAAGCCTCCTTTGCACCCCATGCCAGATCATACCCACCCCCCTCAAGTAAATCTCAGCCAAACAAAAAGATCTGGGCTAATACCTACATACATACACCACGGACATTTCATCTATGGGGTGAACTGCCACCTCCTTTTACATATTTATTAGAACATATCAAAATGTGTTTATCCTTCATGTTTGTTTCTGAATCATGCCCTCATTTTGTCCAATGCCATGTGTGTGTTTTTGGTTATTCTCAAAATGAAGACAGCCACTGGAGCTGGATGAGTACAGTATAATACAGACTAAATATTCCTTGAATTTTAATAATTTCCCTTTGATGTGTTTGCTTTCCATGAATATTGCATTATAGCAAATTATTTTAGCTAGCAAGAATGCTCAAAGAAACAAAGGCTACTTCAGAATATTCATGGAAAGCTAATTTCTGTTTTGTAATCATGAGTATTTGCATTAGTAAACTGATCCTATAATAGCACAAAAACATACCAAGGGAACTGTGTTCTATCCAATTGTGATAGTAAATGATCTGTGTGCTTGTGAACAAGCTACAGAGCAAGAAATATTTTCAGATATTTGATAAAGAATTTTGAACAAATCAATTCAAATTGTAATCTTCTCATAATCATTCACGAATTTAAAAAATTCATTGAATTGTTTCTTTTAGAGATCTAAGAGCCACACTTAATATTGTGGGAGAGAGCAGGAGAGACTCAATTTGCATTATGTGTTATTTCATGCATTAAGGTAGTGGCCAGACTCCTCAAATGAGATCACGGCCCCATTATGGTAGAAAGTCCCTTCCCTGAAATGAAAAAACGGGACCCGTTTTAAGATAAGTCATAGAAATAGCATTTTTAGTGGAGACTATGGCACAAACGGGATGCATTACCCTTCTATATTTGCATTTACCATATTGATTCTACTTCCAAAATATCTTCCATGCTTTCAGAGGGGACTAAATTTACCTCAATTATTTTAATCAAAGTTGCACATGCTCATAGCTATTCAGGCAACCAATGAACTAATAACCAACCACATAAGCAATCACCAAGCTTCAGATTGCCAGGAGGTATCAACTGTCACAATTGAGGATCTGCCCCCAGATTTGCACATGCAATTGTGGGTATGCAATTGAGAATGGAATTCAGGCATCCCTTTCTGAACATTGAGCCCTAGAAACACATTTCCAGGAGTGCGGAGCATTTATAATTGCCATAGACTATTGATATACAAGGTCTTAGCACCTTTGAAAAACACATTCTGTGTCCAGCTCTTTAAATTGCTTATGAAGAGCTAGTCTAAGAATTTTAACAATAAAAATACCTCACTGATTTTTTCTGAATTATGTTGCTTGTAACCAATAGCTATTTGCAGTTCTGTTTTTATGCATGATATATTTCAAAATATCAAGTTTCTGAAAGGGAAAGCCCATTCAATTAAATATGAAAATAATTTTATTTTAGCTATTTGCACATCCAGGAAAAATAGAGAGAGAGATCACGTCATGCACTTAATGCAAAATGTGTTTAATATTTAAATTCATGCCAAATATTGGTATATATTGATAAAAGGTCTCCTCCACACATTTAATGAAAGTAAGATTAGCTTAAAGCGTTCAGTTTCAGATTTTCCATAGGTAGAGGAGTGAGTTCACAGTTCAATGTTTTCTGCCTTATGTATGAATCTTTAGCAGCTTCTCTGCTAAAACCTATGATATTTTATCTGTGAAAACTGGTCCAAGCAAATGATAGTTTGGAAAGCTGTCTTTTACAGCAGCAGAAACTGAATGCATTCACTTTTTGTAATCCTTCCAAAAGATCATTCAAATGTATATATATTTTTGACGGCAATACAGCTTCCTTCCCTGAAGAGGCTGGTTCAGCAGGCACTTGCAGTTCCAGTAGGTGGTAGTAGGCCCTCCTAAGAAGCCAAGGTTGGGACACAATCCTTCCAACACTACTCCACAATTCTGAGCCAGATCAAGAAGAAACACATAGTGCTCTTTTGTTTTTTAAATGCTGATAGTTTCTATTTTCTGGAGGAATTTTGAGTCACCCATAATTCCTTATGGGACTCTCCTGCTGCTGTGAGAGTTCTCTGAAATTCCCCTATTCGCAACTGGGAAGCTAAAAATCCATAATTCGGTTGAGATATATCCAAAAAGCCCATATTGTTTTGGTGTACATATATTCTACATGGGGGCTATAATGACTTATTTGTAAAAATGGGCTTACATTCAGGGGTGGGTGTTTCCTGAAATTAGTTAGTTTATCCAAGTTGGGCTTCACCTTGCAAATTTTTGAGCACACTGGCCCCAGTCCAGCAAAGCACTAAAGCACATGCTTAGATGTAAGCACAGGAGTTGACCCACTGACCTGACTTCAGTGGGACTTCTCTTGTGCTTAGAGTTAAGCATTTGCTTTAGTGCTTTGCTGGACTGGGGCCAGAGTGCTCTAAACCCTGTGGGATTGATCTGTAACAGGATTGAGCAAGATTTCCAGCTGAACGTTCAACATGTATGTTTTTTTTTAATTTACTTAGACTTCTGAGGGTCTATTGACATAGAATCATATAGTATCAGGGTTGGAAGGGACCTCAGGAGGTCATCTAGTCCAACCCCCTGCTCAAAGCAGGACCAATTCCCAACTAAAATTATACCAGTCAGGGCTTTGTCAAGCCTGACCTTAAAAACCTTAAGGAAGGAGATGCCACCACCTCTCTAGGTAACCCATTCCAGTGCTTCACCACCCTCTTAATGAAATGGTTTTTCCTAATATCCAACCTAGACCTCCCCCACTGCAACTTGAGACCATTACTCCTCATTCTGTCATCTGCTACCACTGAGAACAGTCTAGATCCATCCTTTTTGGAACCCCCTTTCAGGTAGTTGAAAGCAGCTATCAAATCCCCCCTCATTCTTCTCTTCTGCAGACTAAACAATCCCAGTTCCCTCAGCCTCTCTTCATAAATCACATGCTGCAGTCCCCTAATCATTTTTGTTGCCCTCTGCTGGATTTGTTCCAATTTTTCCCACATCCATCTTGTAGCATGAGGCCCAAAAGTGGAAACAGTACTCCAGAGGAGGCCTCACCATGCCGAATAGAGGGGAATGATCGTGTCCCTCGGTGAGGTGAGGTGATCATAATTTGGCCTAAGGCATTTTAGTTTAAGTGTTCCTCTCATGTGATATGCAAAATACAACGTTAAAAAAAAAAGCTCTCAGTCCCTACATATATTTATTTTTATTTACTCAGCAACTAATCTGGGAACATAATCTAACAAAAGTTTGGAAAATTTTAACGTATCAGTTTGTTTTGATTTTTTAACTATGGACCAAAAATAACTGATATGTGCAAACTCAAGTTAAAAGCATTTTAAGTGTTCATTTTAAAGAACTGACCACAGGATACCAATTCTATTTTGCAGAAACTTTCAAGATTTGTTTTCATTCCACATTGGAATAAAACCTGTGTGCTCATGAGTAGGTGGTTAGAACACTGGGCTGGGATGTGGCAGATGCAGGTTCAAGTTGCTGCTGCTCTGCCTGTTTCAGAGAAATCTGGGATGAAAAATCTCTGCTTTGAATCAGGCACAGAAGAGACTTGAAGCTGGGTTTCCCATATGCCAGGTAAGTGCCCTAACCACTGGGATATTTGCTATGCCTGGCTGGAAAACAAGTATTCTCTTTCATAAAGATCTTTCTAAATCTTTATTTTTCCACCACCTGAATGTTTTTCATGAGATGGGGTTTCTATTTTCTAGCCAGCCCTACTGACTGACTGAGATCCACATGTGTAGAGAACTCTTTCCAAATCAATTTTCACTTCTGTGTTGATGCCTCTGTGTCCTGCAGAATGGCCTTTCATCAAGTCCAGGGAGCCACAGAGAGGCAAAAATTAAGGCATCGGGTGGGTCAGGGTAGGAATGGTAGGGCTAGAGGCTAGTGCAGAGCTCACATCCAAGATGTACTGTGATAACTTGAGGGATGTCCTCTGTACTGCACTTTACCTTTATGAAAAATGCAGGCAAGATGACTCATGCTCACTGCAGTGCATCTTTATGGGCCATTCTAGACAGAATTTGATGACCCTGTGACATATGGTGAATGGGGGTAATATGGAATTCTGTTCTATCTGCTCCTTCTTCTGATTCCACTGAGCCTAAAAGAGAGGCTAGTGTGCTCTTAACTCATCTTGTGCCTAGACAATTTAGCAACTGTGGTGTAAGATTATCTTAGAGTAAACCCTTTCCAGGTGAAGGCAAAACTTGCTTTAAATAATAATTTACTTGCCTTTTGAAAATTAGTTTTAAAACTTGCAATTACTATCCACATGATATTTGTCTAATTTCAGCTAAAATAGACCATACAAGGTTTACACACAATTCTCTGATGATGCTATTCCTTATCTCTGGAACACCATATGTTTATTTAGCATACTGTAAAATAACACCATTTGACTAACACAACTAGTTTAAAACTTGCTGACTTGGTTCCAAATCCACAGTATTGCTCCCTTTAGCGTTAGTAGAAGTTGCACATACAGATCATAGAACTAAAGGCTTGTCTACCATTGGGAACGTTGCCTTCTTTAAACATGTTTTTTAACAATTGAGTTAGCTGGCATGATGCTACCCACTACTGTGACAGATTTCTGTTACCAATCTGCCTGAGGCATCAGGTGATCAGGCTGAGGACACAGGATCGTTGGGGTGGGGGCGGAGTAAGAGAGAAGAGATGACGAAATACACCAAGTGTCTAAGTTTTAAAGCTTTATTTATAAAATAATAAAACAGCAGAGAGTCATGGGTGCCCCCCACGTCACTCAGAGGAAGGAAGAAAGTGTTAGTGCCCCAAACCCTAACCCACTTTCATACTCACACACTCACTGTCTGAGGCTGGCCAAGCCTGGGTGTAACGTAAGAAGAGGGGGAAGGGTGGACAGGAGTTCTGTCCTGTGTGCACAGGTTGTCCAGGGTCCGCTGTGATCTCTGAATTACTCCAGCTCGCAGGAGGGTTTTAAGTCCTGGGTTCCTTTGGGGGTGTTCCATTCCACAACCTCTGTTCCTGGTGCTCTTTGTGCCAGTCCAAACCAACTTCTGTGGTCTTCTTCACTTTCCCAAAACACAACAGCTCCAGGGATGCGAAGCTCTGCTCCTCCCTTGTCGTCTCACCTGTGTTTTTCATCTCTACAGCCTTGGTTTTTCTTATGGATGGCTGTGGCTGGGTGAGAGAAACTTCTTGTCTAGCCCTGTGACCTTGGACTGGGGCCAGCCTCTTATTGTTGGACTGAGCTTGCTACCTGCAGTGTTGAGTTAACCCATTCTCTGCTCTCTTTATCCTTCCCCCTGGCCTCTTGCAGCCTGCAAAAGAATCTTCCACTCCCCATTCACACCTTTGACCCTCCCCAAAATGCTTTGCAATGCTTGCAACAGCGTTAGTAACATGCAGTGCTGATCTGCCTTCCTTAGGGGAACCCCTGAGGTTGTGACACTACTTTGCAATCAATGTGGACAAGTGGCATTCGGCATCATGTGAACTACTCACAGTTAAACTTAAGGTTTAACATTTCCTGATGTAGAGAAAGCCCACGTGACTCATCTAGAGCTACCTGCCAGTAGCACCAACCTGCTCCCATTGACTTCAACATGAGAACAATCAGGCCATTGGTTACTTATAGGGCTTGATTCACATTGATTCTCCACATACTAAACTCCCAGCAGGAGCTTCAAGTCTGGCATGCTTATAGGATCAAGCCCTACAGTGCTAATGTCTCAATCTGTTTGCTATTTTATGCCCCCACCATCTCCATAGTAGCCAAGTGCCTAACATGTTATAGTTTAAAAATCTAGTTAACAGTGAGCTCTAGCATTAATTTTTGGTGGTAACATTCCTTAATTTGTTGTGCATGCCAGTAAATGAACAAATTACTCCATATTCTAAGTGATGATGCCTCTGCACTATTAAGTTAGACTATTCAGATGTTAAAGCAAGTTTTTCAGCTATGCTTAAATAGCCTTTTAGTAGCAGGCAAATTTGGGACACTATGGGATGATCATAATCAGTGTTAATGTGACATTCCATTACAACAATCTTTGCAGGTGTCTAAACACTGGATTAATGTGAAAAGTTTGAGTTCTTATTTTTTTCCCCGATATGATTACTGTACACTTTCAGATTGCATTTGCATTCTATGTTTATCCAGTTTTCTTATACTGATTAGATTGGTTTAATTTCTCTCCTGATGCAATTATTCAGGAAACCTGAGGCTGATCAGTAATTTTTTCTTCAAACTGATATAGGTATATTTGCTTGTCTTCCTCATTAGCAACAAGTATTTTTCATTGCTAATCCAAACTATATAACCAATGAGATTATTTTGTCTATTGGTACTACAACATTCTGTAATTATACAAAGTACTCCACTTTTTAAAGGGTATGGCATTATTCTATAATAGCAATTCACAAAGTGTATCCATGAGGACCTGGTCCAAAAATGGATAAAGTCATGGATCTGCATGTTTTTAGAGCTTCATACTTTCCTCTAAAGCATCTGATATTGGCTACTTTTGTAGAAGGTTACTGAACTAGACGAACCATTGGTGAGGTTATATGGCTATTCAAATGCTCTAAAAAATAATAAAAATTAAGATTCCAGCAAGCTTTCCACAATGGACAGAGGGGATCATATCAATGTGTCAGGACCCACAGGTCTTAAATGTGGGGCCACACCCTCCACCTAGCATCCTGATGACAACTACTTACCTAGGACCCATGAAGCCCAGTCCTAGTTTGAAGCTCCACCCAAGGTCTTATTGGTAGAGTCAAAGAAGCTGATTGTCCCGCTGGCCCTACTTGAGTCAGCAGCAGGAACAGGAAGCTGTCTGAACACCTGGATTGTGTGCCTTGTGCTTCCCAGATTTGATTTCTTGGCATCCTGACCCAGCACTGGATTCATGGTTCTGACCTTCAGTTTGTCTCCTGCCTCTGACCCCATAGTATCCTGACTGGGGCAGACACAGGTTCCAATCAAGTTTGTCTCCTGCTTCTGATCTCCTGGTATCATGACCAAGGTTAAAATTTTGTCAGTTATTTTTAGTAAAAGTCACAGTTGGGTCACGGGCAATAAACAAAAATTAATGGAAGCCTCTGACCTTTCCCTCACTTTTACTAATAACTGGCAAAATGGGGAGTAGAGAGGGTCCAGCACTTACGATCACCACAGCTCTGGGTTCCTCCCCCTTCCTGAAGTAGCTGAGAGCTACAGAGGCCCCCACTACCTGACAGCTCCTGCCCTGCCACCCCAAGGTTGAAGCAGAAAATGTCATAGAGGTCTCTGGATGTCACAGATTCCATGACTGCCATGACATAATCTTAGCCTTAATCATGACTCAGCTGACTCAATTCCTGTCTCATGAGTGTGGACTCTGGCTTTGACCACTAGGTCTAGTTACCCATGACCAGGTGTGGGGCTGCCTACATATTCACTAAACTGGATCTCCAGGGAGCTTATATTCTTATCATGTTTGTCAGAGGGTGGAGATGGATGGCAGGAGAGAGATCACTTGATCATTACCTGTTAGGTTCACTCCCTCTGGGGCACCTGGCATTGGCCATTGTCAGCAGACAGGACACTGGACTGGATGGACCTTTGGTCTGACCCAGTATGGCCATTCTTATGTTCTTACCCATATCTGAGAGGAGGGAAAAGTGGAAGACTGCATTTTGAACCCACTGTGGTCTCTTGAATATTTAGTCATGTCATTTGGATTGACTAATGAAATGCTGGAATGTTGCTAGGGCATTAATGATGTGCTATGAGACCTACTGGACCAGTTTGTAGCAGTATACTTAAACACATTGATCTGGACATCACACCACATCCGGCCACACAGTCCTAGAGAGACTACTACTTGAAAAGCATGCTTTTCATCAGACCTCAAGTGAGATCCTGGGTTTCATCCTGTCCTCAGGCAGACTCTAGATGGAACTGCACAAACTACAGGCTGCATACTACTGGACAGCCCCGACAGTGTGCATGATCTACAATTTTTGTTTGTAAACTTTTAGAGGTTCATCTCAAATTTTTCAAAACAAACTGAGCCCTTCACTGTCCTACTTTAGAAGAAAGCCCAGTTCAACTGGTTGCCCAAGGCTCAGCTGCATTCAAGCAGATAAAGCTTGCCTTAACCACTGCTCTGCTTTTGGCCTATCCAGATGCAACACAAGTTTTCATTGTGGAAGCAGATGCCTCTAGCATAGTGCTTGGGGGCAACCTCTCACAGAGGTTCATAGACAAGCAAATATTGCACCTCATCACCTACTATTAGTTTCACTCAGCAGGGCTAAGCTTCCTCTATGGGATCTTGGACAAAGAGCTCTTGACAATTAAGACCACCTGCAAAGAGTAGTGCCACTATTTGGAAGGGGCCCAGCATCCAGTCCTAGTGTTTACAGATCACAAGATCCTGGGTACCTGTGCAGGGCCAACACCCTAAACCAATGGCAGCTCCAGTGGACCTCATTCTTCTTCCAGTTCAACTTTGCCTTGACCTACTGCACTGGAACTAGACACGGCAAGGCCAATGCCTTGTACTGAAGGTATGGCTCCAGCCTACAAGGCCCTAGTCTGGAACCAGCCCACATTTTCAAGTCCCATAATTTCCTCAACATGACCCACCACCAGGATCTGCTCATGCTTATCTATTCTGCCTGTGTCTCTGGAATTACACCTGATGAGATGGCAGTTGACATCCATGAAGGGATCACATTCATACGGAACTGCTTCTATGTACCCCCCAGGACCAGTGAATGGAAGATCTTCAAATGTGTCACAACTCCACTCTCTCAGGACACTTGGGGCAATATAAAAACTGACTATTAATGTGCTAGTACTTCTGGTGGCCCCATATGCACCGCACAACAGATATCTTTGTCACTTCCTGCCAGGTGCGTGCCCACACCAAGATTCCTTGCAGTCTCTTCCAACCTTTGAACACCCTATTTCCTGGGACTTTTTGGTGGAACTACCAGAATTCAGTGGTTTCACAATCATCCTGACAGTGGTGGATCACTTTTCCAAAATGACCAATTTTTTTCCCCATGCAGAGAACACCACCTGGCTCTGGATAAACAATGTAATCCACTTCCATGGCTTCCTGATCATTTCACCTCAGATCAAGGGTCTCATTTCCCTTCCTGCTTCTGACACAAAGCCCTACATCTTGTGTGGTCCATGCACACCTGTCCTCTGCCTACCATCCTTAGTCAAATGTCCAAATGGAAGCAATCAACCAGATCCTAGAGCAACATTTATGATGCTGCACCAACCATCATCAGGATGACTGGTCTTCACTGTTATATGCCAAGTTCTTGTATAATAATGAGAGATCATCAGTTCCCTGGCCCACACAAGATTTGGCAACAAATCAGCCCTGTCACCTTTGAGCTCCAGCTCCCTTGATCCCTTAGAGTCCACCCTGCAATCCATGGCTCACTTCTTCCTAGGCTAGGTAGTCACACACACACACACACACACACTTCCAAGGACTCAAATGCCTTATATATATTATAAGGCCATTTTAAATAAAACATTTTACATGCACACAGAATGAATGGCTTAGTGAGAGGCTGATACTGGAGCCTTCACCATCTCATTTGATCAGGCAGAGGGAAGTAACCCTCTAGCTCCAAATACAGAGAAGTCAAGAGAAATGGATAATGGACAAGGCTTAATATTAGGGTACAGTGAGGACTTCTCACTATCATTCCACCAAGATAAAAAAATCATGTAGTATCCCTAAGGAATCTCATTTCCCCTTTTCTTCTCTCTTGTTTTTCTTTAGAACCCAAGGAAGAGACACAAGGTAAATGCTTTTGGGCAGGCCCCTCTTTACATATGTTGGTACAACATCTGATTAGGGCCTTTGGGTAGTACCACAATATAATTAGAACAACACAGCAGAGAATGCTTCTCGCTGGAATGAAAGAACTTAATACTTGTCAGGTGTCTCCGAGAGATTATACCCTTTTATCATTAAAATTATCTAGGTCATTGTTTTGCTTTGAAAGGTTTGTTTTTGGCTTTTGTTTTTCATTGTGACAGGCAAATTGGTATTTCAGTCAGTATTGGGCCAAATTCCCCAGGGTTTATGGCAGCTGCCACCTGTATTCAGCTAGAATTCAGGTCCCTTACAATGGAAACAATGCCATGGGGGAGGTTGTAATGATATATCGTCATCCTAACCTCCTGTTAACCAAGATGCCTGCAGGTGATCAAAGCAACCTAATAAACTGGTGGGGCAGACCAGAGCCAACTGGTGATTTACTGATTCAGCACATTCCCACTGCAGCCACCACTGGAAAGACTAGTAGTAAGCCACCAAAAACTAAATCTGTTCCTCCAGACTGAGGTGATGTTTATGTGGAGGTGGAGGATGTGGGGTCACTTGCCCACCCAAATTTGCTGCTTGCCTTGTATTGAGCATGCTCACATGAATTTAGCATGCACATTAGCACTGCTGAAGCCAGCTGTCCTCACTCCGCTCCCCCCCCCACTATTGGCAGACATGAGTCGTCTTTGCCTCCCAAAGAATCTTCAGTGCAGTGCCTGGCTATACCTACCATCATCCTTCCCTCAAGGGAGAATCTCCCACTATGGAAGAGCAAACGAGACTGCCTGGTGCAAATAGAGGTGAATCTAATCCTGTCAGTCACCACTCAGCCTACACTCAAACTACTCTATTGACCTAGTGGTGAAAGGCTTCATATTCTATTGTTTTGGAGCCACCTAGTCTCAGCTGTATGATTATACAGCTCAGGACAAAAAAGTTTGTAGCGTATAGTGCTGTTTTCTCTGACAATCTTCTTTGTTATTCCATTGAAATAATTGGTCCTTTTGTTCTAATCAATGTCATTTGCAAAGTCACACTGTGAGCATGGCAACATTTTAAATTCTCACTTGAATATGCCTGGCTTTAAATGATAAGAATACTTAAAATTGCATACATTAATAAAATATGCCTGTAGGGACCCACACAAAAATTCTTAACATCTAAAATAGATGCTGAGTGAGGGGCCCATAAAATGTAAGAGAAATGGAAGTAACAATAAACATTTGTTTCTGTAACTGAGGTACCGTTCTGGAACATTTACACACACAGAAATTACTACAATGAGTGGATATTCAAGAATGCATAATTAAGCTCTAAAAAAATCAGTAAATGCTGGTTGCTCAATACAGCATTAACTCTGGTCCCTTATGCATGAGTATTAGTGTCTGATTAGATTATCACATCTGTTTCTCAACTAATACAATATCAGACATTTTTCTACAATCTACTACTGCGCATGGCATATAATTCCTGAAAATCACATACTAACAAGATACAGAGAATTGAGACCGTTGGAGTCCAGCCTCATTTCACTGAAGACCTGACCTAAACAGGTCAACTGCATTGTAAAATTCTGTCCAAGAGGGACGCTGTTTTTGGATACTCTCATCTTGGTCACTTTTCCATTCCACCACTCAAAGGCACTTCCTGCTTTCAGCACTATTTCCCTTCCAAATTACAACAACTTAGATCTCAGCTATATCACAGAAAGTTGCAAAAAAATAATTTATGGTGGAAAAAGGGTTTCCCTGACCCTCCTGTCATCTCCTATTACTTTCAAATGGCTAAACTACTTTTGCAGATGTTTTCCTGAAACAGTCTTTGGACAGAGCCTACTGCAAACTCTCAGTTTACAAAGAGAAAGTTCCAGAAAATTATAAGTCATTGGAAGCCGTAAATGATGGAAACCTTAATATTGCCTAAGACTAGTGGCCCCAGATACACTTGAAATTTTTAAAAAAACAAAACAAAACAAAAAACTTTCCTTATGATCATCTTTATAATGTATGCTGTATTATGACTAAAATTCTTATAATTTGTTTGCAGGGTTAAAATAATTTCACATGAAACAAAAGTAAATGTTTAAAAATTACATTAAAATGATCTAGTATTATAGCTTGGACTTAACTTCCAGACAGGTTTTACTGCACAGTAACCTCGGAATTCTTGCTCCTCAGGCCAATAGAAGTAAATTTCATTAAGGAAGTGAAACTTTTGGGCTTATGTGAATGATGTTCATCCCTCACTCAGATATGATGAAACTTTTCTGCCTAACTATTTATTACTTAGGGATCAAATTTCAAAGAAGTATTCAATCAATGGGTGTGCAAGAATTCAAATATTCCTGTTTTAACCACACACACACACTTCCAAATGCCTGGACAGGTAACTGCAGACCTAGCTATCTGTTTGCATACTGAAGTACCTAGGTTATTTTTCATACACAAGGTGTGAGTCTGCCATCCTCATACTGGTAACTATCTTGCTTACCCACACTGCAGGACTGAAACCTAGGTGTCTCATTGAAAGCCCATTATGTCAATGGAAAGTCTCTATTTATTTCCATGAAGTTTGGATGAGGTTGTAATATGCTAGGTACCTCCTAAAAAGTGATCAGCACCCTCAGCTCCCACTAAGGTAAGTGGGAACTTACTGAGGGCACTCTGCACCACTCAACACCTGGCAGGATCAAGCCATCTTCCTCTGAATGGCACCATTGTATATTGAATGGTGGGACTTTCAACTGCTTCAGGAATAGGAGATTGGGCCCTTTTCTGTTTTACCATGAGCGTCCCTTCAATAATGCAGATGCTGTTACTTTCCCTGGAACATCATACGCATATACTGGTTTGCAAGTTAATGAAAGAAGGTTACACATTTAGACAAACAAAATGATACATATGTGATTCAAACACAAAAATAGGAAGCATCAAACACAGAAAGAACATAATTTTCTTCTAATAATCTACCCATTCTCCTCCCAACCACCACAGGAAGAAAAATTGGAAAAATAAGAGAATATCTTCTGAAAAGTACAGTACATTTTTATAGGCAATTTAATAACAATCATTACAAGTTGTCCATCAGAAGAAAATTGAAGACAGATAATGGAATTGTAGAGTTAATACCATGGTTTTTTTTGTTTTCTTTTTTAGAAAAACAAAAAGCAGATAGTCCATGTACATTTGATTTAAACATAAGAAATTAGAGGCATACAGATAAATAGCCATAAAAAAACCCCTTACAATTGCTAAGGTATACGAGCTACATTTAGTGGTTTTATGGGAAAAAGAACAAGCAAACTTAAATCAATATATTCAGAAGGAGTCCTTGAAAAATAACCAATATTGAATGTATGATAGGATAATCCAGGGGCATGACTAGGAATCACTGACTTGTTACTTTGCATCAGACCTAGAGAATTTTAAGGTGACAGATGGAGAACTGAATAAGAACAGCTTTATCAGAGATAGTAAATGTGATTTCTTAAGAGCAGAGACCTCTCACTAACAGTGAAATTCTTCAGGGATATTAACTGCAAGCACTGGAGTGTTTTGATTTATTCATAAGCAGTAGACGAAGAAACCAAGAGCTATCCCAATCATCACAGTGAAAGAATTAGGCTTCTCTCCCCCACCCTCTGGTCACCATTATCTATGCCTCCAACTCAAAAGTAATAGTGTGCCTTGCATAAGAGGAAGTCAAATCAGGGACAGACATGACATGTTTCAGATAGCCAGGGAATCACATTTAATTTTCAGATACCCTCCCTTTGTAGTGGGTGGAAGACTAAAAGCAATAATCAGCTGCATGTTGACAATAAGGCTTGAAGATTTTTCTCAAGTAATTTGTGCTCTCTAGGTAGATTACAGTTGCTAGCAACTCCATTCTCAGATCACTCCCTCCCCCTCTACAGTCCTGATTAAAGGCATCTGGCTGCTTGGGAGGGGGGTGGGGGAAATATATATATTTTCCAGCTGTAAAGAAGCTATTAGCAAGTCACCATAAAAGTCACAGGGTCATCAGTATTTAATGATTTGTGAGAAACCCATTAATTATAGTATTTAACAAAAATATAGGCCATGATTCTTCAAACAGGAGCTCTCTTTCTATGCTTCATAAGGGATTGTTTTAAAGCAAAAATTTAGCAGACCAAAGTTATACCAGAAGGAGGAAGTGTTTTTTATGATTATCCAGAAGAAAATATTTTTTCTTATTATTCCTAGAAGATATTGAATGATTATCTAAAATGGTTCAATTTTATTTGGGAGATTTAGAGAATACCTTAATAAACCCTTATCAATAGAAAATAAAGCTGACCTAATTAGATGAACTGATTAATAATGTCAAACAGACACCGTTAAGACTAATTAAAGTTTTGAACACATCTCCATGAACAAGTGTCATCTGAAGAGGGCATTATAGCGTATAACATCAGGGACACCATAACCACAAGATTGAAGATATTTTAAAAATAGCCTATATTGTAAAATATAATTAGTGTTTGTTAACTCGCTATTCGTTAACTGACAATGAAAAAACTCAAAGATCACATCAAACATTGAAGACCAATATTTTCAAGAGTGGGTGCCTAAATCTAGGTATGGAATAAGGAACCTAGGCACCTACACAAGTGACCTGATCTGAAACAAGTGATGGGCATCCAGGAATTACCACATGATTTCGTATTGATAAATGACTGTAATAGAGAACCATAATTCCATATTAGTATCAAATTTCCCTTCCTATAAGGGTATAGACCTTAAATAAAATTACCATTTTGAGATCAGATGGATATTATTATTTGATTTAATACTTCTTGCTAAGTTTGAACATTTGGTGCCAAATTCCTTCATTTATGTATGAGCACTATTGCAACCATATTTATGATTTCCAATATTTATTGTGTATCTATAAAATTCTATTAATAAAGAACACTTACCTATATGGAGTCTCCAGATCCTCATCTTGTGTGAATCAGTGGAGCTCTATTAGTCAAAAACGGTCATATCTCCATTAACATTAAGCTGAGGACGTGTCCCAGAAGTTTTTAACACTAATAAAATATATTAGTGTAGAAGAACACATTCTTCTTGGAAAGCTTTCCTTTTCTGGTCAGTGATATTGATTCTAAGGTTGCTCATCATTCTGAGAGTAGCATGAGAAGACATGCAATGTGAGCATGATTCAGCCAGTTTCAAGGAATTGAAAGCACCGATTGTAAAAGCAGTAATGCTTGTGTATAACACTGGTAATTTCAGCTATAATATTAAATTTAAGTTTTATAAAGGCCTTGATTCATAAAAGCATCCATATTCAGGACAGCAATTAAATATGTGCTTAACTTGCTGCAGTCCCCACTTAAGTAAATGCTTAAAATCATGCATGTGCTTAATTGATGCCCTAAATAGGGATGAAACTTAAGCACATGCTTAAATTAATTCCTGAACCAAGGTCTACATTTTCAGATAGAAAATTGGAAGTAGACCTAAAGAATATACAGATCTAGTATAACCTGTGTATTATGGACCAAATTCTGCTCTGACACTGCAGTCAAGCTGGAATAATTTCTGATACTAATGAAGCTACTTAAGACTAGAGCTATGAGACATTTTTTAGCTGAAATGGTGTGAAAAGTGCAGATTCAGCAACACTGAAATATTTCTCAAATTCATAACTGTTTTGACAAACTGTTCAGGTAAAAAAATTCTCAAAACTAAACGTTGTTTTGACATTTTCATTTTTCTATTTAGATTTTTTTATCTGAAATGTAAAAAAGTTTCCTTCAAATTTATTTTTTTTAAATCAAACATTAAAATGCTCAAAATTGAACCAAAAAAAGTCCATTATTCACACAGCTTTAATCTGGATTTATTCTGCTCTTGAAATCCATATGTTATATGGCATCTCTATGGGCCTTTTAGGAACGCAGGAATTGCCATACCAGATTAGAACAGAAACCTATATATCCTGTCAGTAATCAGCTGCTTCACAGAAAGATGCAAGCTCCTATCAGCTGATCGTTGGCTTTATGCCCTGAGGTATAAGGTGTTTTTTTATATTTATGTACACACACACTTCCTTATACACACAGCCCCCTTGTTTAATGTAACTATGTATTCCTCCTTAGAATCTTCTCAGGTCTGGAGTCACTGGTATCCTGTGGCAATGAGTTTACTGGTTAAATACACAATCTGTTAAAGTTACTATTTTTTCCTGATCACTTCCTTTCAATTTCGTTGGAGGACTGCTTTTTTTTATTATGACAATGAATAAACATGAGCTGCTCAGTTTATCTCCTCTCTCAATTCAAAAGTCTCAATCTTTAAATCTCTGCTAAACAGTCTCAATCTTTAAATCTCTGCTAACATAGCAGACTCTCCATGCCTAACTAAAGATTGTGTGTCACCCATTCTGAACCTCTTTCATTTTTACTTACTTTTTTAAAGTTACACTGATCACTCTAAAAAGCAATATCACAGGTCAAGGCGAACAGCAGTGAGGCTAACAGAGGGAGTTTGCCTGGGATCTGTCTGAGTGGAAGTACGCTAAGGTCTGCATTAGGGAGGCTGTGTTGGTGAGTATCTGAGTGTCTGTTGTGGGGACAGTTTGACCGTGTGCTTGATTGGTTGTTTGAAAAGTGTGAATTGGGAGTGCTTTGTTCCAGGTGAGCCTTGAGTGGGCCTGACTCTTATAAAAAGCCAGTCAGCTGCGAACCAGCTGAGCGGCAAACAGCAGAGAGGCTAACATAGGGAATTCACCTGGGGAGAGCCCACTGAGGCTTACATCTTGCCGGCTTCTCTGAGTAGTTACTACAACTCCTGAGGAAGCTCGTAGAAGGAAGGTAATATGGATGGAGAGTGTTCAGCTGTTGTGACTTGCACGGGATGTGCCATGTTTGTCTTTCTTCCACAGGACAGAAGCGACTTTGTCTGTACAAGGTGCAAGCTGGTCTCCATATTGGAAGAGAAGGTTCAAGCTCTGGAGAAATAAGTATCGACCCTGCGTTGCATAAGAGAAACTGAAGATTTCCTGGACAAATGTCAGGATATGCTTCTACGGGCACAATGTTCTGAAGATTCAGAGCAGGCTGCGCAGCGGGGACAGGATGGTGAAGAAATTTGGCAGCATGTGACCTCCAGAAGAAGAAAGGGGAGCATCCATGTACCAGCAGTGCAGATACACGTAAGCAACTGTTTTCACGTTCTCTCCACAGGTACTACTGCAGAGAGTGGACTAGATGATACATCTGAGGGAAGGGAACAGAAGGAGACTCTGCTGATTGGAAGACATGAGATGCACTGTCCTAGGGATGGTGGTTCCACGACCACTGCTCCCAAGAGTGATGGTTGGAGACTGTCTCCTCATGGGAACTGAGTCATCTGTCTGCCGCCCGACTGGGAAAACCGAGAAGTCTGCTGCTTGCCAGGAGCTAGGATTCACGATGTGACGGAGAGACTGCCGAGACTCATCAAGCCCTCGGATCGCTACCCCTTCCTGCTTCTCCACGTCGGCACCAATGATACTGGCAAGAATGATCTGAAGCAGAACACTGCAGACTACATGGCTCTGGGAAGAAGGATAAAGGAGTTTGATGTGCAAGTGGTGTTCTCGTCCATCCTCCCTGTGGAAGGAAAAGGTCTGGGTAGAGACTGTCAAATCATGAAAGTCAAAGAATGGCTATGCAGGTGGTGTCAGAGAGAAGGCTTTGGATTCTTTGACCATGGGATGGTGTTCCAAGAAGAGGAGTGCTAGGCAGAGATGGGCTCCACCTAATGAAGAGAGGGAAGAGCATCTTCGGAAGCAGGCTGGCTAACCTAGTGAGGAGGGCTTTAAACTAGGTTCACCGGGGGAAGGAGACTAAAGCCCTGAGGTAAGTGGTGACGTGGGATACCGGGAGGAAGCACGAGCAGGAGAGTGCGAAAGGAGAGGGCTTCTGCCTCATACTAAGAAAACAGGACAAATAGCAAGTTATCTCAAGTGCCTATACACAAATGGAAGAAGCCTGGGAAATAAGCGGGGAGAACTGGAAGTCCTGGCACAGTCAAGGAATTATGATGTGATTGGAATAACAGAGACTTGGTGGGATAACTCACATGACTGGAGTACTGTCATGGATGGATATAAACTGTCCAGGAAGGACAGGCAGGGCAGAAAAGGTGGGGGAGTTGCATTGTATGTAAGAGAGCAGTATGACTGCTCAGAGCTCCAGTATGAAACTGCAGAAAAACCTGAGTGTCTCTGGATTAAGTTTAGAAGCATGAGCAACAAGGGTCTTGTCGTGGTGGGAGTCTGCTATAGACCACCGGACCAGGGAGATGAGGTGGACGAGGCTTTCTTCAGGCAACTAATGGAAGTTACTAGATCGCAGGCCCTGGTTCTTATGGGAGACTTTCAAATCACCCTGATATCTGCTGGGAGAGCAATACAGCAGTGCACAGACAACCCAGGAAGTTTTTGGAAAGGGTAGGGGAGAATTTCCTGGTGCAAGTGCTGGAGAAACCAACTGGGGCAGAGCTCTTCTTGACCTGCTGCTTGTTAAGAGTAACAAGAAAGGTTTCTTCAGGTATGTTAGCAACAAGAAGAAAGCCAAGTAAAGTGTGGGCCCCTTACTGAATGAGGGAGGCAACCTAGTGACAGAGGATGTGGAAAAAGCTAATGTACTCAGTGCTTTTTTTGCCTCGGTCTTCATGAACAAGGTCAGCTCCCAGACTGCTGCACTGGGCAACACAGCATGGGGAGGAGGTGACCAGCCCTCTGTGAAGAAAGAAGTGGTTTGGGACTGTCATAAATATAAAGGGAAGGGTAAACACCTTTAAAATCCCTCCTGGCAGAGGAAAAACCCTTTCACCTGTAAAGGGTTAAGAAGCTAGGATAACCTCGCTGACACCTGAGCACAATGACCAATGAGGAGACAAGATACTTTCAAAAGCTGGAGGGGGGGAGGGAGAAACAAAGGGTCAGTCTGTCTGTGTGATCTTTTGCAGGGACAGAACAGGAATGGAGTCTTAGAATTTAGTAAGTAATCTAGCTAGATATGCGTTAGATTATAATTTCTTTAAATGGCTGAAAAATTAGACTGTGCTGAATAGAATGAATATTCCTGTCTTTGTGTCTTTCTTGTAACTTAAGGTTTTGCCTAGAGGGATTCTCTATGTTTTGAATCTAACTACCCTGTAAGATATTTACCATCCTGATTTTACAGAAGTGATTCTTTTTACCTTTTCTTATATTAAAATTCTTCTTGTAAGAAATTGAATGTTTTTTTCATTGTTCTTAAGATCCAAGGGTTTGGGTCTGTGGTCACCTACACAAATTGGTGAGGATTTTTATCAAGCCTTCCCCAGGCAGGGGGCTGCAAGGTTTTGGTGAGGATTTGGGGGGGAAAGATGTTTCCAAAACAACGCTTTCCCAGTAAACCCAGTCAAACGTTTGGTGGTGGCAGTGGAAGTCCAAGGGAAAAGAGTAAAATAGTTTGTACCTGGGGGAAGTTTTAACCTAAGCTGGTAAAAGTAAGCTTAGGAGGTTTTCATGCAGGTCCCCACATCTGTACCCTAGAGTTCAGAGTGGGGAAGGAACCTTGATATGGTGGCAGAGCAGTGGGATCAACTTGAAATCATTTTGAGATTTTTTGAACCAGGAGCACAGATTTGAAAAGGAAATATTTTTTTTCCTTTGGGCTGCTGTAAAGCAGGTTAAACTGAAAACGGAGTATTTTTTCTCTGCTTTGGGGCCACAGCAGAGACAAAAGGAAATTGTCCTATGTGAGGTGGAGTTTTCTCTACCTAAAGGCAGGATAGTTAACCTCCTGCAGGGAAATTCACCAGTCTTCACAGACCTGAATTTTTTTTTTCCTAAGAGCAGCTAGATGGGTTTTCTTTCTATTTGCCTGGAGCCAAAGGTGTTAGGGTTTTTTTTAGGATTTCTCTGTAGATTGAAAATCACTATCAGAAAATATAGGTATCATATTCAGCAGAGCCAAGTTTTTTTTGTTTTGGTTTTTTATCTAACTCTCAGGTGTAAAGTTAGGTAAAAACAGAGAGGTTAGGATGACAGACTCCACGGTTCAACAAAAGTTGGAATTAGCCAGATTTGAGGCTGAGGAAAAACAAAAGGAACACGAAAGACAGATAGAACTCATGTGGATGGGAATGGAGGCAAGGGCCAAAGAACTGGAGGAGAAGGAAAAAGAGAAGAAGCATGCACTGGAGATAGAGAAGGCAAAGGCTCAGCAGAATATACCAACAAACCCTAGCAATCCTTCTCCAGGTACCACTTCCCACCCCAGAAAGTTCCCCACCTACAAGGCAGGCAATGATACCGAGGCCTTCTTAGAAAACTTCGAAAGGGCCTGCCTTGTGTACAGCATCTCTACAGACCAGTACATGGTAGAGCTGAGGCTGCAGCTCAGTGGACCTTTAGCTGAGGTGGCAGCTGAAATGCCTAAGGAACGCATGAACCAGTATGAATTGTTTAAAACCAAGGCGAGAGTCAGAATGGGGCTAACCCCTGACCATTCCCATCGGCAGTTCAGAGCCCTAAGGTGGAAACCAGACATGTCATTTACCCAACATGCCTACCACATTGTGAAACCTTGGGATGCCTGGATATCAGGAGCAAGTGTTAAATCTCCAGCAGATTTGCCCTTCCTAATGCAAATGGAACAGTTCTTAGAGGGTGTTCCTGAGGAAATAGAAAGATACATTCTAGATGGGAAGCCCAAAACTGTAATTGAGGCGGGGGAGATTGGAGCCAAATGGGTGGAGGTGGCAGAGAAGAAAAAAACTGGTCACAGTTGGAGTGGATACCAGAAGGGACAACCTCAAACTACACCCTACTACCGGGGGCCGTCCAAGGCCTCACCAACCTCCCAAGGAACACTTCCAGCCATCTTATTGTCCTGCCACACCATTCTCCAGCAACCCACCTCGCCCCAGTGACCCATCAGCTGGATGATGTTTTAAATGTAATGAGCCGGGGCATGTAAAGGCCAGCTGCCCCAAGAACTCCAACAGATTACAGTTCATTGCACTGGAATCACACCAGAGGTCCTCAGGCCCAGATACCTCCCAGATACTCTTGGAGCGGAGGGAAACTGTGAGTGTGGGTGGGAAGAAGGTCACCGCATGGAGGGACACCAGAGCACAAGTGTCAGCTATCCATGCTTCCTTAGTGGACCCCAATTTAATCAACCCAGAGATCCAAGTGATGATTCAACCCTTCAAGTCCAACTCTTTCAATTTGCCTACACCCAAGTTGCCTGTCCAGTACAAGGGCTGGTCAGAAACGTGGACTTTTGCAGTCTATGATGATTATTCCATCCCATGCTGTTGGGGGGAAGACTTGGCCAATCATGTGAAGTCAGTCAAGAGGGTGGGAATGGTCACCAGCAGCCAGACTAAACCAGCCATCACGCCTAGCACTGTTCTGGAAACTTCTACCAGGACCCGGTCAGAGGTGATGGACCCGTACCCCATGCCAATGTCTGCAACAGCAGTAGTGGATCCAGTCTCAGAGACCCAGACAGAGCCAGTCCCAGAACCGGAACCGGCGGAACAACCAGCACCAGACCCATTGCCAGCATTGAATCCAGTACTTGCAACCCCAACCCCAGAAGGCCCCACCGAACCTGAACCGGCAGCAGCCAATAACCCTACATTAGAAGCTCAGCCGGAGCCTGAACCCCAACATAGTGCACCAGTGGAGAGCGGTTCATAGACAGCGGAAACCGCCTCATCCCCTACATCGCTTCCAGAGGGACCAAGCATAGGTCCACAATCCAATGAGGAACTGATGTGTCCAGCATCAAGGGAACAGTTCCAGACTGAACAGGAAGTAGATGAAAGCCTCCAGAGAGCTTGGACGGTGGCATGGAGCAACCCACTGCCTCTCAGCTTTTCTAATCGATCCAGGTTTGTTGTAGAAAGAGGACTCTTATACAAGGAAACTCTTTCTGGTGGACACCAGGAAGACTGGCATCCTGAGAGACAGTTGGTAGTTCCAACTAAGTACCGGGTCAAGCTCTTGAGCTTAGTCCATGATCATCCTAGTGGCCATGCTGGGCTGAACAGGACCAAAGACCAGTTGGGGAGGTCATTCCAATGGGAAGGAATGGGCAAAGATGTTTCTACCTATGTCCGGTCTTGTGAGGTATGTGAAAAAGTGGGAAAACCCCAAGACCAGGTCAAAGCCCCTCTCCAGCCACTCCCCATTATTGAAGTTCCATTTCAGCGAGTAGCTGTGGATATTCTGGATCTTTTTCCAAAAAAAGACACCCAGAGGAAAGCAGTACATACTGACTTTCATGGATTTTGCCACCCGATGGCTGGAAGCAGTAGCTCTAAGCAACACCAGGGCTAAAAGTGTGTGCCAGGCACTAGCAGACATTTTTGCCAGGGTAGGTTGGCCCTCCGACATCCTCACAGATGCAGGAACTAATTTCCTGGCAGGAACTATGGAAAGCCTTTGGGAAGCTCATGGGGTAAATCACTTGGTTGCCACTCCTTACCACCATCAAACAAATGGCATGGTGGAGAAGTTTAATGGAACTTTGGGGGGCCATGATACGTAAATTCATAAATGAGCACTCCAATGATTGGGACCTAGTGTTGCAGCAGTTGCTCTTTGCCTACAGAGCTGTACCACATCCCAGTTTAGGGTTTTCACATTTGAACTTGTATATGGCTGTGAGGTTAAGGGGTCATTACAGTTGGTGAAGCAGCAATGGGAGGGATTTACACCTTCTCCAGGAACTAACATTTTGGACTTTGTAACCAACCTACAAAACACCCTCCGAACCTCTATAGCTTAGCTCTTGCTAAAGAAAACCTACAGGATGCTCAAAAAGAGCAAAAAGCCTGGTATGATTAACATGCCAGAGAGTGTTCCTTCAAAGTAGGAGACCAGGTTATGGTCTTAAAGGCGCTCCAGGCCCATAAAATGGAAGCATCGTGGGAAGGGCCATTCACGGTCCAGGAACGCCTGTGAGCTGTTAATTACCTCATAGCCTTCCCCACCTCCAACCGAAAGCCTAAGGTATACCATATTAATTCTCTAAAGCCCTTTTATTCCAGAGAATTAAAAGTTTGTCAGTTTACAGCCCAGGGAGAAGATGATGCTGAGTGGCCTGAAGTGTCTACTATGAAGGGAAAAGTGCTGGTGGCGTGGAAGAGGTGAACCTCTCCATGACCCTTGGGCGTATGCAGCAACAGCAGATCCAGGAGCTGTGCACTAGCTACACGCCAATGTTCTCAGACACCCTAGGACTGACTGAACGGCCATACCACTCCATTGACACAGGTAATGCTCACCCAATTAAAGTCCAACCTTACCGGGTGTCTCCTCAAGCTAAAACTGCTATAGAATGGGAGATCCAGAATATGTTACAGATGGGTGTAATCCACCGCTCTGGCAGTGCATGGGCATCTCCAATGGTTCTAGTTCCCAAACCAGATGGGAGGTACATTTTTGCGTGGACTACCATAAGCTAAATGCTGTAACTCGCCCAGACAACAATCCAATGCCATGCACAGATGAACTATTAGAGAAACTGGGATGGGCCCAGTTCATCTCTATCTTGGACTTAACCAAGAGGTATTGGCAGGTACCGCTAGATGAATCTGCCAAGGAAAGGTCAGCCTTCACCACACATGGCGGGCTATATGAATTTAATGTACTCCCTTTCAGGCTGCGGAATGCACCCACCACCTTCCAAAGACTTGTAGATGGTCTCCTAGCAGGATTAGGAGAATATGCAGTTGCCTACCTTGACGATGTGGCCATATTTTCGGATTCCTGGGCAGAACACCTGGAACTTCTACAAAAAGTCTTTGAGCGCATAAGGGAGGCAGAACTAACTGTTAAGGCTAAGAAGTGTCAAATAGGCCTAAACAGAGTGACTTACCTTGGACACCAAGTGGGTCAAGGAACTATCAACCCCCTACAGGCCAAAGTGGATACTATCCAAAAGTGGCCTGTCCCAAAGTCAAAGAAATAGGTTCAATCCTTCTTAATCTTGGCCGGTTATTACAGACAATTTGTACCGCAATACAGCCAAATTGCCGCCCCACTGACAGACCTAACCAAAAAGAAACAGCCAAATGCCGTTCAGTGGACCGAAGAGTGTCAGAAGGCCTTTAACCAACTTAAAGCGACACTCATGTTTGACCCTGTACTAAGGGCCTCAGACTTTGACAAACCATTCCTAGTAACCACAGATGCATTCAAGCATGGTGTGGGAACAGTTTTAATGCAGTAGGACCAGATCAAGAATTCCACCCTGTAGTGTTTCTCAGCAAAAAACTGTCTGAGAGGGAAAGCAACTGGTCAGTCAGTGAAAAAGAATGTTATGCCATTGTCTACACTCTGGAAAAGCTACGCCCATATGTTTGGGGATGGCATTTCCACCTGCAAACCGACCATGCTGCGCTACGGTGGCTTCATACCGCCATGGGAAATAACAAAATACTTATTCGGTGGAGTTTAGCTCTCCAAGCTTTTGATTTCGACATCCAACACATCTCAGGAGCTTCTAACAAAGTGGCTGATGCACTCTCCCATGAAAGTTTCCCAGAATCAACTGGTTAAAATTGTCCTTGAGATGTGGAAAATATTGTTAGTCTTTATATACTTGGTAGTATATTTAGAGGTGTATGTGTCTTATTAACTCTGTTTTTTCCTAGAGCTCCAGGAAGAAATCCCAGCCAGCGTTTCAACCTAGCTGTGATTTGGGGGGCGTGTCATAAATATAAAGGGAAGGGTAAACACCTTTAAAATCCCTCCTGGCCAGAGGAAAAACCCTTTCACTTGTAAAGGGTTAAGAAGGTAGGATAACCTCGCTGACACCTGAGCACAATGACCAATGAGGAGACAAGATACTTTCAAAAGCTGGAGGGGGGGAGAAACAAAGGGTCAGTCTGTCTGTGTGATGCTTTTGCAGGGACAGAACAGGAATGGAGTCTTAGAACTTAGTAAGTAACTAGCTAGATATGCGTTAGATTATGATTTCTTTAAATGGCTGAAAAATTAGACTGTGCTGAATAGAATGAATATTCCTGTCTTTGTGTCTTTCTTGTAACTTAAGGTTTTGCCTAGAGGGATTCTCTATGTTTTGAATCTAATTACCCTGTAAGGTATTTACCATTCTGATTTTACAGAAGTGATTCTTTTTACCTTTTCTTATATTAAAATTCTTCTTGTAAGAAATTGAATGTTTTTTTCATTGTTCTTAAGGTCCAAGGGTTTGAGTCTGTGGTCACCTACGCAAATTGGTGAGAATTTTTATCAAGCCTTCCCCAGGCAGGGGGCTGCAAGGTTTTGGTGAGGATTTTGGGGGGAAAGACGTTTCCAAACAATGCTTTCCCAGTAAACCCAGTCAAACGTTTGGTGGTGGCAGTGGAAGTCCAAGGGCAAAGGGTAAAATAGTTTGTACCTTGGGGAAGTTTTAACCTAAACTGGTAAAAGTAAGCTTAGGAGGTTTTCATGCAGGTCCCCACATCTGTACCCTGGAGTTCAGAGTGGGGAAAGAACT
Organism: Dermochelys coriacea; assembly: GCF_009764565.3. Taxonomy (NCBI): domain Eukaryota; kingdom Metazoa; phylum Chordata; order Testudines; family Dermochelyidae; genus Dermochelys; species Dermochelys coriacea. Next base: position 75,324,904 of record NC_050071.1, on the reverse strand, counting down.
TGACGGGGACTATTTAGAAAAGCTGGATGAGCACAAGTCCATGGGGCTGGATGCATTGCATTCGAGAGTGCTAAAGGAGTTGGCAGATGTGATTGCAGAGCTATTGGCCACTATCTTTGAAAACTCATGGCAATTGAGGGAGGTCCTGGAAGACTGGAAAAAGGCTAATGTAGTGCCCATCTTTAAAAAAGGGAAGAAGGCGGATCCTGGGAACTACAGGCCAGTCAGCCTCACCTCAGTCCCTGGAAAAATCATGGAGCAGATCCTCAAGGAATCAATTCTGAAGCACTTCGAGGCGAGGGAAGTGATCAGGAACAGTCAGCATAGATTCACCAAGGGCAAGTCATGCCTGACTAATCTAATTGCCTTCTATGATGAGATAACTGGTTCTGTGGATGAGGGGAAAGCAGTGGACATGGTGTTCCTTGACTTTAGCAAAGCTTTTGACACGGTCTCCCACAGTATTCTTGCCAGCAAGTTAAAGAAGTATAGGTTGGATAAATGGACAATAAGGTGGATAGAAAGCTGGCTAGATTGTCAGGCTCAATGGGTAGTGATCAGTGGTTCCATGTCTAGTTCGCAGCCGGTATCAAGTGGAGTGCCCCAAGGGTCGGTCCTAGGGCCAATTTTGTTCAATATCTTCATTAATGATCTGGAGGATGGTGTGGATTGCACTCTCAGCAAGTTTGCAGATGACACTAAACTGGGAGGAGAGATAAATATGCTAGAGGGTAGGGATAGGATACAGAGGGCCCTAGACAAATTAGAGGATTGGGCCAAAAGTAATCTGATGAGGTTCAACAAGGACAAATGCATAGGATGCACGTAGGATGGAAGAATCCCATGCACCGCTACAGACTAGGGACCGAATGGCTAGGTAGCAGAAAAGGACCTAGAGGTTACAGTGGATGAGAAGCTGGATATGAGTCAACAGTGTGCAGTTGTTGCCAAGAAGGCCAATGGCATTTTGAGATGTATAAGTAGGGGCATTGCCAACAGATCGAGGGACGTGATCGTTTCCCTCTATTCGACATTGGTGAGGCCTCATCTGGAGTACTGTGTCCAGTTTTGGGCCCCACACTACAAGAAGGATGTGGACAAACTGTAAAATGTCCAGCGGAGGGCAAGAAAAATGATTAGGGGACTGGAACACATGATTTATGAGAAGAGGCTGAGGGAACTGGAATTGTTTAGTCTGAGGAAGAGAAGAATGAGGCGGGATTTGATATCTGCTTTCAACTACCTGAAAGGGAGTTCCAAAGAGGATGGATCTAGACCATTCTCAGTGGTAGCAGATGACAGAACGAGGAGTAATGGTCTCAAGTTGCAGTGGGGGAGGTTTAGGTTGGATATTAGGAAAAATGATTTCACTAGGAGGGTGGTGAAACACTGAAATGCGTTACCTAGGGAGGTGGTGGAATCTCCTTCCTTAGAAGTTTTTAAGGTCAGGCTTGACAAAGCCCTGGCTGGGATGATTTAGTTGGGGATTGGCCCTGCTTTAAGCAGGGGGTTGGACTAGATGACCTCCTGAGGTCCCTTCCAACCCTGATATTCTATGATTCTATGGCAATCCTTCTCCATAGGTCTGCAGTATTTCTGAGAGAGGGTCAGTACTTTTATTTCCTTCTCCGCTACTGACTCATGGTGTCATTTCAGACAAGCCACTTGTTCCTGTTTTCCAGAAAGGCAAACAGGCACACAACACAATAATCCTAACTCGCTTTCTTGGGGTGTTGGGATGAACACTCAACAGTTTATGTTTCTAAAAAGCTCTTAAAATGTAGAGTGCCCATACATGATATGCATTATTATTAATTATTATTATTTTTAATAAGTTAACTCCATCCGAAGGTTCCCTATTTTTCCAAACAAAAATAAAGTTTCATAATGACTTTTCTCAAGAATTCTGTAATAGGTAATTAAATAGGAAACAGACTCCAGATACTTCAAAAGAATAAAATTATTGGTGACGGGATCAGTTACTTAACACTGGGAGAGACTTCACAAGAAATTTAATTAAAAGTATTTAACAAAAATTGACAAACAGAAATTGAGGCAAAGAGCAATGAGTTTGAGACAGTAGCTGATGCAAAGACTTGTGGGGAGAAAAAAACAAAAAAAAAACCACACAGCTGATTGGGACACCAGAGATAGCTGATACTGAGAAAGTAGAGTGAGTACAATGGCCTATTTTTATTCCACAAATTCCTGATTAAATATTTTCAGTGCTTTAGCTAATTCTTCTGCAGAAATAGTTAACCAAGGACCCTATATATGAACTTGCTGCAGGTGTGTGGCAGGCTGTAATTGTTGTCTGACTCATGTAATCCTGAACAGCTTGTCAGATCTCCTCTGAAAATGGAGATACAGATTATTTTTTAAATCAGCTGATTGTTAGACATTTGGACCTATGTGAGCCTCACTTCCCAAGAGCAGGCTGGCACAGATCAGACACATTGTATGTATTCATAAATCTTCTAAAATCTTTACTAAAATCAATGCTGTCAGCTAGTTAGTGTTAAAGTTTGTCCTATAGACTACATGGCAGCATAAATTACTATAGTCATACCCTTGGAGAAAAATTAGAAATCTGCATAAGTAGTAGCTGGATGTAAGGAGACAAATGGAGGAACGAACAAAATCACTTTAAATTGACTCCACTCACCCCTCCTAGTGTGCTTATTTAATAGCTGTAAATATATGTCAACATCTGCCTTCATTAAAATTAAGTTTAGAAAGTATAGGTGTTAACCTGAGATCCCTAGGGCCCATCTTTAAGAAGAACCGAGTACTCAACTACAATTGAAGCTGATGGAGTTGAGAGCTCAGCAACTTCAGGGGGGAAAAATAAAACAATAAACAGACCTTGTGTCTCAAGTTGGGCACTTAATCATTGAGGCACTTGAAATTACTTATTATGTTAGCCTCAATGTTGTGGGTTTTGGGCACCTCATTTCCTCAATTCTGAGGTAAAGATAGTGATGCTCCCTGTCTCCCAGAAACATTTTCAAGATAAGTTAATTAATGTTTGAAAGACACTCATATGCTACAGTGTTGAGCACCAAAGAAAGAACATAGGAGGAAATTAATGACAGGTTTCAGAGTAGCAGCTGTGTTAGTCTGTATTCGCAAAAAGAAAAGGAGTACTTGTGGCACCTTAGAGACTAACAAATTTATTAGAGCATAAGCTTTCGTGAGCTACAGCTCACTTCATCGGATGCATCTGATGAAGTGAGCTGTAGCTCACAAAAGCTTATGCTCTAATAAATTTGTTAGTCTCTAAGGTGCCACAAGTACTCCTTTTCTTTTTAGGAGGAAATTAATAATCCTGCATTCAGTGCAGAGTTTTGTTGGTATGCAGTAAATATGGTCTAGGACTACACACCAAATTACGAAGATAAAAAGAAATATTGAACAGCTGCTCTAATGCCCCTCAGGGACTGGAGCAGCCTGTTTCTGCAGGGAGATCTATACAGTCCTGGAAGTCTTTATCCTGTTCTTGTCCTTGCCACCTGTCATTGCTCTGTACATACCTGAATTCCACAGGGAATTACCAGGTGCAGATTCCCTATGTACAGTCTCTCTTCACCCCATCTCTCCCTGCACAAAGGAACCATAGCCTATTTGAGAGATGGCTATGTTAATAGAAAAAGAGGACTTGCGGCACCTTAATGCAAATTTAAAGTTCATGCCAGCAGCATCAGCATGGGGCAGTTAATGGGCAACACTTTGGTAAGCTCTTCAGTTCACACTTCCATCCCGCACTGTAGTACACTGTGTAGACAAGCACTGTGACTGTAAGTTTTGGCCTGTAACAAGTTACATGTGAAATATTCTACAGTAAAAGAGACTTACAGGTTAAAAAATGCAAAATTTACAATATCACAGTAGGGAATCAATACCTTTTTTAAACTGGCTTGTCTATTAATACATACCTATAAATTTAAAGGACCTATAGTAAGGAATAATGAAGTAAGTATTTGTAATGGGTGGAAGGAGATCCACTGAGGTAGTAGCTACCTTACAAGCAGTCATTCATTATTAACTGGAAATTATTGATTTTATTACTAAAACAACATCTTCAGATTTACTTGCGGATCCTTTACTATGTGATGTAGTGCAGGGGTAGGCAACCTATGGCATGCATACCAAAGGCGGCACGCGAGCTGATTTTCAGTGGCACTCACACTGCCTGGATCCTGGCCACTGGTCTGGGAGGTTCTGCGTTTTAATTTAATTTTAAATGAAGCTTCTTAAAACATTTTTAAAACCTTATTTACTTTACAAACAACAATAGTTTAGTTATATGTTAAAGACTTCTAGAAAGAGACCCTCTAAAAATGTTAAAATGTATTACTTGCACGCAAAACCTTAAATTAGAATGAATAAATGAAGACTCGGCACACCACTTCTGAAAGGTTGCCAACCCCTGGTGTAGTGAATTCCTTCTCAGAAATGCCAACTTCAGAAAGACTTACTACTTTCTTACAGGATATGCAACCCATTTACTTGAACAGTAAGAAGTATTAGCACAGGCATTTTCTCTGCCCTTTTGCTTTGAGAACTAAATTCAAGTATGGCTCATGTTCAGATATAAAAATTAATCATTGGACACAAATTTGTAGACTATTACACAGCTATCAGAATCATAAATCATTTCATACAGTCAAACATTGTAAGTCTTATTCAGAGCACCATTACTGATTAAACTGACACTACTTTCAGCAATACTGCTCCTAATTAAGAGATAAATAAATAACTTTAAAATGTCTCTTTTAAGTGCATTATAAATAGGTACTCAGGTACTAAGGTAAAGGGAGCCATATACGTACGTTCTTAGATAGAACATTTTAAGCAAACGGAAGACAAATTTAAAGCATCTTGTGCTGAATTTTCTGTGTGTGAGGTTATGGGGTTATTTTTATATTATGCACATTTATATTTTAAAAGTGCACGTAAACAATACCCTCTCTATCTGCTGTGTAGTAACTTGTGGAACTCCATAGAAAAGGTAAGTGCCCTGAGACATAGAAGGCTTTTCTTTCATAAAAGTGTACCAAACTACCTGCAGTAATTCAGGTGTATCTTAGGCTATGAGCTAGAGGTGACATTCCCAGCTCAGGCAGACATGAGCGCTAACGCGAGTATGAGTAGTAGCATAGCCAGGATAGCATGGACAGTAGTGGCACTGTTCAGCCATGCTGGGTATATACCCATGGTGTTCAACACTGCTAAACTGTGCACTGCGTGCGCTACCATGGCTCCACTGATATTTATACTTGCACTGGCTCTCATCAGGCTAGTGTGAGTGTGTTTGCGCACTAGCTAAAAATTGTACCCCTAGCTCGTAGCTTAGGCATAGCCTTACTTGTTTCCCTTTCATACCTGATGAATAATCTGTTATTCTACCCAAACATTTTGCAGAGTTGTAAAGTAGAGTAAAAGACTTAAGGGTGGCAATTCTGCAACAGAAAAGCTCTCAAAAGCTTATGCTCAAATAAATTTGTTAGTCTCTAAGGTGCCACAAGTACTCCTTTTCTTTTTGTGGATACAGACTAACACGGTTGCTACTCTGAAAGCTTCAAAACCAGACTCCAACAAGAAACTGCTTGAATTAATATGCAATATTAATATGCTGAGCTTGAATTAATATCAAACTCGATACCATTAACTTGGGTTTGAATAGAGACTGGGAGTGGCTGGGTCATTATACATATTGAATCTATTTCCACATGTTAAGTATCCTCACACCTTCTTGTCAACTGTCTAAATGGGCCATCATTTAAAAAAGCAATTCAGAATGATCTTTCCCAGGAAATAAGATGCTTGATAAAAGTGAGGGTAGCTATATAAGCAAGACAGAATTCAAGAGGAGATAGCTGTAGTTCCCCATTATGGAATAACAAAAATAACATTCTGGACTAATTCTGAGGCCACTTCTTAAGGGATTTCAGAGAGGAAGAGGCAGAAGTGTCTGGAGGTTGACAGTGAAGTGAAGAGATTCTTTTGACTAAATAATATAACTTGACTATAGAATGGATACCAGAAGAATTAAGAATATCTGTGAACTGTTCATTTGACTTAATTAAAAAAACAGGAGGATTACATTGTATCAAGTGAAGGCTGATTTTCTTTCCAGAGGAAAAAATGCAAAGATTCAAGGAACAGTTGAAATCAGTAAGAGAAACCAAGAAAACACAGATTAAGCACAAAAGGAGAAACCATTAAAGGGCCTGATTCAGGAAATAGTCCTTATTCAGGGTGGTACTTAGGCATGTGTTTAACTTTATGTACTTAAATCCTATTGAAGTCAATGGTGCTTAAGGACATACTTAAACATCTTGCTGAATCAGGGCCATAGGACCTTATCCAAAGCCTACTGAAGTCAATAGAACATTCCCATTGATTCTAAGGGAACATCTACACTACAAAATTAGGTCGATTTTATAGAAGTCTATCTTTAGAAAGCGATTTTATATAGTCGATTGTGTATGTCCCTACTAAGCTCAGTAGGTCGGTGGAATGAGTCCTTAATACCGCGGCTAGCATCGACTCATGGAGTGATGCACTGTGGGTAGCTATCCCACAGTCTCTGCTGCCATTGGAATTCTGGATTAATCTCCCAATGCCTAATGGGGCAAAAACATTGTCGTGGGTGATTTTGGGTACATATTGTCAGTCTCCCCACCCTTCTTCCCTACCTCCTTGAAAGTAATGGCAAACAATTGTTTCACACCTTTTTTTCCTGGATTACCCATGCAGATGCTATAGCATGGCAAGCATGGAGCCCACTCAGCTTTGCGCTGCAGTTGTGAGCATTGTAAACACCTTGCGCGTTATCCTACAGTATGTGCAGAACCTGGCTAGGAGATGCCAGCACGAGGATGATTGTGAGGAAGACATGGATACAGACATTCCTGAAAGCATAGGATGTGGCAATTAGAACATCATGGTGGCAGTAGGGCAGGTTGACACAGTGGAACGCCAATTCTGGGCCCAGCAAACAAGCACAGACTGGTGGAACTGCATAGTGTTGCGGGTATGGGGTGATTCCCAGTGGCTGCAAAACTTTTGCATGCATAAGGCCACTTTCATGGAACTTTGTGAGTTGCTTTCCCCTGCCCTGAAGCACAGGAATACCAAGATGAGACCTGCCCTGACAGTTGATAAGTGAGTGTTGATAGCCCTGTGGAAGCTTGCAATGCCTGACTGCTACTGGTCAGTCAGGAATCAATTCAGAGTAGGCAAATCTATTGTGGGGGCTGCTGTGATCCAAGTAGCCAAGGCAATCAGTGACCTTCTGCTAACAAGGGTAGTGACTCTGGGAATTGTGCAGGTCATAGTGATTGGCTTTGCTGCAATGGGGTTCCCTAACTGTGGTGGGGTGATAGGCAGAATGCATATCCCTATCTTGGCACTAGACCACCTTGCCAACCAGTGCTTAAACTGCAAGGGGTACTTCTCAATGGTGCTGCAAGCACTGGTGGATAACAAGGGACATTTTACCAACATCAACGTGGGATGACAGGGAAAGGTGAATGATGCTCGCATCTTTAGGAACTCCAGGCTGTTTGCACAGCTGCAAGAAGGGACTTACTTCCCAGACCAGAAAATTACCATTGAGGATCTTGAAATGCCAATAGTTATCCTTGGGGATCCAGCCTACCCCTTGCTCCCATGGCTCATGAAGCCATATCACAGGCAGCCTGGACAGTAGTAAGGAGCAGTTCAGATATAGGCTGAGCAAGTGAAGAATGGTGGTAGAATGTGCCTTTGGATGTTTAAAAGCTCGCTGGTGCTGTTTGCTGACTAGGTTAGACCTCAGCGCAACCAATATTCCCATTGTTATTGCTGCTTGCTGTGTGCTCCATAATATCTGTGAAATAAGGGAGAGATGTTTATGGTGGGGTGGGAGGTTGAGGCAAATCATCTGGTGGCCAATTTTAAACAGCCAAACACCAGGGAGATTAGAAGAGCACAGCTAGGCGTGCTGCGTATCAGAGAGGCTTTGAAAAACAGTTTCATGACTGGCCAGGCTATGGTGTGACAGTAGTGTGTGTTTCTCCTTAATGAAAAACCACTCCCTTTGTTGAATATACTTCCCTGTAAGCTAATACCCCTCCTGCCTTCGACCACAGCTGGCAAAAGAAATAAAGTCCCTATTGTTTTGACTCCATGCATTCTTCATTTATTAAAAAAAGGGAAATCACTGACAAGTTAGCCCAGGTCGGGTGGGGGAGGAGGGAAGGACAAGGCCACGTTGCTTATTGTAGCCACACTACAAATCAAAGCTGTTTGAATGACAGCCTTCTGTTGCTCTGGCCATCCTCTGGAGTGGAGTGGCTGGGTGCCCGGAGCCTCCTCCCAGCATTCTTGGGCATCTGGGTGAGGAGGATATGGAACTTGGGGAGGAGGGCAGGCAGTTATAGAATGGATGCAGTGGCAGTCTGTGCTCTTGTTGCCTTTCCTGCAGTTCCACCAGACGCCTGATCATGTCCATTTGCTCCCCCATTAGCCTCAGCATCTCCTCCTGCATGTTCTGATCATGCTCACTGAAGGTTTTCCTGGCCTCTGCCACCAAATGCCTCCATGCATTCAGCTGTGCCCTATCAGTGCAGGAGGACTGCATGAGCTCAGAAAACATGTCATTGTGAGTGGGTTTTTTTGCCTTCTAATCTGAGATAACCTCAGGGATGGAGCTGACATGAGGAGCATAGAAATATTTACACCTTCAGGAGGGATAAAAAGGGAGAGTAAAATTTAAGAAGATACATTTCTGAGAACAAAAGGGAGACTCTTACACAGTGAATCAAGCAATTTACAGTAGACAGCACATGTGCTTTAGGTACAAGGTCACATTTTGCCTTTTATATTGAGCACCTTCTGGTATGGTGACATATCACACACAGCTGGGCAACAGAATTCAGTTTCCAGGCAGCCATGGTAAGCCAAAGGGTATGATGTGGGGTTGGCTTCTTCCACCTTCATAACATGTGGGAATGGTTTCAAACTGCAGCACCCTTCTTTCCCCTAGCAAGCAATGCCAGTTGGGTTTACCATTTAAAAGGAGGGCCTGTGGTTTTGGTTTAGATGTTCAGCATACCCTTCCCCCCACCAGGTGGCTATTCTTTGGGATGATCACTTTTAGCCAAGCGCAAACAGCCCAGCATGAACAGGGTCCTTTTACTGTTCCCTTACAAAAATTCCCCTATTTCAACCAGGTGACCATGAATGATATCACTCTCCTAAGGCTGACACAGAAAAATAAAGACTGAATGTTGCATGAATCGACCAAAACCCAGGACCATTCATTGCCATGCTTTGTGTTGCAATGATTCCAGATCACTTGCTACTGGCTTGGCATGGTAAAATGTCCTACCATGGAGGACGAAATAAGGCAGCCCTCCCCAGAACCCTTCTGCAAAGGCTTTCAGAGTACCTCCAGGACAGCTTCATGGAGATGTCCCTGGAGGATTCCCGCTCCATCCCCAGATGCGTTAACAGACTTTTCCAGTAGCTGTACTGGCCGCGAATGCATCCCAATTCTTCAGGGCAAATCAAACATTAAACACAATTGCTTTTAACCCCTATAGTGTAGTTACAAATGTGCACTCACAGGGGGTGCCTTCTCCAGCTTCAGGATCGGGGATCCCACCTTGGGAGGGTATTGGCTCCAGGGTGATGAAAAGGTCCTGGCTGCCAGGGAGAATGGATTCTCTGCTTGCCTGCTGCACATTCTCTTCCTCCTCCTCCTTTTTCTCATCCACAAAATCCTCCTCCGTGTTGCGTGAGACTCCCCCCTTGCAGGTGTCCACAGACAGTGGTGGGGTACTGGTAGGGTCTCCCCCTAGAATGGCATGCAGCTGATCGTAGAAGCAGCATGTCTGAGGCTCTGACTTGGAGCGACCATTTTCCTCCTTTGTCTTTTGGTAGGCTTGCCTGAACTCTTTAACTTTCACACGGCACTGCTGTGTGTCCCTGTTGTAGCCTCTCTCCACCATGCCCTGTGCAATTTTGGCATATATATTAGCATTTTTTCTTTTTGATCAGAGTTCTGCCTGCACAGATTCTTCTCCCCGTACAGCAATCAGATCCAGTGTCTCCTGTTCACTCCATGCTGGAACTCGTTGGAGATTCTGTGACTGCATGGTCACCTGTGCTGCTGAGCTCACCACGCTGACCAAACAATAAATGAAATTCAAAAGTTCCCGGAGCTTTTCCTGTGCACCTGGCTAGTGCATCAGAGTTGAAAGTGCTGTCTAGACCAGTCATATTGGAGCACCTGGGATAGTTCCCAGAGGCCAATATCATCAAATTGCACAACTCTGTGTCTGCACTACCCCAAATTTGACCCAAGAAGGTCGATTTTAGTGCTATACCCATCGTCAGGGAGGAGTACAGTAGTCAATTTTAAGAGCCCTTTAGGTCAATGGAACGGGGTTGGTTGTGTACCTGCATGGCTTATAAAATCGACCTAATGCAGCAAAATTTGACCTACCCTTGTAGTGTAGACCAGGGCTAAGAGATAAGGCCTTTACAGAATAAGGTGCAATGGGAACAATATTAAAAGATATCATAATTAAGTCACAACATCCTACAGTTCCTCTGAAAAATAAACATGTAAACAACAGAAAGTGACCAACAAGAATCAGTGTGACTGTATACAGGACTGCTCAACAATCTGAGTTTATTCAGAAAGAAAGAATGAAAGAAAGGATACATGCAAAAATCTTACATTGTAAACACTAACACAAGGAACACATCTTTCTCTGTGTTTGGCAAGGTCAGTGTATATTTGTGATGCTATGTAAGTAATATTTATTTATTTATTATAATTTATTATTATTTATTACGAGTCCATTAAGACTATGAGATAATATATTAAGTCAGTAAAAAGTATAGTTAGTTAATATTGGCCAACAGGATTAAGGGGAATAAGAAAGGCTCCAATGAAACCTCACTGTCAAAGACAACACTTGAAGGAGAATTGATATTTCAGTAATATCCTGGGATCTGCAAATTTTGGGAGTAGGACAGCTGAGTAGTTTCCCTCTGTATACCATGATGGAAGTTCATGGGCATAGACAACTAAGAGTTTGGGGCAGGGCAGGGGCAGGTCTTTATCCCTGTCTAAAAATTGAAGGATTACATTAATAAATAAAGGAAACACTGAGTGTCCATCATGCATGCATGCTTGTTTAACTAACTTAATTAAAAGAGAATAAATTTAGTCCTGGTACAAAACTATTAATTAAAGCAATATTCAAAAACTATTATTTTATTATTTTTAACACTAGTCCCCTCTCCCTGTCCCAAACAAAACAAGTTTGTCCATGTCCCTGAATTGAGAGATATTAGGAAATCTCAGCAAAGGGATCTTCAGTGAGTTTTCTGCCGTCTAGCCCTCACAGCAGAAGGGTCATTATCATATGAACATGAAAGCCATCTGAAAGAGCAGAAACAAAGGGTAATGAAAATAGTAAGTGAATTGACAGTGGTGAGGGCCTCATAGGGTACTATAGGGATTAGGTTGGGTCTTATCTCTTTTGCTAGTGTAGCTGCAGCTTAAGAAACATGATCTTAAGAAAGTAATATAGTTCCATATAAAGTTATATCAACATCTTATTCTTTTTACTGTTGATACTTTCCACAAATGTATAAATAATTGACTTTGATAGGAGTACTCTCATTAATACATTTCGCAGGATTCAGCCTAGTTTTTGGATCCCAAGACTGCTCCATATTAAAACATTACCTGCTTTAAAGGGAAAGGAGAACTTGTGGCACCTTAGAGACTAACAAATTTATTTGAACATAAGCTTTCGTGAGCTACAGCTCACTTCATCGGATGCATAAGGTGCCACAAGTAGTCCTTTTCTTTTTGCGAATACAAACTAACACGGCTGCTACTCTGAAACCTGATCTATAAGTAACAATTTGGTGAAATGCTATGCGCTGTGTCATGCTGAAGAGCAAATGAAATGATCCTAGTGGGCCCTTCTGGCCTTACAATCTATGAATCTATTAAATTGACATATTATGGAATGACCAGAATTGCTCTTTGCTTTAAAAGCACTATAGAGTTAAAGAAAACCTCACTTTTGCAGTTACAAAAGCACAATGGCTTTCTTTAAACACTAAATATACATCAGACTGCTAGATTGTTCTCCCAGCTGACACAGTCACAAATACATATATCACAATGACAGGGAAGATTTGATACTGGCAAGTTGTCTTTTTTAACATACCTATTACAATTGGATACATTACAGTGTTTAAATAGGGTGTTGTGATGGACTATGACTTTAACTCTTATTTTAGACCTTGTTTGAGTTAGACATTTTAGTTATTTTAATTAGTCTAGCTTTCTCTGTAAGCAGATTCCCAAGGATGTAACCCACTCAAGTGTGAAAGCCCAGAAGCTTTGACCTATTATTAAATACTCAACCATAAAAATAGAATATATTTTGAGGTTAATACACAAACATCCAAAATGGATGAAGCAAGGGGAGGGATAAGACAGAAACAAATATGGTTTTGAATATAATGTATTTTGTCAGTGATGGAATTGCCTTTTGCATATTCCAGTTCCCTGAGACCAATTATAAAGTGTGGAAGTTACAGTCACTGAAAGAAAACATATCTATTTGTACAGTAAATTTCAGTATGCAGTGAAAGGTTAAAATCAAACAGAATCCTTCATATCCAGAATGTACTGGAGTGGGGATATTGTGTAACAGCACAGTTACTCCATGATTGTGATAAGGAGAGCTGCTGGACATGAAGCTGCAAAGTAATAATTCCTTAGATTGTGTCTTCCTTGCAATCAAGGTTTCTGCTAACCAAAAAGAACTTTAAGCAGGTCTCTAAAGTATATTTTGTTTAATTGCTTGCTCTATTTTATTTCACTGTTTTCCAGTTGTATATATGTTACTTATTGTTTCCTTATAAACTCTATAAATAAACACAGGTTTCAGAGTAGCAGCCGTGTTAGTCTGTATTCGCAAAAAGAAAAGGAGTACTTGTGGCACCTTAGAGACTAACAAATTTATTAGAGCATAAGCTTTCATGAGCTACAGCTCACTTCATCGGATGCATCCGATGAAGTGAGCTGTAGCTCACGAAAGCTTATGCTCTAATAAATTTGTTAGTCTCTAAGGTGCCACAAGTACTCCTTTTCTTTCTATAAATAAAGACTATCTAGTAGACTGAGAAATGACTATCATACTGTGTGTATGCATAGTAGTTGTAGCCATGTTAGTCTTAGGATATTAGAGAGACAAGGTGGGTGAGGTAACATTTTTATTGGACCAACTTCTGTTGGTGAGGGAGAGAAGCTCTGTGTGGCTCTAAAGCTTTTCTTCAGGCTATTAGGAGAGTTTTACTAGTTTCTCTGAGAGATGTATTGGTTGATTTCATTCTGGAGGGAGTGAAAGAGACCACTTTTCCAGATTTAATGCTCTAGTGCAGACAAGGTTAAAGTGGCTACTGGTGTTATAACCATCATGTCCTCTAGAGCTGCTCTGAGTAGTTTGAGAGGCTGTAACCCCTCTAGATTAACCCCTAGGTTAAAATGCAACTAGATGGCCTATGTTTGCATTCCCACTTTTGGAGTTATGAGAACAACAGTGGGAATTTTTAGTTGAGAAAGGCTAGTGTAGATCCACTGTAAAGGAAAGATGTACAGAACTTAGAAAGAACAGTGGTTTCAGACTTTGCACTCTAAGCAAAAAGAACACAAGGTAAGGGTGTGTAGATAACAGGTGTATATTTAAAAATGCCTTTGTGAAAGTGTCTAGTTAAATACCTAAGTATAGCATACTTACTTATTAGTTATGGTGGTTGGAAGATGTACACTTATATATAAAGGCAACTAAGCAAAGATATAAATAGAATGCCAATCTGTGGTCCATTAATAGTTTAGCACTTACTGAAGAAATGCTGAGGTGAAGAAGGGGTGTTTATATTTGAAACTGTAAGCTATTAATAGAACATACTCTCATCTTCTTTTTATGTACATGTTGCGTTATCTAATATACAATTTCTATCAGCCAACCCGATTTTTAGAAAGTTCATAATTTCCCCTTGTTTTTCTAAAAAAGCACAGAACAGCCAATGATTAAACAGCTGATTTATAAAAATAGGGAAGAAGGCTCAGATCCTCAAATTTAGATGCATAAATACCTTTGAGGATCTGGGCTGAAATGCCCAAAAAGCCTTCTTAGGGAGTATCTATGTAGTGTGTAGTGTGTAACTCTGTTGCACACTAATATCCATGGACTTAACAGAGACACAGTTTTATGGCTCTTTACAACAATGTGTAACACCTTCTGCTTGCTAACCCATAACTGCTCAGTTCATTTTAAGTGGTCTCCTACAGAATATGTGAACTACTTATGCTTAACAATCTGGTCCACCTGATATTTAGCTCAGACACTTTGGTTACCTTCTCCAGAACTGAGAAAGAGCTTCCACCAACAGAAACTGATCTAATAAAAAATATTACCTTGTTTCACTCCAGAATATAATGTTTTACATAAAATAATATTCTTATATGATCTTTGATCCCATGTATTTGAGGCTTATGTAAATTTACCGGAAACATTTTTGATAGAGGGAGTATTCTTTATCACACACAACAGAAGTCAAGTTTACATGCGACCTTTCAGGCAAAGCTCACCTCCCTACCCCAAAAAATCCAACCCAACCCAACACGCAAAGAGCCCAGAGAAGTATTAAGAGGCACTGTAGAAAATTTTAAAATCTATTCTTGTTAAGCGCTCAGCTTTAAGCTTTAAGAACAGGTAGGCTGGCTAACAGTAACATGCAAGAAAAACAACATGGTTATCAGAACAAACCTATATTAGGACCCGACTCAGCAAAGCATGCACTTAATTTTCTTGAAGTGAATAGCATCTGCTTCTGTGCTCTGTTGAACTGGAATCTTAAGTAGGCCAAAGAGGGATGATAGCTAGTACTGTGTTTGGACTGAGGAACCATCATCAGTTCTTCCTAGATTTCCCTAGATAGAAGCTGCTGATGCTTAAAAAAACCCACCTAAAATCAAGACCTATTTCTTCAACTTATCCTTCCCAAAACAGCTCTACTCACAGTCTTCTCCCATGTAGGGTAGGTGGGAAAGAACATAAGAGCATAAGACGGGCCATATGGGTCAGACCAAAGGTCCACCTATCCTGGTATCCTGTCTTCTAACAGTGGCCAATACCAGGTGCCCCAGAGGGAATGAGCAGAACAGGTAATCATCAAGTGATCCATTCCCTGTTGCCCATTCCCAGCTTCTGGCCAACAGAGGCTACGGACACCATCCCTGCCCATCTTGGCTAAGAGCCACTGATGGATGTATCCTCCATTAACTTATCTAGTTCTTTTTTGAGCCCTGTTATAGTCTTGGCCTTCACAACATCCTCTGACAAGGAGTTCCACAGGTTGACTGTGTGTTGTGTAAAAAAATACTTCTTTGTTTGTTTTAAACCTGCTGCCTATTAATTTGTTTTAGTGACCTCTAGTTCTTGTATTATGAGAAGGAGTAAATAACACTTACTTTCTCCAAACCAGTCATAATTTTATAGACCTCAATCATTATCCACTCTTAGTTGTCTCTTTTCCAAGCTGAAAAATCCCAATCTTATTAATCGTGCCTCATATGAAAGCTGTTCCATACCCCTAATAATTTTTGTGCCCTTTTCTGAATCTTTTCCAATTCCAATACATATATATTTGAGATGGGGGGGGGACCACATCTGCATGCAGTATTCCAGATGTGGGCTTACCATGGATTTATGGAGAGATCATACAATATTTTCTTTCTTATTATCTATCCCTTTCTTAATGATTCCCAACATTTTGTTCACTTTTTTGATTGCTGCTGCACATTGTGTGGATGGTTTCAAAGAACTATCCACAATGATTCCAAGATCTCTTTCTTGAGTGGCAATAGCTTATTTAGACGCCATTATTTTATATGTATAGTTGGGATTATGTTTTCCAATGTGCATTACTTTGCATTTATCAATGTTGAATTTCATATGCCATTTTGTTGCCAAGTTTTGTGAGATCCTTTTGTAGCTCTTCACAGTCTGCTTGGGACTTAACTATCTTGAGTAGTTTTGTATCATCTGCAAATTGTGCCACCTCACTATTTACCCCTTTTTCCAAATCATTTATGAATATGTTGAATAGGACTGGTCCCAGTACAGACCCCTGGAGGACACCACTATTTACCTCTCTCCATTCTGAAACTGACCATTTATTCCTACCCTTTGTTTCCTATCTTTTAACCAGGAAGAAGAAGATGGAAAAAAGAAAAATGCTGACATCCTGCTAAGCTATTCCTTCAGGCAGAAAAAGAAGAAAGTCCTGTTCATTGTTATTTAAAAATAATTTTGAAGACACTAAGATACTATAATCACAAGGGCCCTATATGTAATTACATAGATAAAAACCACCACAAATACATATCCCTTTAGAAAAAAGTCCAAGAACTGAACAAACTTTGAGACTGAATTCTCCTTTCACCAAAGGTAGGCTGTGGCTATAGAGCAGTGCTGAGTAACATTGTGGTGTGGGGAAGATTATACTGCCACTCCCCCTATATTATGTCTCTTTTGTGACTAAGGAGAAGATTTCAGTATTCAACAGTGTCAATGTGACAACTTTCATAAGCTCTGAGATTCATAACAAACTGTTGTTGCATAGTATCTAAAGTTTATATTCAGTAAAGCAAATGGTGAAATACAGAAGTTACTGCTTAAACCATGTTAGGATGTATGTGTCCCTCCTGTCATGTTTATGAATTTGAACAATGCATATTTAATGTACTTCTCATTTATAGAACTATTAATACTAGAGATCCCATTGTGGTAATATTTATACATAGTGTTATAAGAAAAATGCATCTTCCTGAAACTCTTGGGGGAAAGTAGAATAATTTAAATGTGGAAGTGCACAGGGTTGTAAAGCTAAACAGTACCAATGAGAAAGAGCTTCACTAAATGTTTATATAAAGAAAAAAGTCAAATGTGACTGTTCTGAAAATATAGTGCATGCACTTTACTCCTTAATTCAATACATCCCATTAATTCCAGAACAGACCTTGGAAGAAAAGGAGGTTTCCTTAGCATTAAGAAGCAAAGCAATTATTTTAGCACTGACTAAAATTTTGGTGTGTTAATGCTAGAGGACCCCCGATCTTCTTGTTTCTCCACTCTCGTATTTAACTGTTACATTTTAAAGAAAACCTGGGGGGAAAGGTCAGTTTAAGCAGATGACATTCTAGAGTGTCCCCCAACAATGCATCTAACTCGAAGTATGTGTGGGTGTGGAGCGACACACATCAGTTCTAGAAAATGAGGTCGGAGGTATTACTATGTAATGGTGCCTGCTGGGGCAACTGCAGTGGTGACAGCAAAAATAAGCACAGGTGCAACCACAGAAAAAGAACAAGGAGGATGTATGGCCGAACAGCACATTTTATCTTATCCCTCTTTTAACAATGTAACTAAAATGTGGTTAATCCATCATTTTGTACCTATCCTTTCTAGTAAGTACAAACTTGTCTTATCTCCTTCCTAGCTGTGGTTCAATCTCTTCTTTCCCTTTATTCCCCCCCCCCCCCAGCATTTCCTTTCCTACCTTATCTTCTCTTCTGTCATTTTCAGTCTATTCCCTCTCCCATATCATTTTTCTATATTATGTCCCCCCCCACCCCCCGTTTCTTATGCGCTGTTCTCTTCTTCCTTCCCCGCATTTTCCTTCCCTCGCCTCTCTGGCACCCTTTCCCCCTTTCTGCTCTGCAGCCCATTCCTGCTGTATTGCCTCCTCCTTCACCTTCTCCTGCCTCCTCCCCACACCAGAGCAAACCCACTCGCCTGTTTTATCCCCCAACACCTGCCTCTTGCACACACTGCCGCCTCCCCTCACTCACACATGCACCAGCGCAAGCAGGCTCCCCCCAAACCTGCTCGGACAAGCTCCTTCCCCCCCCCCCATACATCCGCGAGTACAATTGCAGGGCTTCCCCCTCGCCCCCCGTCCAGACTGAGCTGGCTACAGAGCCGTGTGCCCTCCCCCCGCCCACACACACACACACACACACACACACACACACACACACACAGGCTCGCGCGCGCGCACGCGCACCCCGCTCCCAGCCCCAACACAGGCAGCCTCCCCTCGTCTAAGGTTCTTTCTCGTTTCGCCTTCCCACCCCCACAGGTCTCTCCCCGCCCCCGCCCCCACCCCCACCCCCACCCCCAGTCCCGCAGGGAGGTTCATTCACAGCCACAGACGTTCGCTCCTTCTCCTTTAGCCCGCTCTTCTCTCCCTCCCTCTCTGCCCCCGCCTCTCTCCCTCCCTCGCCCCGCTTTCCCCAGGCTGAAGCTCTCAGCGCCTCCTGGCTCAAGAGCGCTCTACCCTTCCGAACCCCCCTCTCCAGGCTCCCCCTCGCCCCATCTCATCACCTGGAATGAAAAGGGAGCGGGCGACACGATTCCCCAGCGCCTGTGAAGGTGGAAAGTACCACGGACAGCTCCTCCCAGCCACTGCTCAACGCCCATTCCCTCAAAGGGCCACTCGCCCTCCCCAGCGCTCAATGCACTGCGCACCTGACGTCCCTGGACGCTCCTGCCCGTCCCCCAAGCTCACCGCGATCCCCCGAACAGGCGCAACTCCCCCTCCCAAGCCCCTGGGACACCGCCCTCCTCTGCACCCCCCCCCCCCGCCCGCTGCACGCACCTCTCCCCTCCACCCCACCAACACCGTGCAGAGGGGCCCGGCTAGGCAGCAGCTCGTTTACCGGCCTTTAATCTGAGGAGGGCTCTGACAGCAGCTAGACAGATGGCTCCGTTCTCATACTCGTAGTGAATGCAAAGGAGGTGAAAGGACAAAGGGGCGGGGGAGTGACCCACCCCATTCCTGGCTAGACTAACTGCTCCCCACATCAGATCCGCTTTTGAAGGATCGCCACCCCCACATTCCCTCCTGTGGGACCAGTCCCTCATCCTCTTCCTCAGGGTCAACCCCCACCCCCGCCGCCAGACATCTCCTTCTAGGGGATCCTCTCCCTGTCCACCGCCACCCCCTGAAACATCAGCTCCCCCCACACACACACACACAGGTCTGAGGGATCAACCTCCCCTCTTCCCTCATCCACCCCCTTCTGTTGCAATGCTGCTCAGCCCAGCTGTCAGTCTGTCTGGGAGCTCCCCTGAGTGGCTGTGGGCAGCCCATTGCCTGGGCTTGGTCTCCGCCCTCCCTCTCTATCTCAGCTGGTCCTAGCGTTCCAGTTGCTCAGGAATGTGGAGAGCTGGGTTCCGGCTGCTAGCAGGAGCCGGAGGGAGGAAGGGAAGCTGAGCGCACGCTGCCGCCTCTGCTCTGCCTGATCTTCCCCTTTTGGAACAGTCGTTTTCTTTAAATGAAAAATACAAACCCTACAGAGCTGGTTCCCAGCCACGCCACCACAAGAAAATGTTCGGCCAAGTGGCAGGCGCCGGATAACTAATAACTAACCCCAGACTAAAACTTCCCCGCCAGTGGGATTACAGGTGCAGCACTGCCGCAGGGAGCTCTCCAGGGTGCTGACGTCCCTGCAGTTTCCTCCACAGCTCCTAAAGCTGAACACATTTCCTTGGCACTCTTTCTGGATCCTCCATGACTCGGAAACGTCTGCTCTGGAGGTTGTGAATGCCTCGTAGTAACATGGCCAAGGTTAGATACCTTCGTGCAGCTGTTTCGGGATTTTATCTGTGGGAAGCTGCAGTTCTGCTCAGGTGAGTCCCTCCAGGGTGGGAAACAGAGATCAAAAACGTGCCCCCAGCGGTTTTTCTTGCACAGCTGAAATGCTTGGGACTCATGGATGATGCACAGTTGTTGCTGCCTCTCCAGCCGTACTCGCCACAAATGTCTAGCCTTCAATAGCCTTCTCATTGTCAGTCAGAATTAAGTGTATGGGATTTGTGTCTGAGGTAACTTTGAGATACTGGAGTGACGCTGGATTTCAGTTTCATTTTACAATGTAAGGTTCCTTGTTTTATTTATTCCTTGTTTCCCCTTGCGCAGTTGGCCAATTAGCGTCTGTTTTGTTACATTCTTTCTATTTAAATGGAAAATGCAACACTTATCTCTTTAAAATTCTTCAGTTTAGAGCTATATATAAAGTTCCACGAAGTTTATTCAGAGTTTGGAATACATTCGATTTCAGTTACTATTATTTATTATTTTAATTAGTATAGGGTATCTAATTTGGGGACTTTATGAGGTGATGAAACTTTCATGCAGAAACAGGAACAATGATAGCCAGGTGAAGAGAAGAAACTGATTCGAGAATTACTTCCAGGAGGTTTACCTACTTGGTGTATTATGCAGCTGGGCTTTCTAAAATTTGTCTAGTGTATGATACAGATAGAACAAGAAATCAAGAGTTGAGCAGAAAAGATTAGAGGACATCCTAGTGCACAAGGTGTTTTGCGCTGGGTAATAGTGGCTTTTCTCAGATCAACTAATAAGATATCAACACAAACATTCTTTTTCTCAAGTTCTCTAAGTGGGGTGGTTACATTCTGGAACAAACTAGACTTCCTCTTCCATTAATCTCTGTATTTATTTTAAAAGGCAAGCAAACACATAAGCAAACAAAAATCCCCACAATATAGACATTTAAAAAGCCAAATTCGAGGTCACCCTTTTGATGTTTTTTGCTAGAATATTCTGCTAGAATTAAACTGGTCAGAAATATGTGAATGTTAGTTTTGTACAGCAATAAAATAAATACGTACAATTTACATAACTCACAGGCCGGGTATTACTGAGTGTCATATCCTTACTTCTTCTTTTTTTTTTTCAAAGATGCAGGAAGGAATTTAAAAATGTAATACATAGGTTACCAGACATGTTCTTGTGATAACATACAGAGGGATTATTTATAAACATACAACTATGTATATCACCAAGCAGTGGTGATGATGAATATACATTCATTTTAGGTAGTGTTAGGTTAATTGAATCAACATGTGGAATGTAGTAGTATTTATTGTAATCTTACTTTACCTTTGCAAACAGGAACAGATTTTAAGAAACTGAGTCACATGAAGTGGCATTATTTGGCGTTGTGTGGGAGGGTGAGCAGTAGAGAGTGTACATTTTCTTGTAGTTTTTAATATTTAATGTGTGGAGTAGGAGGATGGACCCATGTGGGCTGTAATATACTGAAGAAGTATAATTATAAGTAGAAATGTACTATCAATTATTGTATTTCAAGGTTACTTATAGATCAGGTTTCAGAGTAGCAGCCATGTTAGTCTGTATTCGCAAAAAGAAAAGGACTACTTGTGGCACCTTATGCATCCGATGAAGTGAGCTGTAGCTCACGAAAGCTTATGCTCAAATAAATTTGTTAGTCTCTAAGGTGCCACAAGTACTCCTTTTCTTTTTACTTATAGATCAGGATTTCCTTGACATTTATCTAAATGTCAGTATACTACTGAATGAACAACCAACTCTTTATCTAATAATATAAAACATATGTTATTTACAAAGAGAAGAAATACGGTTTTGGAAGGCTGATAGCTCTTTTATAGCATCAGATCAGAAAACATTACTCAAGCAAGTTAACTCATATTTAAGTTCAGATTGTAGAGTGACATCTTTGCATTGCATGGGTATACTTTTTTCCATTTTAAAGCAACAAAAATGTTTTCATAGTAGCAGGGTTGTTCATCTAAATGATCATTTTTAAGAATAGCCATGGTCATTATGCACAAAAATCTAGAAGCTATGTTGTGTGTGGCCACTGTGAAGGCAGTTAGGAGGTGGGAGTGCATAGGAAGGTTCTAGCTTTTATTTCCCAGTCAGGGGCAGGGCAAATTTGCAGCTGTTATGCATTCTGGAATACAAAGACTGCTCCTGACTTAAGCTATTAGCATCACAAGCCATCCCAAAAGGATATAGACCAGCCCAGATCACCAAGTCCAAATGAGGGTGTGTTAAAATGTTGACACAGATATTTTGCTTTCTGGAAGTCATTGAGACCAATTCTCCCCTGCTTTGCACCTCGTGTAACCATTTAGACTGGGCAGATGGGGGCGTAAACTGCTACCATGTTGTCTTCCCTTTGAGACACAATCACTTATAGAGATCCACTGGGATGGGGTCTTATACAGTACTTTCATTGAAGAACTGTGCATTCTAAGCACAACTGACCCCTAAATTATTTCACTTGTTCCAGATATGACACAAAGGCAATGACTGTTCTCATTTTTTAAACCACATTAGAGATTAACTTTTCTTACATCAATTGAATTTTTGTGGGATTTTTTTTTCTGGGCAGGGGTAGGGAGAGGTTAAGTTAAGTGCTCCAGTAGAAGCAACTTAAATGTCTTACCTTATGATAGTACTATATCTGCATGTTAGTTAGATGCCATCTCTGAGAAGGGTAGAACTTTATATTTTCAGTACATGCCAAATTTTTTTTTAAAAGTCTCCTTTTTAAGATGAACTATTTAAATGCAAGCTTGTTGTTCTCATCAGTTAGATGCTGAAGGTCCACATTCTGGTATATTTTGTAAAAGAGAAGACATCGGATTTCTTTATGGAAAGAAATAATTTTCCATCCCATTTTCAAGTCCCTTTAAATCAGAAATATGAAAAAATAGACTCTTGTATGATAACTATTTTATATAAGCTGACATCTGAAAGCTATTTTGCAGATAGAAGAGTAAAACTTTATTTTCATAATAGAAATTTGGTATAACTATTTCTGTATATTATTATAACAATACAGTTGGTGTATAATGGGAGTGGTGTATTTTAGATCTTATACTTCTGACAGTAGTTTATGGAACATGACAAAAAAAAAGATACGCAGCACTATTATTTTGTATACATTTTGAAGAGCATTCAATTTAGAGACAATTCTGCTTTCATGTCTTCCATGTGTTTCTGTCCTTGTTTATTATTGTATGAAAGTTATAAGATGGGACTATTTTAACTCCTTGTTTAGTGGTCTTATTTATAAACAAATCAATACACTCAAGCTCATTTTGAATTCAGCAGCAAGACTCTTTAAATATACACTCAACTTCTCTAAAAATCTTTACAATAGCTTTCAGTAGATTTCTTCATATATTTTCAAATTCTGCTTATCATTTAAACAATTTCTTTAGGTACAGGACCTTTCATGTATTTCAGAATTGCTCTTTCAGTGTTCCATTAGCAACTCATGACAATCCTTGCAACAGGGCTGTTATCTTTATGAATCAAGGCATTTTCTGTTTACAGCTCTCTGGAAATTGCTTCTCAAACTCAGGAAATTAGAAATTCTCAATTTTTAAGTCTAAACTGAGTACTCCCTTTTTATTTTTATTTTTTGCTGTAATATTATTGTTTATTGTAAAATGCCCTGAGTCACCACATGTAAGTAGTGTAAAGTAGAATCTCTGTTTAGGACTATATCTGCTCCTGCTGCTTATCTAAAAATAAAATCAGAACCTTTGGTAATACTACAAGTCCAGACTGCCCTCTTCCACAGGGAACCCCTGAGGAGAGATTTGAAGGGGAAGAAATATTTATGAGGGTCTCCTGTGGAGAATTCTCCCTGTTCTACCAGGGAGCAGAATTTACCCTCCACGGTTAATAGGGCTCAATCAAAATGGCTGTGCATCTGAATGGATCCCATGAGATCAGGAGGAGATCAAAATCACCTGTGTAGAGTCTGGGCACACTGTAGTAGCTCTGGCCTTTGCTTGTTAACAGAGTGGCTCCACTGAAGCCCCTAACAGGAGACCCATAACTGTTCCTTTCTCTGAAGTCTCCTTAAAGAGGAGATGATAGCTATCCACATTATCTGGAGTGAAGGGATGGAGCTGTGAAAATGTAGTATAGCTTTTCACTGTATTATACTTCTCAAGTAACTTCCGGAAAGGGAGCAGGAAGATTTGTATCACTTCTTGCCTATCCACTTCTCCCTCAACCTGTTCACTAATCCCTTCTTCTTTTCTCTGAGGAGGAATCATACCATGGAAGTCCCTGACTGCACTAGAGAGCAGGATCTGTGCAGAGGGAATGCCTTTTGCTACATATCCCAGAGGTGTGACTGGACCTATAATTAACTACTGGGGGGGATTAGTCTTATGTTATGGAGAAGTATGACTTCAGATGAGTAATAATAGCAGCACCAACAAACCTTTCATCATGCAAAATAGTCTTAGTAGTTTAAAAAAATGCCAAGCAGAATACAAGAAAATAATTCATATAATATGAGATGCCATCAGAATTGCCTATAAGGCCTAAGGAGCTGTTTAAGAGGCAAAAAATGACATCTTTGATGTTAATAAAACAGCAATTAAAAATCCATGTATTGCAAACTCAATGAATGAATTTATTAAAATCATAACAGATGTGCCTGTGTTGGGATTAAATGGAAATTTAATCGTTCAGGGTAATGAAGTACAGAGCCTTTCATCTCCAACCCTACTCTGTAGCAACCAGAAGCTATTTTCAAAGGAGAGACTATCTCATTCTAGATCCTACTGGACAAGTGACAATGACACAGAGGCAGAGCAATTGGACTCCCTGTGTGGGTGGATTGCCTGGATTGCTCTGTAGTTTACAAAACAAAGAAAAATAGAGGACTTTATTATCAGTGAACACGGTAATTTAAATATGCCAGGTGAAATTCTGGCCCCATTCAAGTCAATGGCTTGCTATTTGCCATTCACTTCACTGAGACCAGGATTTCACCTGCTGTTCCTCATTTCTTAAAATAAACCGGTAAAGAAACTGCTTTCTTAAGATCCCACCTTTGTTTTTGTTATAAAGCAGAAGGAAAAAATATATTTGTACAGTAATATATGGGAAAATTAAATTGAAATTACAATGAAATTTAGATTAACATGCACCTTTTAATTCTTGCTGTGCTAATGCTCTCCTTCTCAATATTTACTATTTCATTCCTAGCTAACTGATACAAACAATAATAAGAGGAATACTGTGATTCTGCGTGAAGAAAAATGTAATGATTTTTCTCCTAAATCAGAAAGGTCCAGATGCATCAGGCCTGATTATTATCTCATTTGCACTGATGAAAATTAGAGGAAATGTCATTTAAATTAATAGAGTTAAACTTAGATTAAAACAAGTGAGAGATCAAGTCCCTTGTTGTTCAACTAATTTTGGAATATATTATTTAAATGCTCTTATTTAATAACACTTTCTTAGATATAGGAATGCATCCCATGTACATTTACAAGAATATTGATCTTTGTCACTTGACACAATCTCACAATTTACAGTTTTATGAATACTTAACACACTTTTAAAAATACATTAGCAATGTTAAATAAATATGCCACTTACTGTTGCTAGGGCCTTTTGTATTCTGAAATTTAACAGGCTGCACTTTTCTGTGGAATCCACTCCCTAGTACAGAATTGAACTCCAAAACTTCAGCTTTTATTTAAAAGAAATGTGTCCTGCTCTCAAGGTAACCTTAGAAACATGAACCAAGCCTAAACTGTAATAATGTTCTCTTCCACAGATTACAGCAAGCCTGACACAGTAGCTCTCAGAGGTGTGAATTTCATTTAAATTGGTTGTTTACTCTGAAACCTTAAGATGACATTAGAAATGTCACACAACTGTTCTAAATGATCATTTAGCAGAAATATCCAGCAATTGTGCTTATCCCAATCACAAGCTGCCTCTTAAGGTGATATAAATTTATTTTATTTTATATTTTTAAAAAACACTCTTTCCCAGTTTGCCCCAGCAGATTCTGTAGATTCCAATCTACAGTATCCAGGGACCTTCCAGAGAATTTAGGTCTAGCATACTGTGGAGTACAAAAGGCCTTGATTATTGCAAAGCATCAAAACAGCTTACATATTATTTCCTTTCAGATTTTTAATATAATTGTTTTAAAATTGCATTGTCATTTGTTACAATCAGGAGTGGATAGGCGTTTCCATGCTCTAGGTGGTTGTGGACTGAAAGATGCACCATCCTCAGGAGTTACCTAAATTTAAAATTTAGTGACCAAGGAACCAGCTGCCTAAAGGTGTCCTGCTAGACAGAAGTAAAATGATGAAAAGTGGTGACTTGCTGGTAATAATAGGCTAAAACATGTCATTTTATAATGGGAAGAACTATAACAATGCTGAGCCAATACAAATAAATTGTGGGAGCACACCAGGCCTTTGGAGGCGATAGTACTCAGATTTTCTTTTGTAGTTCAACTGTACTCGCAAAAATGCTTGCTCAGATTTTCAAACAGGAGGCTTCTCTACAAAGTAACTGCGGACAGAGTGTAGGTGGGCAAATGCCCTTTTCCATAGCCTTCAGGAGGTGAAGCATCCTGCATATGAAACAGCCAAGAATGTACTTGGGCTGATAATCCCTGCATCCAGCACATTCTCATTGATTAACTTCCCCAGTATGAATCAGAGAAAAGTGAGCTGACAGTTGAGAGGACAGTAGATGTAAGATGGTAACACAAGCAAGATCAGGAAAGCAAAGTAAAGTCATGTATCTGGAGGAAATTTTAAACACCATTGAGATATGGTGTGTGTTTGTATGTATGTGTGGTTCTGTGGACCAATTTCATTGGAAACATGAAAGGCTAACAGCATTGTTTATTAACCTTAGCATTATTTTCACTGACTTATTCAGTAAGGGAAATGCTTCAGTGCATACATTAGAGATTCTGGTTTCTATCAGTATCTGGCATGAATCCTGTCACTCTGAGCAGTATCCTGAAGCACTAACTTGACCTTGGCCTTAAAATGATGTTGCATACTATAAGACTTTTATGTTGGTTTTTGGAAAGAACATATACAGAGAAGAAAACAGATCCAATATTACTTTATTCAGATAGCCCACATAACAGGGAATGAGAAGCAATGAAACACTGAGACTTCAATTGGGAACAAATGTAAAAAAGCATAAATTGAACAGATGGAGCAAAAGATAAGACTATAAAATGGTTAATAAAAAGAAAGTGTGACAATTCCTGGAAAACTTGAATTATCTACAAATCAATGGAAACCTGGTTTTATCTGTGCATTTCAATCAGGTGCTGCTGCCCCTTCTTTCAAAATATTAATGAATATGTTAAATAAGATGGGACCTAACACTGATCTCGGCATCTTCCCTCTAGTCCAATACATACCCATTTATCATTGTCCAATGATTATAAATCATTCAGCCCACCAGGTCATATTCATATTATTGGAATTTTCCTGAAATCTCAACCTCCTGGTTCCCTAGGACTCAGTTTGGCTTCAGGTTTGTTCCTCAATTTTCTTTACTGGCATACAGCAAAGCTATAGCAAGGGCTTGAAGTGGTTTCTATTACATACACAGTTTAGAGTTTGGTTCAATGGCTCTCAGCACCCACTATAAAAATTGTTCCAGCACTCCTGTAAACTTAACTTAATTTGACTTGTTTGTAAAGTCAACATACAGCCATTGCAGTAATTACTGCAGTTTTTCCTGTCCACACTACCCTTTCTGTCTGTGGTACGCGTCCTCACCAGGAGCGCTTCCACTGACTTAATAGGTGCAGTGTGTGTGTGAGGGCGGGGGGAGGCTGAGAAAACAGGCTCTCACCTCTGGATGGAGCTCCTCAAGGCTGCCGACTGGACTCCTGGCTCCCTGCTCTGAGTCATGCTGCCAACTGGGATCCCAGCTTTGACCCTGGGCAGCAGCAAGATTTAGAGCAAGGAGGCAGGAGCCTGTGGGGCAGCCTGGCTCAGAGCTAGCACTGGAGAGCCTGGGGAGCAGTCAGGCTGTAATAGCGGGAGCTCCCTGTCCCATGGTGTCAGCCCCAGCTGTGAGCCAGAGGTGGGGTTTGCAGCAAGGAGCCTGACAGCCTTTTTTGTACATATTCTGAAACATGCTACCACATGCGCATTCCAATCTACATCAAATCACGCACTCTGATTGGTCTAAGGTTTTCTAGGCAATCCTTATCTAGATCATGAGCTGTTCATATGCTGTACTACATGCAAGGCTACAGCTATAAGCTATCATACATTCCTTTCTTTCCTACTATTCTTTATCTACCAACTACATATTATCTACAAGGCCACTTTGAATGTACAGTTTGTTCATTGTTAACCTCTGTTTTCTTTCTTCTGCTTTCATTCTGGGTTCTGGCTAGGTCTACACATATTCAGGATCATACAAATTAATTTTTGCAAGATTTTGTGAAAATACATTACATTCTTTACCAAAATCCAAATATATTAGATCTCCTTCATTCAATTTGTAATTGTATCCCCACTCCCCCTGCCCCCAAGATTGATGCCATATCTGCTTGTTTTTCCAGTCTTCTGGTACCTCCCCAGTTTTCTGTGACTTTTCAGAAATAATTAACATTTATTTGTAAGTTAATCAGTTCATTCCCTTAACACCCTGCAATGCATGTCATCCTGGCCGATTTGCACCTGCTCATACTTTCCAAGTACAGTATTCCCGTAACTACTCTTCACTGCTTTCTACCTGTCCAAATTTTTTTCTGTATTTTTATGTTAATTTAAAAAAGGAGTTTGATATGTCAGCCATTTTTAAGTCATCATTAATTTAATTCCTCTCCTCTCACTTGCTAATGGGTACTATTTAGTATTTCTTTCCCTCTCCCTCCACTCCTTAGGCTAGTATTAGTTCATTTTGTTGTGCTGTTCCCCTTGGGTGAAATTAATTCATCCACCCATGAAGCTCAAATAAAATGACTTTGATAATGGGATTGGGAAGATAGAATTCACCTTCACAGCCCATGGGGAGAACCCGAGACTATAGTGAAGTTCTTTGTAGTTGCTATTCCAGCCTGGGAGCTAGAATGGGATGGCAATCTCACTACGCTCCCTGCACATGGTTTCTGAGGAACTGGATCCTGATCTTAATTGTGGTCCTGTGGCAGGGCTCCCAGCTCACCCAAAAATGCCTCTCCCTTTTATGTGGGGCTGGCTGAGATTCCTTCTCTAGTGCTGTCAAGGTTTCTTCCCCACTCTGAACTCTAGGGTACAGATGTGGGAACCTGCATGAAAACCTCCTAAGCTTACTTTTACCAGCTTAGGTTAAAACTTCCCCAAGGTACAAACTATTTTATCTTTTGCCCTGGGACTTTATTGCTGCCACCACCAAATGTCTAACAGGTATATAACTTGGAAAAAGCCATTTGGAAACGTCTTTCCCCCCCAAAATCCTCCCAAACCTTATACCCCCTTTCCTGGGGAAGGTTTGATAAAAATCCTCACCAATTTGCATAGGTGAACACAGACCAAAATCCTTGGATCTTAAGAACAATGAAAAAGCATTCAGAATATTAAAAGAAGAATTTTAATAGAAGAAAAAGTAAAAAGAATCACCTCGGTAAAATCAGGATGGTAAATACCTTACAGGGTAATCAGATTCAAAACATAGAGAACCCCTTAAGGCAAAATCTTAAGTTACAAAAAGACACAAAAACAGAAATCTCCATTCTCTTCAGCACAGCTTATTTTCTCATTTGATTTATTTATTTTCTCATTTAAAGAAATCATAATCTAACGCATATCTAGCTAGATTACTGACTAAATTCTAAGACTCCATTCCTGTTCTGTCCCCAGCAAAAGCATCACACAGACAGAGAGAGAGCCTTTGTTTCTCCCCCCCCCCCCGCCTCCAACTTTTGAAAGTATCTTGTCTTCTCATTGGTCATTGTGGTCAGGTGTCAGCGAGGTTATCCTAGCTTCTTAACCCTTTACAGGTGAAAGGGTTTTTCCTCTGGCCAGGAGGGATTTTAAAGGTGTTTACCCTTCTCTTTAAATTTATGACAAATGCACAGACCCCCAGTACAGTCAGGCGGTTTAGCTTCCTGTGTCTTTCTCGGTGATTTTAATTGCTGCTCATTCAGAGTTCAGAATCATAGAATCATAGAATCATAGAATATCAGGGTTGGAAGGGACCCCAGAAGGTCATCTAGTCCAACCCCCTGCTCAAAGCAGGACCAAGTCCCAGTTAAATCATCCCAGCTAGGGCTTTGTCAAGCCTGACCTTAAAAACCTCTAAGGAAGGAGATTCTACCACCTCCCTAGGTAACGCATTCCAGTGTTTCACCACCCTCTTAGTGAAAAAGTTTTTCCTAATATCCAATCTAAACCTCCCCCATTGCAACTTGAGACCATTACTCCTCGTTCTGTCATCTGCTACCATTGAGAACAGTCTAGAGCCATCCTCTTTGAAACCCCCTTTCAGGTAGTTGAAAGCAGCTATCAAATCCCCCCTCATTCTTCTCTTCTGCAGACTAAACAATCCCAGCTCCCTCAGCCTCTCCTCATAAGTCATGTGCTCTAGACCCCTAATCATTTTCGTTGCCCTTCGTTGTACTCTTTCCAATTTATCCACATCCTTCCTGTAGTGTGGGGCCCAAAACTGGACACAGTACTCCAGATGAGGCCTCACCAGTGTCGAATAGAGGGGAACGATCACGTCCCTCGATCTGCTCGCTATGCCCCTACTTATACAACCCAAAATGCCATTGGCCTTCTTGGCCAGAGATTACTGCCATTTTTCTTTTGAGAATATAGTTGTCTTTTGTAATATGTTTTCCTCTACTGAGTTTATGCCCCTTTTGAGCTCCCTTTCCACAAACATTTGTGAGATCAATTTTTAGTAGCTTTACTTTACTATACACAGGGAATTATTAATTCTCCTGTTAGCATTCATGGCAGAAGCCTATTTTTAAAGAGTTTTACTCATCCAGCTTGGAAACAGTAACTATTTCATATGACTTGTGTGAGCTATCACACAATTGTCTTTTACTAGCAAGTCAAGAAGTATGCCTACACTGCATACTCCTTTCAACAGCATGTAGACTACATACACTGCATGCCCTCCCTAGCATGGGTATAAATAGCAGTATAAATGGTGAGGCACTTCTTAGGCAAGTAAAGACATCCCTGAACCATATGGGTATGTACCTTACATTTCTGTCTGCTTGCCCAAATTCTGCCACCTCCATGTACACTGCTAATTTTAACAATGTAGTGTCCTGCTGCCTCCCCACTGCCAGAGTTTCTCCCCTAGCCTTTATTTAAGTTGAATTGATACTATTCTGTGTTGAACCACAGTATGGTCTCACAGTATTCCTAGTGAGTGAGACCATCTCCTGGGCTGCTACAGTTTTAAGATCAACCAGCTGAGAGTCACTCTGAGGGATCTCCTTAGGCTGGAAAACATTAGGAGCACATGAAGAATGCATACAGTGACCACAAACACAGCTACAAGTAGTGAATTTTGTGTGTAATATAAATCTCACCAATAAGATAATCAATGTTACAGACACAAACACATATACAAAACTTGAGAAAGCCAATAGAATATCCAGCTCTGTATTCATACTTACATCCCCTGAATCCTTCAACAGGTTGTCATCAGTGGGAGTGACGGGATATTTTCCTGCTTAGGTCTTCCCTGCCTATCCATACCAAGGAATCCTTTTTATCCTCTTATGACCACACCTAGTACCTTACACATATGTATAAGGGTTCCATCTCCTTTTTCCTTATCTGTACTGCCTCAACCCGTAAACTTTGGGATGCCCTGCTGTTCATAGGTTGTCCTCTTAGTTCCCCTTATTCTTGATAGCATTTATGTATGCACATCACCATGGTAATCTGCAGTGACAGCAGAATTTCCTATGATTTTACAATCAGCAGTCTCATGGTCTAGATGGGTATATTGTCACATACTTTCCCTGCACATTACCTCTGGGTACATTCTTTACAATAACATTGTAAATTTACTGGTAAATTATGTCAACCCTCCTTAGGCCTAGTTTGGCTAAGCTGAAATCTTACAGGCTTCAGCGTGTAGGACTTGCATTATAGCCTTATTTTGCATACGAGCCTAATACATGCTCATCACTTGTAAATGCTTATCAACCTTATACTTCTATGATACTATCCGACTTAAACTATCATTTACACATTGACATTTAAACCACAACAATAAATCCTCTATTGAACGATTAAACAAACTAATTGACTATAACAGGGAATGGCTCCAGCAGTGGGGGAAACTCTGGCAGGTGGGAGGCAGTGGGGAAAGGCTCCAGCAACTCCCCATTGCCAAGGCTTTCCCCACTGCCATTCCCATGCCAGAGATTTTCAGTGCCATGTAGCTATACACCACAATGTTGAAACCACATGTAGTGTGTAGTTATACTCCCCAAGTAGTGTGCAGTGTAGAAATAGCCTAAGATAAACAAAATTCACAAAATAACTTCAAGATTTTGAATAATGGTTTTACCCACAAACGCCACAATCTGTTTGCAGACATTCTGCCCTAGATTCAAAAGACTTAGGCACCTAAGTGTCAAGAAGTCCAAGATTTAGGCACCACTGTGTGTTTTTTTTAAATAATAATAATAAAACCACCTCACTGGTCATCTACTGCCTACCCCTAGTACACCTCACTTTTAATCATTAAAATCCTCTAGACACCTACATTTCTGCCAACATGCATTCACAGAGCCACCTAAACCCTGACACCACCAAGAAGCGCAGCACCTAATTTACAGCTAAACTATGACAGAATTCACAGATTAGGCATTCCCCCACCCACTATGGCACCTGATCAAGTAGGTGTGCTCTGAACACTCCCAGCCTCACACAAAGGATGGCCAGAGGCTGTCCTTATGTCCAATAGACTGCTGGTTAAAAACACACACCTGGAATATGGGAAAGACAGGTTCAAATCCCTCCTCTGCCTGATGTGAAGTGGGAATTTGAACCCAGGTCTTCCCCATCACGTGAGTGCCCTCACACTAGACTTTTGAGTATTCTGGGATGGGTCATTCTCAATCACTGTTCCGCTGTCTCTAAATAATAGTCATTGGAGCAGGGACTAGAACCACCATCCCTGCTCAGAGGTGTGCGCCCTAATCACTGGGCTATATAGAGCCACTCATTCATTCTCTCTCTCTCTATATATATAACTCATTAAATATTCACTGGGCCAAAGTGAAAGAGCTTCAGCAGCAGAGAGTGAGAGTTTGTCAAATCTACTAGGTCCCTCTTGTGAATAAGGAGAGGTAACATTTGCCAGATATGTTATTTGTTACAAATTTATTGTTATTTATTTCTCTCTACTTTTTTTGTAAAACTGAAACCAGCTTTTACCTTCATGGTATGTGTAGTCCTTATGATTTTCATTCATAATCAGAACACGCATTTATATTGGACTACCTTGGATCCTTTCACAGCCATTCTTTTTAGCATTTGTTATTTCTTACTTTAGGCTGTCACATTTTGGAATCTCACGGGACTTTGCTACCTTAAGAATTTCTTTTTTGCAGGTTCAAGTTTAATGCTACAGCAATGTTTTAAATGTTCTTTATTTATGGTATAAACTCTGACCTCTTCAGTACTTTGCTTTACCTACTCAGGGCCTAACTCATTCTCAGCTATTCTTTTTCTGACTTCTTCTATGCTTCCGTTCTCTCAGAATTTAATGTGGTTTGTGCTTGCCTCATGTAAGTGTCCATGCAGTCACTATTCATTGATAGACTGTAAGACAGGAATCAAACATGAGGATGTTGACATAGCGAGAAATTTTTCTACTATGCTTTTCAGAACACAATATTAAAATAGTGTCAGATTATCAGATATCAGTTGCAATCAGATGATTGCTTGATTTCAGCAGGCCCTTTTTTAATGAAAGTGTTTTTCTTTACTTATGTACCTTTTTATTTAACAATGATGAATTTTGTTACTATTGTATTCGCTACAACCATAGACTCAAGGGACGTATTCTTGGGATTAAATCAATGTAATCATTATTTTAATCATGAGTGATCCAATAAATTAATATCAGCTCAGATTAATTTGCAGAAATGCTTTTGGTACTGCTGTTTGTGAGATGCAGATGAGTGCACAATGGCTGGCTGCAGCTTTTGCCTTTGTACAGTCACTTCACCCACGAGTATGTAATTAATTTCCTTGAGCTGCTTTGTAAAGCTTTTTAGTATACACTATATTAAAAACCACAAAACAAGGTTCCCATAGCTCCAGGGCTTTGAGTTACACTTGCTATTCCAAAGAACAGGCTAAATAATAAAATGAAAAAGCCATTGATCCGTTGTTATGTGTACAGCAGCATCCCCAAGATGGTTCTGTAGTCAGCACTGTACTTAGACATGTTTGTGTTTTAAAACTTTTTAATAGCTCAAGGAACCTGTACTTCAGATACTCATGAGGAGAAAGCTATGATTATCTGACAAAAATCATAATGGCAAAGATGAGGATAACTTGACACTCAGCAAAAGTATAGTATAAGGTTTTCAAAATAAATTACATCTGTATTGTATCAGAAAGAATAGAGGAAACCACCAACAAAGTTACAAGGTAAATAATTTAATAGTTGTATAT
Source organism: Dermochelys coriacea (assembly GCF_009764565.3). NCBI lineage: Eukaryota > Metazoa > Chordata > Testudines > Dermochelyidae > Dermochelys > Dermochelys coriacea. The sequence continues at coordinate 75,290,483 of NC_050071.1, read as the reverse complement.
TGCCCTTTTCAACAGAAATATTAGTGACAGATTCTGAGGAATGCACCTGGAACAACATGCAGTACTTTTGGGGCAGCTCTAAATTGTACTTATTTGTAACAACCCCTTGGCACCATTATGCTGGCAGGGATCATTAGAGCATAGCATTGCTCTGGATACTCACTTTCCAACTCCGGCATTCTCCTACACCAGGGATGAGAAGAATTGGGAAGAGGTGGTTTAAAATATAATTTTTTTAAAAAATGCTCTTCCCCCCTCACATTATTGATATTAAGACAGTTCTTCTAAGGATACATGTGCAATCTCATTTATACAAACTGTTTCAATAGTCATACCTGCCCTTTAAATTTTCCAAATAAAAAAATCTGCCTTTGGGCTGAGACAACACATGGAAAAATTACAGCCCCAAAGGTGAATAGTTCAGAAAGCTATAAACCCACTATAATATCTGACAAATGGTATCAGTAAGTTCAGTACATTGTATAGCATACCAGTGACATTAAATTTTTAGGGGCAAGATAAATAAAACAAATTTTGAGAAGTCTCAGGAAAATATTATTTAAAAAAAAAAAAAAAAGTTGAGAGAGAGCATGCACTCACATACTCAGGAGAAGGAAAACTCTCCGATTTCAACCCAAGAACATCAGGCCAGGCAGTCTACACTGCAAACACCAGCTAACAGGATAAGGCAGTGGCAAAGCATATCTATGCAGAGTGTGGCTTCTCTTATGAACTCCTTTTTCATAACATGCACCTTGGTACAAACATGCAAAATCTTTGAGCAGTTGTACAGAAAAGAATCATCTCAAGATTTAAAGGTATTTAGCCATTCAAAGCAATATCAATCCGATTTCTGTGGCTCCAGTAGTGTATCCAATAGAGAAACTCATACAGTGAGACTGAAGGAAAAGATCGGTGAGGTTCTCCTTGTAGAGGTTTTCCTCAATAGTTTTCCTAGGGGGCCAGGCTTCCTTCTCACAGACATAGCCTCTCTACAAAGTTTGTATGCAGATCCCAGTGGTCCTGCTCCCTTGCAAGCTTCCCTAAGCTGGCAGCTGCTTCCAGCATCCCCTTCCCCTCAAACTGCTCTAAATTACACTAGTTCTGTATAGTCCTAGTAGACGATTACATAAATAGTGGATAAAGGAGTGCAGGAAAGCCCTGGCCCTTCCCCAATTGCTCAGTCATGCAAATCAGCTCCATACAAATCATAGATGGAGATACAGCCCAGATACTGTTGTTCCAATTCTATGCCACTGAAGCGCTCCTCTGTGCTAGAGTGATATACCTGTGGCTAGCTATGCCAGCTCTAGCCACTGTTTTTTGCTGACTGCACAGCATAGAGTGACTAACACGGCAGAAAAGCTAAACCATGGTTAACTTTTGAGATCTAATTCAATTAATGAAGTGTGGAATAAAAGTATTTTAATCCTGCTTCCCATGTAAATATAAATGCAATCATGACTAAAACTCTCTACCACCATAATGTATTTTTTGTTAAAGTATATGCTTGTACCTGGCCCTGCTTTTCCTGTTGCCTTAATACAGGTAGTGCACAACTTCATTAAGAAAAAATGATCTGCTGATTATTTTTTTTAAAGCATGGGGACAGGATGGGAGGTCTTCTCACAGGAAGCATAATGTTTTAGAAATGGCATCAGCAGTTCCTACGCAATTCCTCAGGAAGCATGCTGATTTGGGGTAGCAAGGTATCTGGTATGCCAAAATGGGAGTAGGAGACTGGCCAAGAACAGTTTTGGTAGGAAGATGGATTAAGAGCAGGTTTTAGCTACAGAAACCAGTAGGTTGTTTTTTTTCCTGTTCAGGGAAATGTAGGAAGATGTTTTGAGGAATTGAGTAATATAGAACTCTTGAGGATTCATAGTGTTTAAGGATAGAAGGAAAGATTAGATCAGCTATGTCTAATATCTGGTCTTGTCTTGCAGTCCATTAGCTTTTACCCAGTTACCCCTGTATTGAGCCCAACAACTTGTGTTTTGCTAAACATATATCTTCCAAAAAGACATCTAGTCATGATTTGAAGACACATCAAGAGCTGGAAAATCAAGTACTTTCATTGGTAGTTTGCTCCAATGGTTAATTATCCTCACTATAAAGTATTTGTGACTAATCTCTAATTTGATTTTTGTCTGGCTTCAGTTTCCAGCCATTGGGTCTTGTTATGGTTTTCTCCACTAAATTAAAGAGCCCTTTAGTTCCTGGGATTTTCTCCCTCTGAAGGTACCCATAGACTAATTAAATCACCTGTCAATCTTCTATTTTATAAATTAAACAAATCATGCTCTTTAAGTCTCTGACTCCAAGTCATTTTCTCCAGCCCTCAAATAATTTTGGTGGCTCTCTTCTCTATCCTCTCCAATTTTTCAACACCCTTTTTAAAATACAGACACCAAAACTGTCCATAGTTTTCCAGTATCAGGCTCACCAATGCCATATACAGTGATAAAATCACCTTCCTACTCCTCCTTCCTCTGTTATACAACCAAGGATCTCATTAGCCCTTTTTCTCACAGCACTGCACTGGAAGCTTATTTTCAGTTTCTTGTAAATTCTTCTCAATTCTTCACTGAGTCACTGTATCCTGTTTCCAGGATACGTTCCCAAACCCCTCATTCTGTATGTATGGCCTGCACTTCTTGTGCCTAGAGATATAACTTTGCATTTGGCTGTACTAAAACTCCTTTTCTTTGAATGGACCCAGACTACCAAGTGATCCAGATTGCTCTACATGAGTGCCCTACATGAATGCCCTGCCACCATTATTCATCACTTCACTATCTTTGTGTCATCTATATATATTTATCAGTAGTTATTTTATATTTATTTCACATCATTGATGACAATGTTGAATGGTGTCAGCCCTTGTACTGAGCCCTGTAGAACCAATAAGAACATAAGAATGGCCATACTGGGTCAGACCAAAGGTCCATCAGCCCAGTATCCCGTCTACTGACAGTGGCCAATGCCAGGTGCCCAGAGGGAGTGAACCTAACAGGTAATGATCAAGTGATCTCTCTCCTGCCATCCATCTCCACCCTCTGACAAACAGAGGCTAGGGACTTCATTCCTTACCTATCCTGGCTAATAGCCATTAATGGACTTAACCTCCATGAATGTATCCAGTTCTCTTTTAAACCCTGTTATAGTCCTAGCCTTCATAATCTCCTCAGGAAAGCAGTTCCACAGGTTGACTGTGTGCTGAGTGAATACTTCCCATTTTCCTTTTATTTGTTTTAAACCTGCTACCCATTAATTTCATTTGGTGGTCCCTAGTTCTTATATTATGGAAACAAGTAAATAACTTTTCCTTATTCACTTTCTCCACAACACTCATGATTTTATATACCTCTATCATATCCCCCCTGGGTCTCATCTTTTCCACTAGAACTACTCCTATTCAGTGATGATTCCCCAATGACAACTACTTTTTGAGACTGTCAATTAACCAGGTCTTAATCCATTTAAAACGTGATCTTACACTAGTATAGTGCTAACTTTTTAATCAGAATGTTATGTGGGACTAAGACAAACGTCTTACGACAGACTAAATATGTTACATTAGTGCAGTTACCTTTATCAAGCAACCTTGTAATCTCATGCAAGAATTAAATCAGTTTTATTAAACTTAGTTTCTGTAAAAGCATGTTGACTGGCATTAATTATATTCCTATCATTTAATTTTTGTATTAATTGAATCATGTACCATTTTTTCTCATTACTTTGCTCAGGACTGATCTCAGGCTAAATGACCTGTAGTTACTCAGGTCATCCTGCATGTAATTTTTGAATATTGGTACAACATTAGCACTTTTCTTGTCTTCTAGAATTTCCTTGATATTTCAAAATTTTATTAAAAATTAACATCAGAAGATGAGAGCTCTTTCAGCCACTCTTTTACTGATTCTTGGCTGCAATTTATCCAAGCCTGCTGATTTTATAAATATTTTTCCCTAGCAGATATTGTCCAACATTCTCCTCCATTACTAATGGACTGATGTGTATGTCATCATTCTCATGTGATACAAGTACATCATCCTGCTTCTTTCCAAATACAGAACAGAAATATTATTTATCATTCCCCTGAATCACTAACAATTTGCCATCTCCATCTAGCAATGGGGATGCTATTGCTAGGATTTCTTTTGTTCTTAATATACATTAAAAAGCCTCCTTTTAAATTGTCCTTAACTGCCAGCCATGGATTTTGCCCTGATGTTTTTAGGCTCCCTTATCAATTTTCTTCACTTTCATAATTTCTAGTTTATATTGATTGCTATCTATTTCCCTTCACTATGGGGATATTGTTTTTTTTTTAATTTCTAATGCCTTTATATCACCATTGATCCATGATCAATTTTTAGCCAAAGTTGCTCTCTTTGATTGTAGAATTGTAGTATAGTATACTCTGGAAAGAGTATAGAAAGAGAGAGCCTGAGACATGAGGTGTAGTATGAGAGGCCTGGTGTAAGGCCTAAGGCCTGAACAAAAGTTAAGCCCTGCTGAGGTAAAGCAAAGTTAGCAAGAGTCAAGATATGAGCAAAAGTCAGGCCCTGTTACAAAGTAGATGCTTGCTTGCAGGTTCGCTATCCAGTACATGAACTTGGGAAGAACAGGGCTGGCATTACAAAAAGAGAAGCACTCCAAGGCACTAAGTATTCACGTAAACACATCCCAGAAGGGTAGTGCCAGAACAGTGTGATACCAAGATATGGTGTCAACACACTCCCCAAAGATGATACAAGGACACACTGATCCATCTGAAAGATAAGGTCAGGATGACAGGGTGATGGATAGAGATGTTTTGAGTGAACCAAGATGTATGAATTAAAGGGTGGTAACTAACCATGTCAGAGGGACAATATGTAACTTGTTTGCATCAGTGTATAAAAGAGGGGTCACAGAGGTGGCGTCTTTCCATAGCCTAGGAGGGAATGGAAAGCCCCATCGTTCACTGAGCCGAGTCCATTGTAACAAGCATGCATGTACTAGTGTAACTGTAGACATTGATTCGGGGAGCTAGGATCGTGCTTCATTGACTATAAACCTGGCTGAGCGCCTTCACTGTTGAACCAAGTCTGTGGTCTCTTTGGGCAGTTGGATTGACATCTGTCGGGCCAGCTATCTGCATAGAGCTGGCTCAACACAACACACATATGCAGCCACCAATTGACAAGATGGGGTAGATGGACTTTGAAAAGTCAAATAGGTGCCCAGACCTCACGTAGCCAATCAACATCAACAAAAATCCAATCTGCATGTTGGTCAGAAACCAAAGGTTTAAATATTGACTATTTCTACTGTAGATAACATTTGTTTTTGTTGTATATCTGCTATTACTGAGTCTCCTTTTACAGGTTTCAGAGTAGCAGCCGTGTTAGTCTGTATTCGCAAAAAGAAAAGGAGTACTTGTGGCACCTTAGAGACTAACAAATTTATTTGAGCATAAGCTTTCGTGAACTACAGCTCACTTCATCGGATAAATTTGTTAGTCTCTAAGGTGCCACAAGTACTCCTTTTTCTCCCTTCTTGTATGATGTTTTCAAGCCTTTTATCAGAATGGATCACTAGTTACTTCATAGTTTAGTTTTATATGATGCAGTAACTTTGATTATATCAGTCTCTAGAGATTATTTATGCAGCAGTTATTGATTCAAATCAGTTTGCTTGACTGTGAATGATATTTAAAAAATATGATTGTGCAGAACTAATCAGTTGCAATCAGACAGGTGGATTGCATTAAAAAGGGCCTGCTGAAAGTGTTTTCTTTTCTTAGGCACATTTTATATTGATGAATTTTGTCACCATTATAATCACTACAACCATAGAATCAAGGGGCGTATTCTTGGGATTAAATCAATGTAATCAATTATTTTAATCATGAGTGATCCAATAAATTAATATCAGCTCAGATTAATTTGCAGAAATGCTTATGGTACTGCTGTTTGTGAGATGCAATTGAGTGCATAATGGCTGGCTGCAGCTTTTGCATACAGTCACTTCCCCATGAATATGTAACTAATTTCCTTGAGCTGCTCTGTAAACCTTTTTAATATACACTGTATTAAAAGCATTCAAAGATCAGTAGAGCAAAATGAACCACAAAATAAAGTTCCCATAGCTCCAGAGCCTTGAGTTACACTTGCTGTTCCAAGGAACAGGCTAAACAATAAAATGAAAAAGCCATTGATCCATTATTATGTGCACAGCAACATCACAAGATGGTTCTGCAGTCAACACTGTACTTTAAAACACAAATATTTATAACTTTTTCAATGGCTCAAAGACTCTGTTCTTTAGATGCTAATGGGGAGAAAGAAACTATGATTTTCTGACAATAAAAATCATAATGATAAAGAAGTGGATAAATTGACACACAGTACAAATATAGGCATAAAATTTCCAAAAGACGATACCGAAGTAATTTATCAGAAAAGAAAGAGGAAATTACCAATGAAGCCACAAATTAAATTGTTTAATAGTTTTGTATACTGTCCTTCACAACAGAGGTGTGACAGATTCTGAGGAAACTAATTGGGGTATAATGGCTCACAGAGTCCTAAAGTTATCCCTTTCAGTAAATTTGAGATTGACATTGTACTCAGCTCTGAATAGAAATGGGGGGTGAAGAGATCCAAAAAAGACTTTTAGCATGAACTACAGCAACTATGATGCAATATTTTCACAGATATTTTGAGGGGTAAATGGAACTATCAAAATTGCAGTAAAGGATGTTCTTTTCCAGACAAATGTTCAGAAGTTCATATGCCTGAAATAGGACACATTTATTAGAGCTTAATAAAGCACCTAACTGCATGATTTGTAAGTCCAAATACCATGTGCACATCTACATCTCAGTTTTTGCCCACTGCTAAATCTCTGATGTTCAAGTTTATGATCTTTTTTAAACTCTGAGTCAGTCTGCCCCAGCTGACAATTATAGAGCCTTAGATTTTAAGGCCATCAGGGCCTATTACAATAATGAAGTCTGAGCTCATGTATAGCACTGTCCAAAGATTTTCACTCGGTAATTCCTGCATCATTCCCAAATCTTACAGTTGAGCTAGAGCTTTTTTTTTTTTTTTTTTTAAAAGGCATTCAACTCCCGATTTACAAACATCAAGTGATGGAGAATCTACTACATCCATTGGCAAATTGTTACAATGATTAATTACCTCACTGTTTAAAAACATGCCCCTTGTCTCTAACCCGAACTTGTCTAATTTCAGCATCCAGTCACTGGATCTTGTTGTGCCTTTTATCTTTTTAATCAGAAATGGTCTTTCTAGGTTGGTACTTATAGATCATTAGTAAGTCAATTCTCAATTTCTAGGTGGTGATTAGGATGCTGACGTTGACCTGAAAGGTTCTAAAGGATCTGGGTCCTGGCTACTTGAGGGACCTTCTCTCTCCCTGTGTAATTTTATTGTCATTGGAATCAGCAAGGTGTTTGAGCTAACAGTCTCGGTTCAAAACAGAGTTGTATGTTGGTGAAATATTTTCCATGTAAGGTCCTTTATTTTGGGATGCTCTCCCTTTTTCTTTCTGTCAAAACCCAGTCTTGTTGACCTTCAAGGCAAGCTGTATTGTTCATCTCCTTTTCTTTCAGTTGTTAAGGGAAGGATGGCATAATGGGGGGAACGCACTGCAACAACACTCCCTTGAACTAGGGCACAGGCATTCTTCTAGTCTAGCAGCCTCTATTTTCTGCTATTCTGGTTCTGTGGTGATCTGCAGTTTCTGTGGCCCAGCCCTCCAGCAAGATCATCTTTCAAGTTCAGTTCCCCTTCCAGATTAGCAGAAAAATACAAACATAAAATACCCAAAATCTGATGGGCCTTTGTGTCAGGCCCTTTGCCTCTGTTTGGGACCTGTTGATCTTTGCCTCATACTCCTGAAGTTTGAACATCCCTACTTGCTGAGGAAGGGGAACCCAGGTCCATCCATTCCTCTGAGTTCCATCCCAAGAACACTGCGTTAGCCATGTTGCCATTTTTCAGATTCAAGCAGTCAGTCAAATGTCAGGCTACTGGGAATGTTCCAGTTAGAAGTAGAAGAATTGATGAAGTCTGGTGTTCTTTGATGCAATCTTGTTTCTTTATAGGAAATGTACAAAGTCCTGCTTCTCCAAATGCAAGAGGAATCCACAACAAAAGGAGCAATTTAGCTTCCAGCCCCAAAGCTTTTGAGCCAACCCAAAAGCTGTCTCTAGCTCTTTCCAGGGTCATACCATGCTCACAGGCTATAGCTTGGTTTTCTTGCCTCTCTCTTTATTCTTGCGTTCTTTCACACACCTGGTCATAATATCCAGCGGAATCTCTCCCCCAACATGGTGCTAGTTTCTGGGCAGACTATTAAGCCTTGTTGTAGGTGTGGCCCCTTTATCTTTCTCTTATAACTATCTAATTGAAGGGCATATTCATGCATCAGTTTGAACCAGATTTTAACTCAACCCATAATGAGGTTTCATCCAGCTCATAACAGGAAAGGAAGGATTGTTCCTTACAATCTCTTGCTGCTTCCTTGGGCTGCTCCTACCTTTCCCCGTTTATCAATTTCTCTTACAGAGCTGCTGCCTCTGCTACTGCTGCTCTGAAGTTCTCTCTCCTTGTGCAGCTTCCTCCCAGCACATTAATGAGGAGCTTCCTCTAGCCATTCCCAGCCTCTCTAACAGCACTCTCTAACACCCCCCCCCCACCGTCACTCCAGAGTCTTCCTCCTACTTTGCATTTTGCCTGGTTTTAGGGAGTCCCTTCTTCTCAGCTGGGACTGAAATGAAATTGGGCCCAAGCTCCAAGCTCTTTTTAATCCTTTATTTGCAAGAGTGGAGTGCCACCACAATTCAGTTGAGAGAGAGAGAGAGAGAGAGAGAGAGTGATCAGAGGACAACAGTAATTGTCATGTTTCAGAGTAGCAGCCGTGCTAGTCTGTATTCGCAAAAAGAAAAGGAGTACTTGTGGCACCTTAGAGACTAGCAAATTTATTTGAGCATAAGCTTTCGTGAGCTAGTGAGCTGTAGCTCACGAAAGCTTATGCTCTAATAAATTTGTTAGTCTCTAAGGTGCCACAAGTACTCCTTTTCTTTTTAGTAATTGTCATGTTGTTGGAAAGTCCATTTTTCTAGTCAGGATTGTTTCATGTGGCAAGTCATTTGGATGGAGAATCCCCTCACCACCACCCTTTAAGGTTCTATGTTTTGAATAGAACTGGTCAAATACTATGCTTCAGTTTCATTATTTGACTTTTTTTTCCTTCTGTCCAATAGTTTATTTAACAAATCAGTTGTTAGGTATTTGACCAGCTGTAGCTTACAAACACCGACATCCAAGATACTTTCAAGAAATATAAATAACTAGATAAGTGGTTTGAATCTGGCCCTAAGCTGGAAGTTTTTACCACCTGGTTTGCTTGGTAGCTATGTTTAAATACAGCTGACAAGTATCCATGACACAAAACCACCATCACAATTAGTACCCATGTTGATTGTCCCAGTAACAGGAAGTGAATAGGTATGGAGACTGAACTACTCTCACTGTTACTCCTAATGGTGGTCTTTCCAATAAAAGCTGAGGCACTGGGAAATCTAGGAAAGAAACAATTAGTGTTAAATTTCTCTCATATGCTGGTGACTTAAAGTTGCATTTTTAAATTTATGCAACAATCTTTTGTACCTTGCTTTTGAATGCCCCATGGAATACAAAGTTTTGATCAAACTAAATTCTTATATCCCTGGCCATTGGCGAACCAGAGAGATATAAAATTCTTGAAAGAACCAGCTCATAGAATAAAAGAAAATCTGTATTCCCTGTAGATGTGCAGAAGGTCATTCCTGCAAATGTACAGTAGCTGTGTGTAGTGAAGGGAAGATTATTCTCTTGTTGATGTGTGTGCTGAGCTCCCATTAACACTAATGGGAGCTATATTTATATTGAGTGATGGGAGAATAAATTCATAGTATGCAGCCGCTTAGCAAACAGAGGCTTATGTTTAGAGACAACATGTGACATAACTGGGGAATTCTTAACAGTGGAGTATCCAGGAGCAATACATATTTCATTATTTCCTTATATTTTTCCTCTGTACTGTTTGTTTTTTCCTGTCAAAAATACCATGCCTCTAACAGTATTTTCTACTGCTCCACTAGCCAGTGTTACAATAAGTAAAAGTGACCTGCAATGGTGTTATTAAAATGACTAGGCCTACAGTATATGTGATTTTAAGGCACAGGACTAACAACCAGAAGAACTGGATTCTATTGTTGGCCTTGCCACACAATTCTTGTGTGATCTTTGGAAAACAAATCCAGAGAGGGTACATGACTTGCCCATCTGTAAAATAGGAATAATGCCTATGTTACAATGGTATTACGCTATTTGATTAATTCAGGTTTTTAAAGAACTTTCAGATCTTGACATGAAAGGCACTATACAAGTACAAAGCTTTAATGTAATATCACATGTGTATATGAAAATATGTAGTGCTATTAAAGTATTATTTTTCTTCTGACTTTTCCAAAGTGTTTTATAAACTTTAAGCCTCACTATATCCATACGATGTAGTATTCTCTTTTCAGGAAGGGGTCAAAACAGAACCTGGAATCTGAACCCTTTCTTATTAAATTACAGCTGAGAGATAGGGGATCATATTTAAATCACTTATTCAGAAGCTATTCCCATGCTTTTTTTTCCATACTAGATCCATAAAAGGCAGGCACCAATTTTGCACTTCTGGTTCAGATGCAATGACAGTCCTGCATGAATAGCTGTTTTTATGATATTACAATCCAACATAATGGAAACCTCAACCAACAGCTGATCTCTCTCTTCCTGCAATCCTGTCTCATTCATTACATGACTTCCAACCACTACCACAAATGAGGTGGAAATACTACAGACAACAGCCTCATTTGCTACACAACCCTGATTCTTTTCAGTGTACTGTCCATTCTGTACACCAAATGAGGCAGGAGTCCTATGGAAAATACAGTATGTGAGTATATAATTGGAGATTGTGTCATAATGCCTCACAGACCATTTTTATTCTGGCATTTATGAAGAGTTTTGAGTGTTTGATTTTGCAACCTTAACGTTTTTTTTAACATAGACAAACGCAGAGTTATATCAGTTAGGGCTCATTGGGAATGACTACACTGCAGCTGGAAGGTGTGGTTCCCAGCATGGTTAGACAGATTCATGACATCTTGAACAGAGCTAGTGCACTAAAATAGCAGTGTGGATGCTGCAGCACAGGCAGTGGCTCAGGCTAGTCACCCGAGTTTGGACTCAGCAGGTCGGGTGGGCTTAGTCTTGGGGCAGCTTGCCCAAGCTGCTGCCCATGCTGCAGCATCACACTAATATTTTTAGCGTGGTAGTTCAAGCAGTGCTAGCACTAGTCTGTCTATCCAGGCTGAGAATCATACCTGCCAGCTTCAGCGTAGGCATAGCTACCAAGACCTAAGACCCCACTTTTGACCTGCTGTACCAGTTCTGGTCCTATTGAATTCAACAGGTGTTTTACTGTTCAACTAGTATTTGTCCACACAATTTTATTTAAAATATATGTTCTCAAGCAAAGTTATTCTTAAAGAACAAAATCCTTCAGTGCTTACTCAGGAGAATGACATACGACTAAAGACCTCAGACGTGTTTTAGCCATGTAGTCAATAATTAGGGGACAAATAAATGGGTCCACAAACATTTTCATTTGAAAGAAAAAACAAAAGTTTCTATAACAAACTGGTATTACCAATTTTCTCCTAAAGCAGTATACATACAGAAGCTGGTCCAAATTTACTGCCTTGCTGAGGATTCATTTATTGTTAAGCTACATAAACCTCAGCCTAAGATTTTAATGATTTTGAAGGTTCCTATAGGTTTTCCATTCCTACCCTTAGTTTTTTCTGCCTTGAAGAGACACTTAAAATCTTACCTGATAATCAGCTGATATTAACAGGACTCAATTGTCTGACGTCAGGGTGAGTCAGCAGAAGATATTTATTTCTCTATGCACTGTCCTAGAATCTGAGATCAGGGTAATTCAGAAGAACTCTTTTCTCAGGATCCTAGAACCAGACACTTTGTTATAGTTTCACAATATATCAAAGATCAGTTGTTTACAATAATTTTATATATCTATAATTTCATATATTTACTTACCAGTTTGATTTATTTTTCTATATTTTTAGGATCCCCATGGTTAATCTCTGTGCTTATATTCTGCTCTCTTGATATGAGCACAGCACCCTTTAGGATGTCAATGGGAGTTTCATATATCTAGACAGAGCAGACTATAGGAGATGACATTTGCCATGTGGACCTGAGAGGAGAAGTTTGCCCTAAGATAGTTCCTTTCATTAAGTTTTTCTTCCACTGCAGTAGTCACTTCTGTTTTTAAAGAAAAAATGAACCTCCATTGATAATATTATGGAATAAAATTTGCCAATGAATTACCTGGTTTCATCTGCATAGATATCACCATCAAACATTCAATCAATGGTACAAAAAAGGGGTGTGTCTGTTCAAAGTAACATGAAAGATCCCAATCTAAGTTTCTCTAATGCAAGTTTCCATTATGAAGAACCCAGTTAACCAGATTAATCACAGCGCACTTTCCAAATCATGGCATTCCAGATTTATAGATATTTGTGTAGTTGACATTATTTACTATTGCAATTTTGTAGAGCAAATCAATTAGGGTTGATTAGAAATATGGTTAATTTTGAGAAGCCTCAACACACAAAAAATGTGATCACAATGCAGATTGGCAGATATTTAGAAAAAAATAGATATATAACAATGGATATAATAACAGCATACTGTTTTCCCATATACAAATTAAAATAATTCTTTTATTGTTAATGTTTAATTTAAAAATACAATTTTACCTTTGAATTCATCTGCTTTACTACTGATGGACAAAATGACTATGTTGTTAGGTACTTAATTATTACTAGAAATTATGGCTAATAAAGTTTTGTTTTTGTTTTTAGTTTGGTAGCCACAAAGGAGACAGACAGTGCAAGATCTCGTAGCATGCCAATGTCACCATCTGATTTCCTGGATAAATTAATGGGTAGGATGTCAGGCTATGATGCAAGGATCAGACCAAATTTCAAAGGTAATTTTGAAAACTAATTCACTTTAATCTAACATTGTCTTTGGTGTAAATGTGTGTTTTGGAGAAAATTTAAAAGCAAAACAAATGTACTCAGCCATGCTCAGCTAAGCTTGACTTTGATCATTCAAATTTCAGCAAAAACATGGTCTGCTCTTTGAAGTTTGGGTAGCCAAAATGCTACTAAAGTTTAGAATTCTTTTAATATTTTAGCATGATATGTATATAGTATAATTTAAAGAACAAAAAGGAACACAAGATGTTCACAGCTACATATTTTTCATATTTCTGGTGTATGCTCATGAATCAAATAGAGATGTGCATGAATCTAAATAATTAGTACCAAAGTACTTCCTGTATGTCTGTAGAGCATCTAGGACCACTGTAATACTAGTGCTAATTATAACGAGCATCCTGTATAGGTGGTGAATGCATTTAAGATAGAAAACATTAGGCGCTATCCTCTTCCTGTCACTGACTGTACCCATGGCTCACCAATAGTCTTCTGTCACCTTTTTAATAGGCTTCCAACAAGTTCTGTGACCCTCTATTTGCTTAGGTAGAATGTTGAAACTTGGGGAGGGGGTTCTTAATCATTCAAAATTTAAGAATTCTAGATAAATTTATGAAACAATTTAAAAATATTTTAATCAAGTTAACCATTTGTACCTTCAGTAAAATAAAATAATACTTTTCAAATGCAGATTGTATGTGGAGGGAAAAATCTCCTGCAAATAAAGCCCCATACTAGTGTTCCTTTGCATTAATTTTTCCTCATTAGTGCCTTTTTTCCTGTTTTCAGGAGGTGTTCTGTCCTCTCTTTTCAAGATAACCTGATTTACAGAAAATATCTCCATTTCTGCCACAGGTCGTTTCCAATCAGCAGCCAGGATTCCCTTCATGTTTACCTTCTCAGGTCATCTATCTCACCACCCTTCTCAGTCTCACCTCTTGTTCATCAATGCATTTTAAAATGTTTTTAATTTCACCAGTGCTCAGAAACTTGACTAGCTAAATCCCTGAAGTTATTGGTACTGGACGCTATTTATTTACTTTCCTTTGTCACGGTTTGCCCAATGAATCTGGTTGGCAAGAGAAGAATGAGTTGTCTGTCAAACTGCTTTCCAGGCAATCAACCTTAAAAAAATAGAACAGTAAATAAAACTAATCTCAAATGATCTACTTCTATCTGGAAATGTGGATCTTGCAATAGGTGAGTAGAGGTGACATTTCTCAGAATACATGCCCGACACCTTAGTTTAAATAACAAATGTGTATAGAAAATATTCATCAAACAAACCACCCAAAAAGATATGTATTATTTTTATCAATATACGTTTGCTATGGCTATAAAACAATTTCCTTAAAGATTGTTTGCTTGCTTGCTTGCTTGCCAATTGCATCCCTCAGAGAATAGACACTATTGGCTTCTTGCTTAGGAGGAAAAAAACCCTGGGTGTAAAATAGAACTTGCACAACAACAACAGATAAGTTCCACTTAAAAGATTACTTCCCTGTGTGTGTGGAATCTTTCTATTTATTTGCCTCATTATAGGTGTTTTCAACTATATACCATAGCTATTCCCTTTAGCATGTAAATTTCAAGTTTAATCTAAGTTTTAGATTGCATTGCCTGGTCTTATTTGCCCAAGGTCCTCTTTTGTGCTGCACAGCTTCACTTTAAATCTAAGGTACTGCACAAAAGAGGACCTCAGGCAAATAAGACCAAACAATGCAATCTCTCTTTCCTCTTTTTCTTTGAATCTTCTAAAGCTCCATGGGTGAGTATATAAAAGCAAAGATCTTATAGCTCAGCAATTCCTTTGGGGATTGTATTTTGGAATTTGTCATGGGCACCATGCAATCACAATCTTCTGAGGAGGCTATATTGTAGAAGGGGCAGATGTTTAGCAATTAGTGGATTCAGTATTGTGCTTCTTGAATATATAATTCAAAGGACTGGGAGAGTTTTCTGGTAACCATCTGAATGTAAAGAGACAAAAACCTAATTCAACATTGGTTTGCTGTTTCTTAAAAGTGTACTTTGTAAATTTTCTAGACAGCTAAGCAATTTGAATAAATTTGCCAAGAAAGATTCAGATCTTTTGCTAAGAATAAATATCTCCTTAAACTATTTTGCCACTTTTTTGCTATTATTACTCTAAGAACAAGTGGGACTTCATACCATTTTGACTTTGTAATTTATCAACAATTAAAATATGAAACAAGTACTAGTATGAAATCCCAGACTATCAACCCTGGTATAACTAGGAAATTGAATCTTTTTTCATTAAAATTCCTAGACACTGAAGATAATATATTATTTGACTACCAACTGCATGTCATACTTAATCTTCATAATTACACTTTGTTTCTGAATGCTTTGTGTTTGTGAAGTAATACACAAGATAATCATGTTTTTGTTCAATAGAAGAGAGGGATTAAGCAGTATTTTCAAAGAGGTCCAATATTAGTTCTAACTCTAAAATATGGAAATTCTGAAACATCTTTGGGTATGGATGAAAATACAAGAGAACAATCCCTGGTAAAAGTTAGTTCTAATTATAGAATATTTAAGACTATGCCAAAATTGACCATAGGAAGTGCCTCACCCAATGAAAGGAGGAGAGGAACTCTTGCCTTTGGAGTCCGTTATGTTTTCTCCACTCCTACAGTTGTGATGAAAAGCTCTAGGTATGAATGCATCACTGTCTTCCAAATCTGGATCCAATCTTGAAGTCCTTATCTATTCAAAGCTGTCAGTGTCTGAATACAGAGTTTTCAACAAGTTAGGAGTTAAGGATCCGGCTCTTTGTCATGAACAGGCCTTTTGTACATCGGAATGTGAAGGGATGAGCTGTAGCTATTTCAGGAATAATGCAATGGGTCATTGTAACTGTGTCTCCAGGGGTCACAACTGAGAATACCAAATTCAGGACAAACTGCTGAGAAAGAGGGCAGACACTCCCCAAAACTGGTGGTTATTCTCCCGTAAGATATACCAAACCAGCAACAAAAGTAAGCTGTTTCACCACACTGGCTAACAAGAAGTCAGAAAAGCAGTTTCCCCTGGCATTCCGGTTCTTGTGTCACCACAAAAAATACTAGACTTAAAGATGAGTGGATCTTTGAACCAGTTTCATCAAATAAAAGGTTCTTCTGATCCCAAAGGACAAGGCACACACCCAGGTCAATATACAACTCAGATCTTACCTAATAATGGTGCTGTTGCCAATCCTTTAGTATCTAAATCTAAACATTTATATATGGAAAAAGTGAGCGTTAAAATTGGTTCAAGGAATCAAGTACATACAATAAATGCAAAGTTCTTGGATCAGGCTTGTAGCAGTGATGGAATAAACTGATGGCTTGTTAAGTCTTTGATTGCTTCCAAATCACTGGAAGGTCCTCAGTCCCTTGGTTACAAGTTCATCATAGTCCAGAGGTTTAAGCAGGAAAGAGGCAAAATGGAGATGTTTCCAAGGCCTTTTATAGTTTCTGCCATGTGGAGGGAAATCCGTTGTTTTAAACAAAGTGCTCAACACAGCTAGTGGAAAAATGATGGACAGGTGGAAAAATGGTGTTTGGAGTTACATGGGCAAGTCACATGTCCATGCATGATTTTGCTTAGTCACAGCAAAGGGCATTGCCTGTACTCTAGTTATTCACATGAAAGTCCATCAGGCATGGATGAAATGGTCCATTGTGAGTCCCTTGATGGGCCACTTAACATGAATAGTCCCTTCAAGGTGTGCAGGCTAAAATACCTTGTGGGAGTTTCCACAGGAGCAAACATATTTAAAATACCGGTATAGAGCCAATCCTCATTACTTCAAATATAAAAATGATACATGCATACAAACAGCATAATCATGTTTAGCAAATCATAACTTTTCTAGTGACACCTTACTTGACACATTTTGTATAAGATTTGTTGCAATTATATAACAGTGGTAGCAACAATTCTCTATGTGGTTATATTTTAATCAGATAACGTTACAGTCAATACCTGATTTATAATTTCCAACATCTCTGCTGATTGAGGAAAACTTACAGTAGCACGATGCCTTACTTAATATAAAATTTAATATTGAATGGTTTACTTTTAAACAATCATTATTTTTAAAAACATCAGTCAAAAGTTATTTATTAGGTATTTCATCATAACACTGAGAAAGTATTGATAATATAGACACTGAAGTGCAATAGAGGGCAACAATATTAAACTTTGGAAACACAGTACATGTTTAAGTATTAAATGTAACTCTGACTTACAATAGTAAAATCAGTGTTTCCCTGTT
This sequence comes from Dermochelys coriacea, assembly GCF_009764565.3. Classification (NCBI taxonomy): domain Eukaryota; kingdom Metazoa; phylum Chordata; order Testudines; family Dermochelyidae; genus Dermochelys; species Dermochelys coriacea. Next base: position 75,273,051 of record NC_050071.1, on the reverse strand, counting down.
TCTCAAAGCTGATACGCTGTTCTGGAATACTTGGGTTAGTTGTTCTCATCACTTGGTGGTCAAGTGGGAACACTACACAAAAAGAACAAAGTTTTGACATAAAGGACACTTGGCCCCATTTTGTCATTCCTGAATTCTCCTGTTCTCCCTGCACCTCACTCTGAGTTAGTCACAGAAGCAAGCACTTCTTCTTCAAAGGTTAAACAAGATAAAACTGACTCATCCTGGTATTCTGGAGAATATAGAAAACAAATTTGTGCAGGAGCTTGGGAAGAGATAGAAGAGCCTTGTTCAATCTGACTATTTCCATCTTTCTTGTCATATGTTGCTTCTCTTATATGTAGAGCTTTGTAGGAACAAGCTTGCCCCCCCCCCCGCAAGTAACCTCCATCTTCTATATACTTAAGCCTGCTATCACTTCTTATAATGCAGTAATTTTTCCTCACTCTTTAAATCAACCCAGGGAGACTCTGATACTGATAATCTCTGGGAATAGAGTGCTCTCTTCCTGTCTATCAGAGTAACAGTGATCCAGTCAACAATAGATCTCCAAATCTGAATGTGGAAGTGTCAAGTGAGAATCCTTCCATTCTCAACATTCTGTGAGAGGATTAGGTTTGCACTATCTAAACAGAATAAAGCCTAACAGTTTAGCAGTTACCACAGAGGCACTTCTCATACTGACTTAGAATATAGCAACAATTCTAATTTTCATTAGATACAAATTAACATACTTTTCTCTTTTTAAAATAATTTCATGTACCATCTAGTAAGATCCATACTGGATGCATAGTCTAGCCCACCTGGCCTAGTCATTCCTTATATGGCAAGTGACACCACTTTGAAGTTGCTTTACTTAATTTAAATTTTTAAGTCCCTTTGGTTTCTTCCATCTAAGAATAATCTGCTTGTTTTGAATCACAGAAGCGACCCTACTTTCCATTTCTTCTTTGTGCAACGACAAAATATAGGCATATGTTCCACATGCTATCAACCCCAACTTAGTTAAAATGTTGTTTTTCTCTCACATCTTATTTCTTACCTGTATCATTAACTTATCATATTAAGAAATTTAGATTCAGATCCTAGTAAATAGAACTAAACAATCTAGGATCACTTAGGAAAGCAGGAACATTTGTTAACCTATGATAATAAAGGACATTACCTGGCTGTAGAATGTCCATGCCTAATTGGGTAAAGAATGTGAGAGAGGCCAAACAGCAAAAATTAAGATGTTTTTACACCAATGCAAAGAGCCTAGGTAACAAAATGGAGGAACTAGAGGTACTGGTGCAGGATGTGAAACCAGATATTATAGGGATAACAGAAACATGGTGGAATAGTAGTCATGACTGGACTACAGGTATTGAAGGGTATGTGCTCTTTAGGAAAGACAGAAATAAAGGTAAAGGTGGTGGAGTAGCATTGTATATCAATGAGGTAGAATGTAAAGAAATAAGGAGTGATGCAATGGATAAGACAGAGTCCGTCTGGGCAAAAATTACATTGGGGAAGATAACTAGTAGACCCTCTCCTATGATAGTGCTTGGGGTGTGCTATAGACCACCGGGATCTAATTTGGATATGGATAGAGCCCTTTTTAATGTTTTTAATGAAGTAAAAATTAATGGAAACTGCATGATCATGGGAGACTTTAACTTCCCAGATATAGACTGGAGGACAAGTGCTAGTAATAATAAGAGGGCTCAGATTTTCCTAGATGCGATAGCTGATGGATTCTTTCATCAAGTAATTGCTGAACCGACTAGAGGGGATGCCATTTTAGATTTGGTTTTGGTGAGTAGGGAGGACCTCATGGAAGAAATGGTTGTAGGGGACAACCTTGGTTCAAGTGATCGTGAGCTAATTCAGTTCAAACTGAATGGAAGGATTAACAAAAATAAATCTGGGGTTTTGATTTCAAAAGGGCTGACTTTCAAAAATTAAGGAAATTAGTTAGGGAAGTGGATTGGACTGAAAAATTTATGGATCTAAAGGCAGAGGAGGCCTGGGATTACTTCAAGTCAAAGTTGCAGAAGCTATCGGAAGCCTGCATCCCAAGAAAGGGGAAAAAATTCATAGGCAGGAGTTGTAGACCAAGCTGGATGAGCAAGCATCTCAGAGAGGTGATTAAGAAAAAGCAGAAAGCATACAGGAAGTGGAAGATGGGAGGGATCAGCAAGGAAAGATGCCTTATTGAGGTCAGAACATGTAGGGATAAAGTGAGACAGGCTAAAAAGTCAAGTAGAGTTGGATCTTGCAAAGGGAATTAAAACCAATCGTAAAAGGTTCTATATAAATAAGAAGAAAACAAAGAAAGAAAAAGTGGGACCACTAAACACTGAGGATAGAGTGGAGGTTAAGGATAATCTAGGCATGGCCCAATATCTAAACAAACAGTTTGCCTCAGTCTTTAATGAGGCTAATGAGGATCTTGGGGATAATGGTAGCATGACAAATGGGAATGAGGATATGGAGGTAGATGTTACCATATCTGAGGTAGAAGCAAAACTCGAACAGCTTAATGGGACTAAATCAGGGGGCCCAGATAATCTTCATCCAAGAATATTATAGGAATTGGCACATGAAATTGCAGGCCCATTAGCAAGAATTTTTAATGAATCTGTAATCTCAGAGGTTGTACCATATGACTGGAGAATTGCTAACATAGTTCCTATTTTTAAGAAAGGGGGAAAAAAGTGATCTAGGTAACTACAGGCCTGTTAATTTGACATCTGGAGTATGCAAGGTCTTGGAAAAAATTCTGAAGGAGAAAGTAGTTAAGGACATTGAGGTCAATGGTAAATGGGACAAAATACAACATGGTTTTACAAAACATAGATCGTGCCAAACGAACCTGATCTCCTTCTTTGAGAAAGTAACAGATTTTTTAGACAAAGGAAATGCAGTGGATCTAATTTACCTAGATTTCAGTATGGCATTTTGGGGAATTATTAGTTAAATTGGAGAAGATGGGGATCAATATGAAAATTGAAAGGTGGATAAGGAATTGGTTAAAAGGGAGACTACAGTGGGTCATACTGAAAGGTGAACTGTCAGGCTGGAGGGAGGTTACCAGTGGAGTTCCTCAGGGATGGGTTTTGGGACCAATCTTAGTTAATTTTTGTATTACTGACCTTGGCACAAAAAGTGGAAGTGTGCTAATAAAGTCTGCAGATGATACAAAGCTGGGAGGTATTGTCAATTTAGAGAAGGACCAGGATATCATACAGGAGGATCTGGATGACCTCGTAAAATGGAGTAATAGTAATAGTAAGACGGAGTAATAGTAATAGGATGGAAATTTAATAATGAGAAGTATAAGGTCATGCATTTAGGGATTAACAACAAGAATTTTAGTAATAAGCTGGGGACGCATCAATTAGAAGTAAGGGAGGAGGAGAAGGATCTTGGAGTATTGGTTGACCACAGGATGACTATGAGCTGCCAATGTGATATGGCCATGAAAAAGCTAATGCAGTCTTGGGATGCATCAGGTGAGGTATTTCCAGTAGAGATAAGGAGGTGTTAGTAGCATTATACAAGGCACTGGTGAGACCTCATCTGGAATACTGTGCGCAATTCTGGTCTCCCATGCTTAAGGAGGATGAATTCAAACTGGAACAGGTACAGAGAAGGGCTACTAGGATGATCTGAGGAATGGAAAACCTGTCTTATGAAAGGAGACTCAAGGAGCTTGGCTTGTTTAGCCTAACCAAAAGAAGGCTGAGGGGAGATATGATTGCTCTCTCTAAATATATCAGAGGGATAAATCCCGGAGAGGGTGAGGAATTATTTAAGCTCAGTACCAATATGGACACAAGAACAGATGGATATAAATTGGTCATTGGGAAGTTTAGACTTGAAATTAGATTAAGGTTTCTAACCATCAGAGAAGTGAAGCCTTCCAAGGGAATCAGTGGGGGCAAAAGACCGATCTGGCTTCAAGATTAAACTCGATAAGTTTATGGAGGAGATGGTATGATGGGATAACATGATTTTGGAAATCAATTGATCTTTAACTTTTCATGGTATATAGGCCCAATGGTCTGTGATGGGATGTTAGATGGGGTGGGATGTGAGTTACTATAGAGAATTCTTTCCTGGGTATCTGGCTGGTGAATCTTGCCCACATGCTCAGGTTTCAGCTGATAGCCATTTTTGGGGTCAGGAAGAAATTTTCCTCCAGGGCAGATTGGAAGAGGCCCTGGGGGTTTTTCGCCTTCTTCTGTAGCATGGGGCACAGGTCACTTGGATTCTCTGCACCTTGAAGTCTTTAAACCATGATCTGAGGAGTTCAATAGCTCAGACATAGGTGAGAAGTTTATTGCAGGAGTGGGTGGGTGAGATTCTGTGGCCTGCATTGTGCAGGAGGTCAGACTAGATGATCATAATGGTTCCTTCTGTCCTGAATATCTGAGTCTATGTATCACTTTCCTAAGTGATCCTAGATTTTTTAGTTCAATTTACTAGGATGGAATTGTGCATCTTATCCAGAGCATTATTTTGTTGTTTTTCTTCAATAACTGATATGCCATTGGGTGCACTATAAAATTCCATTGGGTTATCTTTTGAAGTAGACTGGAGCATATTGAATTGGAAATGATAGAACGCACAGGTATATAAAAAACGTGATGTACCTCTGAACTGGAATTTACTTGCACACACACATTGGATAACTTCATCACCCAGTGGCAGCCATTAAGTATGATCCCCTGAAATCGCCTTCCCACTACTTGCACCCTTTCTTGACCCCAGTCATATCTTACATTGAAACATCAGATAAGGCAGCTTTAAATTTTTAAATTAGTAAATTAAATGCCATCATATTCAAAGTGACTGACTGAAAAATTGATACCTTCTTACCCAACAGATCTGCTTCCTGTATGTACTCATCTCAATGAAGTAAACAGAGAGATATGTTTTAGTGATTTTTTGCTTCTGTACTTCACTGTAGAGCCAATACAGTTGAGAAAAAGGAGAGCTGGATTCTATTCTGGTTCATGCACCATGAGCAGAATTTTTTGTTTACGAAGATGCTGATCTTCAAACATCTATTACTGCAGTAGTCCCATTGATGTCAGTGAGCAGTGAAGCATTAGCAATGACAGAGCTGCTTATGACTTCAATGTGATTACTCAGAATAGTTAAACACTACTCTTGTTAGTAAATCTGCAGGATTGGTTCTTAAATTCTAAATCTGGGATCCTTATTACTGGTAATCATATGAAACAAGAAAAGAACCCAGCTTGGTTTTCAAATTCCAAACTGAGTTAAATAATAATATTGATGATTGGGCTGCCAGTTAGAAGAAAAAATTTCACTAATTAACAGAGTAATTATGATATGAAAATAATTGAAAAACTGTAATATTAAACCCCATAATGCCATGTTTAACATTATTTTAAAACCTTTTTTTGCACAAGAAGTTGATTCAGCTCTCAAGTCAGATATCAGACTCACAAGCATTGCTTTGCTTACTGATCCTTTGCAAATTCAGGGAAAGATAATAATTGTTGATTGTATTCAATGGAGCTAATAGAGTAGTAGAAAGACTATGCCTGGTAGCAAATGTTTTCAGGAATGGATCCTGAACTACTAATAGGGACACAGCAGTGAAATGAGGATTTACAAATGGATGGATTTAAGTGGCATGCCGCAACTTCTGTTAAACTTTAACAAGGGGAGGAGTGCTACCCATGACCCATATTATATGTAACTGAGGGTAGGCTTTCCTCAGCCTAGCCCGAAGGTCTCAGCTTGCTTTGAGTCCTAGCATACTCCTTTCCCCTCTGCAAGGGGGACAGAGTGCAGAAGGGTGGGGACCTTGCCTATGAGGGCACCAAGGTCTAACCTCAGTCTGTGAAGGCCAAATGCCACTCTATTCTATGAGCACAAGGTCATCACTAAAATCCAAGGTGTTTTACCTCTGAGAATCATTTTATTTTATCCTTTTAACCACACTGGAAACTGGCCACAAGGGGTGCCAGCAACTAGTTTGGTCACACCCCACTCAGCCACTATGTCTGGTATCACAAGTCCTGCCCAGTCCATTCCCTCACATTCTGTAGCTATATGTTAGTGCCTGTATCTGACATCTCTGAAAAATTCAGGCCAATTGTACCAGATGCTCACTGCTGGGACTGTCCTCTTTCACTGCCAGCCCTATCAAGTTTCCTCACCCGTGGAGGCAGGAGAGTGCCATTTCTGTGGTTGTCGCAGAATAGAATCTAGCTTATTTTTTTCTTAGCACTGAATAGCCAACACAGCTAACAGGAGCAAAAAGCTCTAATAATGTGCCTTTCTTACTAAAAGCAGTAGACAGGATTCAGACATAGCAGATCTGTCAAGTAAAGAGTTACTTTTTTCCTGGTTGTTGTACTAAAACTGACACTGTTTTAGATGACATAGTACAAATTCAACAAAAAGCACATTCACTTTTGCATGGCATCTTCCCTCAAGACCTGATGAGCTCCCTTCTCTTTCCTGAGCCCTAATTGGGATTTCTACAAATTATAGGACAGTTAATGAATCTTTGAAAAAAAATGAACTGAAAAAATCTATTAAACAGTTAAAACAACAGCACTAAACAAAACACACTCTCGCATCACTTAAAAGTCCTGAATGTAGTCTACTTCTTCCCAAGTGATTGAGTCTTTGTTTTTATCATAGTTTAGTCAGTTGATATATTTTGATTGTCACACAATATTTTTTTTCTTTTTCAGGCCCTCCAGTTAATGTCACATGTAACATATTTATAAACAGCTTTGGATCTATTGCAGAGACAACCATGGTAAGGCACTTTACCTCAGAAAACATTTAAAATGCAACTTAAAGTAACTCAAAGAACTGAACAACAAGTTAGGTCTTATTTTAGTTTGGAACTAAACTGAGGAGGAAATCATTTTTGTTATGGTTAAAATCAATAAATAGAATATTTAACTTAATAGTTGGTTTATCTGGGAAAAAATCCATCGTTTTACTGATACCAGGCTGAAGAATGCACTGGTGAGGGCCAACAGTGATGCTTTTCATATCTTCTGTGATAGTTGTACTGAAATTTCATGTGATTTTTTTTTAACTTTTGAATTAAAAAGTTTGTTCTATGGCATTTTACCTTTCTAATAACACAATTTATGGATCTAGTAGATTTGTTAGTTATATGCTATTGTTCCATTTTATATAACAGATGGGGCAATACATTTTACATGATGAATGTCTTTATTTTCAGTAAAGTATTATTTATTATAAATGAAATGTAGCACTAATGTATAGATTACATTAAAGAAAATCAACTATTAAGACTCCAGTCCACCAGAAAAATATTCATAGCTGCCTGAACACTGAAAGCCTTAGAAGGCTATGGAGGCTGGTGATACAGTAAACTGATCTTTCAGGTAGAAAGCTACCTTAATGTGGTGGTTTCTGATGGGAAATTGGGAGCACTTTCTATGAATGTGCATCCTATGCAGATTGAAGAGGTTTCAAGGGCCAGCAGCCAAAGAGACTTATTTGGGTTGAACAGGGGGACAATACAGTGCTTAATTTGTAATGAAAGAGGTGGTGGAGGGTTTCAAGCAATTTTTTTTACTTTAATAACTGACATGGCAAGCCCAGAGGTGCCAGGGCTATAAACTGCCAAATCTAGAGGTGTCAGGGCTCAACCCTGGCACAAATTAAGCATTACGATTATTTAATCTTTAGCTGCTGTGGAGAAGTACTTAGGCATAACTCTCTTTAGCAGCTCAGAGGGTGAATTTGGGGGAAGCCATGGGACAGGTAGGCTTATGTCTAGTAAGCAAGCAAACTATACATATTAATTGGCTAACCTCCCTGCGAAAGGAGATGTTCAGCAGACTGCAGCTGCTACTATATACAATAGTAGTCATGAATTAGGAGTGGGAAGGACAAATCCACTCTTCAAGAACTTTGTGACTTTGTCCTCACCCATAACTATTTCACATTTGGGGACAATGTATACCTTCAAATCAGCGGCACTGCGATGGGTACCCGCATGGCCCCACAGTATGCCAACATTTTTATGGCTGACTTAGAACAACGCTTCCTCAGCTCTCGTCCCCTAATGCCCCTACTCTACTTGCGCTACATTGATGACATCTTCATCATCTGGACCCATGGAAAAGAAGCTCTTGAGGAATTCCACCATGATTTCAACAATTTCCATCCCACCATCAACCTCAGCCTGGACCAGTCCACACAAGAGATCCACTTCCTGGACACTATGGTGCTAAGAAGCGATGGTCACATAAACACCACCCTATATCAGAAACCTACTGACCGCTATTCCTACCTACATGCCTCTAGCTTTCATCCAGATCATACCACACGATCCATTGTCTACAGCCAAGCTCTACGATATTACCGCATTTGCTCCAACCCCTCAGACAGAGACAAAAACCTACAAGATCTCTATCATGCATTCTTACAACTACAATACCCACCTGCTGAAGGGAAGAAACAGATTGACAGAGCCAGAAGAGTACCCAGAAGTCACCTACTACAGGACAGGCCCAACAAACAGAATGCCACTAGCCATCACCTTCAGCCCCCAACTAAAACCTCTCCAACGCATCATCAAGGATCTACAACCTATCCTGAAGGACGATCCATCACTCTCACAGATCTTGGGAGACAGCCCAGTCCTTGCTTACAGACAGCCCCCCAACCTGAAGCAAATACTCACCAGCAACCACACACCACACAACAGAACCACTAACCCAGGAACCTATCCTTGCAACAAAGCCCGTTGCCAACTCTGTCCACATATCTATTCAGGGGACACCATCATAGGGCCTAATCACATCAGCCACACTATCAGAGGCTCATTCACCTGCACATCTACCAATGTGATATATGCCATCATGTGCCAGCAATGCCCCTCTCCTATGTACATTGGTCAAACTGGACAGTCTCTACGTAAAAGAATAAATGGACACAAATCAGACGTCAAGAATTATAACATTCAAAAACCAGTCGGAGAACACTTCAGTCTCTCCGGTCACTCGATTACAGACCTGAGGGTGGCTATCCTTCAACAAAAAAGCTTCAAAAACAGACTCCAACGAGAGACTGCTGAATTGGAATTAATTTGCAAACTGGATACAATTAACTTAGGCTTGAATAGAGACTGGGAATGGATGAGTTATTACACAAAGTAAAACTATTTCCCCGTGTTATTTCTCCCCCCCACCTCATCCCCCACTGTTCCTCAGATGTTCTTGTTAACTGCTGGAAATAGCCTACCTTGCTTGTCACCATGAAAGGTTTTCCTCCTCCCCCCCCCCCGCTGCTGGTGATGGCTCATCTTAAGTGATCACTCTCCTTACAGTGTGTATGATAAAACCCATTGTTTCATGTTCTCTGTGTATGTGTATATAAATCTCCCCACTGTATTTTCTACCAAATGCATCCGACGAAGTGAGCTGTAGCTCACGAAAGCTTATGCTCAAATAAATTTGTTAGTCTCTAAGGTGCCACAAGTACTCCTTTTCTTTCTTCAAGAGCTGTTTGCTTGGGCTTTCCAGAGGAAATGAGAATTTAGCCATTAAATTTCAATGAAATTTGGCTTCCAAAAGGGTTTTACCTAAAAGAAAAATGTGAGGAAAGAATGAAAATAACTTTGGAAGTCACACTAAGTGCTTTCCCATTTCTTTCATTTATGTATGTATCATATTACAAACACTGACAGCCATTTAGAGGCTATCAAACATTTCTAGGATATTTACACCTGTTAATGAACTTGACATCTTTCGTGTTGTCGTATACACAGAAATGCTTTTATTTAATTTCAGTTCAGAGAGCAGGATGGTCTATTGTACTGATTGCAGACCTGGGGGCCAAAACCGTGTGCATTTAATCTCAGCTTGGTCACTGATTTGCTATGTGGCCTTGCCAAGTCTATTTCATTCTCTGTGCCTGACTTTTCACATTTGTAGAATGAGGTACAGATGTAGCAGAGGTACAGATTGATTGATGTTTTTAAAGCCCTTTTGAAAAGATAGAACACTATGTAATTTCCAATGCAGTTACACACATTCTAATATAATTACAAACATATACTGCTTTTGATCCATGGACCGAAACACCACTGATAGCTATGGCAATTCTATGAGTAGACTGAGTGCAGTATGTGGACTTTAGACAAGCCAACTTTTATCCAGAAAATAGCACTAAATAAATAGCACTAGGGCCAGATTTATGCCCTAAGAAAGAGTGTTCGCAAAGCACACAATCCCTGGATAGGGTGTGTTTAGGCAAGGGGCGGACCATTACTTCTCCTACCCATAGTGTGCTGGCAGGGTGGTGGGGAGAGGAACTGGCTACACCACTTTACAGGTAGCAAGTGATACTGCCTCTATAAGCCTCACTGTGCCCAGAAGGCATCAGGGCCCCAATCCAGCAAGATACATAAGCATGTGCCTATTTTTAAGAATGGGATCAGGGCTTCTATCGGCATAAGATCTCCTCCTCAGCATTTGGCTTCTGAAAGTGTTCCCTGCTCACTGTGCTCCCCTGGCTCTCGAAAGCCAAAATTGAATCTTAAATGAAAACATGGTCAGATTTGTTTCACATACCTTGGACTTGTAATTCCCATTTTAACCATTTCATCTCCATTATTAAGTTACTTTCACATTGTAAAAGTTTATAGTCTCCTACCAAAGAAGATGATGATACATTTTGCTCTGTTACCACCTTGGAAAGAGGTTAGTTAAAATAATTAAAACCTACAAATAATATTTAACCTTAGCTCTAATGATCTTTGAAAGATAGCTTCTAGATAGGAAAATAGTGATCTGTACAATTTGTTCCTAGGTACAATGAGTGCCAATAAATAATACACTTAACATGGTATGGCATAAATAGACCAGAGTCACATACGTTATAAATATAGGAAATTCCAAAGCATTGTCAGCATCATGGTATAGTATTTATTAACTTTTTTAGTAATGCCATCTGCAAACATGTTAAGGATGCACAAAAAACTGCAACCTAGATTACATAGCAACTGCTGATACTCCATAATATTGGTAATTTGTTTGTAACTTATGCACTGATGCTGCTCAGAGAAGACTTTTACTTATGGTCAGTAGATGCTGAACTCTGTTGGAATGAAATCAGTCATTTTAAAATATGAGCACTCACACGTGACTTTATTTGTGACCTGTGATGATGAACTGTGATGACGAACAGCTCTTGAAAACTAGGACAGTGTTTATACCTTAATGTTACAATAGTAACATCTGGCATTTTATTACAAACTGGATTTTTTTTTATGGAACTGTGTTGAATAGGAGTCATCTCACAGTATTTTACTACAATATTTGTTGTTTGTTCTGTCCAAGTTATATGAAACACATCTGACCAGTTACCTTCTTCTTGGTATTTATTTTAAATCACGATGTATACAGACAATTTAGAAGCGAGTAACCACAATGTCCAAAATTTTATTCAAGTATTTCTTTCCAATCTTTACATAAAGACTTTTAAGAGAAAAATTAAATACAAATTAGGGAAGTCATTAATTGATATCTGAAAGCTTCTCTGGAAATGTAAACCTCTAAATGTATATTAATCTAATGGATTTGTTTTAAAAGATATTTGCCTATGTTTACAGGAATTATTTTAGCAATGTGCCTATAATCTATACTGTATCAATATACTGGAAATCTATATTGTATCTATATGTTGTGGTTTTTAAGGTGATCAAAATCTTTGAGCTCCCTCTGCTGGCGTGGCTATGTATAACAAGAGACAACTGGCTTAATTCAGGGGTGATGTCTTAGAAACCAGAAGTCTATTTCCATATTACTTATATGAATTTTTACACTATCACTTCCATTGATTTCATTGAGGTTATATTAGATTTACCCAGGTGTGAAATGAATATCCAGCTTCTTTACACTCAGGTAGGTTCTGCAAGACCAGTGGATCCCCTTGGACTGATATGCAAGGGAATCTAAGGAGCCAGAAGGTGTAAATGAAAGAACTGGGTATGAGTTAAAGTGGGCTACCTTGTTACACCTCCAGTTAGTTGCTTTGACTTTACACTCATATCTCATGCTCCCTTAGAATGCGAGTTAAAGTCATGTGGACTCACATTCCTGGTCATTTCAGTCTCAGCGAGCCAAAATGAAAGGTTATTTTTAAAGGAGGGAGTGTACATTATATGTAGGTAAGAAGGCATGAGTCTAACTGAGTCTAAGGAAGCCTAAGTTGGTGTAACGTACATTGGTTTAACAGAGATCTAAATTATACCAATTGGAATTCACTCTAGACAGACTTTTTCAGACTTGTATATGAATATGGTCAAATATTGCCATTTGTTTATTGTTTGTGCATTGGGCCCAGTCCTGGTACCAGACTCATAGAACTATACTGACTTATACCAGCTGAGGATTTAGTCCCTGACATATATTACTCATCAAGACTCCCATCAATAAGAGCTTTGCCTGGGTAGGGAAGGAATGAGAAATGAGTAAGGACTTCCAAATTTGGCCCATTGTTTGATTAAAAATAAACAAACAAACAAACATGGCCCCACCATTTGTATTCCTTATTGTGTGATCCAGGAATTTTAAAAGCAAAGCAATGATAGCAATAGGCAAAAATATTTCAAAATAAAAATATTCTTTCTAGATTTAGAAGCACAACATACTATAAGCATTTAATAATTCAATCCCATTAATTTACCTAATTATCTAAACTCCTCATGATTGTAAATTACATTGAATTAAATCAATTTCATTTGATTAAATTAAGAGCAGGTGTTTGTTCTTAAAATAGTAGCATGTCTTCAGTAGTATTCTGCAGTTCTGGCCATTGTGCCTTTATAGGTTTGTGCAACTCTGAGACTTAAATATGACTTAAAGGCTTGATCTTGCATGGTTCTGAGCACTGTAGCCCTCATTTAACAAAGCACTTAAGCACATGTTTAATTTCACGAATGCAATGAGTCAATGGACTGTCCATATGCTTAACTTAAAACATATACGTAAGTGGTTTGCTGGCTTAAGGCCAGAGTGCTCAGAATCTTGCAGGATTGAGTGCTGGGAGGCTAAAAAGTTTTAGTACAGTTTGATTTAGTCATTGGCAACAACTCTTAAAAGATAAGGGAGTGTCCATACCATCCATAGTGTCCATACTATCCCTGTTCATACACAAAGTTTCTCACGATAGCATGATATGGTACTGTGTAAATGCAGGCCAAAATATATCAAGATACTTTTAAAGAGATGTAACACAATTTAATGTACAGCAATAAGCAGTGCCCAGCTAAAAATTAAATATGATTATTCAGTTTCAGTTTAAAGAATGAGGGTGGCCTCATTGTTGACATTTCTGGTTTTGAGTTTCAGAAAAGGAATGTGCTAAGTGGATGAAGCAAAGACTAGCAAATATGGTGTAGTTGGTTATAGGGAAGAAAAATCAGCATCAACGAATCTCATTTAGCACTTGAGACTATGATTGACCAAAAAGGAGAGAGAGTTTTCACCAAATTTCTTGAAGGATTTTAAAGGTCAAGAAGAGCACATTGATATTAGCACAGAAATAAACTAAAAATATTTCTAAGTGAACTAACTATACATGTGCTAAGAGTGCATTGACACACTCTTGGAAAGAGGTCTAATGGCAAATGCCATCAAGGCAGCTAATTATCCTTAAAGAATCTCTCTCTTGCTTATTCCTGCCAAACTTCTGGTCATGGGTATTTCTTGAGTCTGGCTGCAAATAGGAATGCAGTCAGACTATGGGTAGGAATTGGGTGAGCTGCCTTTTTTGCTGCTAGCAGTACCTTCCGTTAAAGCCTGACATATTATATAGACAAAAGCAAGATGTGCTTTTCACCCACACTAAAAAAAATTGTGTACCGTGTTTTTTGACCAGTCAACATTAGGTCATCTCTTATCCACTTCTTTGGTTTAATCAGCCTGACTGTCTTATAGCTGAGCATATCTATTTCTGCCATGGGATTGTCTTAAAACAGAGTGCTTGAAGGAAATATTCCCTTATATGTATGTAATAATACTCGTGGTAGGTTTCCCAGATTTTCGGTACAATAGAGTCTGTTTAGTTGGTAACCACTAGTGTCTGTGAAATGTGTCTTCCTTTGGCGGAAACATGTACAACATTAGACCTAACAGATCCCTTAATTTGTCAGTGTTTACAGTGAATAATGCAGAATAGTCTAGTTCACACTTTTTAGGTCACAATTCCCATAACTTGAAATACAGGTCACCTTCCAGATTCAACATGCTATAGAAATGCCTTTCCTGCTCTCTGATAATTAAATCTTTCCCTTCTAGAAGGACAAATAGAAACATCACTTCTGCAATCTACAGTTGGATCTTGTACTAGGTTTGAAATTTGTGCTATTTATCTTTCCGTATTCTGTATCATGATCCTGCTTTTGCAGTCCTTAGCCTAGGACACTGAGTCAGATGCAGACAAAGGTCTTTCAAATTCTACTGGGCCAGCAGCTGCTTAGTTTGTTACATGAACAGATTAATCTGTGCAAATCCTCTTGCTGAACCTGCATTCTAATCTGCCAGTTTCATTTTATCTTCCTTTTCCATACAAGACATATCACACACACTTCACATATATAAGGAAAAAGTATTTAAAAATGCACTCACATTCTACTTCAAAAAATGTGCACATTAAGATATCACAACAATGGGTGTTGATCTAATTTGCAATCAGATTAGGGCACTCTTTTTAATTTGTTGTTTTTTAAAGGATGAAATATGAAACATTCTTTTCATCTAGTAAAGTTGATCTGTGAGGTTTCTAGTAAAGATATGGAAAAATTTGTAATTAGGGGTTTTCCCAAAAATGTTACCTTCACTACCATAGTAGTTGCAACACTGAGAGCTAATATATAGTATTTGTATTCTACACTGGGGTTTACATTTTTAATTCATAGAATCTCAGGGTTGGAAGGGACCTCAGGAGGTCATCTAGTCCAACCCCCTGCTCAAAGCAGGACCAATCCCCAATTTTTGCCCCAGATCCCTAAATGGCCCCCTCAAGGATTGGCGTTTAGCAGGCCAATGTTCAAACCACTGAGCTATCCCTTGAAAGAATCAAACCATTTGACTATATCTTCTTTTTTACATCCTAATAATTTTTATTTTTTCCATCAGATAAGGATTTCAGAGATCATTTATACATCCTTCAGATTATTAGTGCATCTGTGCTGTTCTCAGAATTTATGAGTAGAGTAATATGTTTCTTTCACAAGGTACCAATGTTAAAGACCAACTCCGCACTAAAATATGTTCTGAAATAGTTCCCTCTCTTTAGCAGCAAACATATTTTAGATCATCTTTGAGTTTATCATTGGTACAGTTGCAAACTGATCTCCAGAGATGTGATCTGCTGAAAACTATTTGCTTGGAAAAGCTTACAGAATCCCTGCTCTTTTCCACTTGCATTCAGCAGTGAAAGCAAGCTGGAAAAAAAACTGCACTTTTCTCATTTGTCCAACCTCCACCTAACTAGCATTTTTACTTCTTCATTTTTGTCTTATGGGATTAGTTACTTTCCCAATTTCTTCCTCTGATTTATTCAAACCCTGATTTAGCCAAATATTTCATATGGGCTCAAATATTCTAGAGGTTCTATCTAAGAACTTAATCCTGTAAAGTGTTTAGGACCCTCAACTCCCATTAACTGTAGTGGGAATAGTGGGTAGGCTAGCATCTCCTTAGGTCTAAGTGCCTTTTCAAGGGGTTAGGCCTTAAGAAAAAAGAAATGTTGAGCCCATAAGAATAAAAAGGGCACACATTTTTCTAATGCACAAGTTCTCAGTTTCTGCATTCATTAAATTGGAGAACATAATAGCTTTAAAGAATAGAAGGGAGAAAGCTTGAGCATCAATAATGTTTTTATAAATTCTGAGTTTTTCTAACTCCACGTACAACTAGATAAAGGTCCATGTCTGTTTTCCTGGTTGCCCTCAACTTAGATTTGTACTTAAGTTAATGAAGAATAATGCTATAATGCTCAAGCTAGGGGAGAATAATGATACACAGATGATATCATTGATATCTAAAAAAGCCAAGCTAGAAAGTGAAATAGATATAGCAAACAAGTCATATGCCTTCTCTGTGAATTGTTTTTTTTATTTCACCTGTAGGATTTAGAGATCTAGAGCAGTAAATGTGTGTTTTCCATTATTAATTAGCATTAAAGAAGAAAGGTGGCCAGTGGTTAGGTGCCCTAACCTAGCACTTGAGTCCCTGCTGTGCCCCAGGCTTCCTGCATGATTTTAGGCAACTCATTTAGCCTCTTTGTGCCTCAGTTCTCCATCTGTGAAATTGGGCTATAGGACTTCCTTGCCTCACAGGGGTGCTGTGAGGCTAAATACATTAGAGATCGTGAAACAGCCAGGTACAACAGCGATGGATGCCATATAAGTAACTGAGACAGATGTTACTGAGAAGTACAAAAACATAACATGGTCTTATCCCAGGATTAAATATATCCACCTCTACTGTAAAAAAATATTTTTCATGTTGCACTAGGACCTTTCTATAATGTTACGTGGTTATACCTTTTGGTTTATCCTGTGCATATCACATTCTGTGATTTGTTGTAATCAGTGCACAACAGACTAATTCAGTGTATTATCTTGTTTTTGTCTAGCAACTATTTTTATTCTAATATAGATTTATAGTTCTTATTGTACCAAACTGTCCAAACATTCTTTTAATTTATTAATACAATGATACCAGTGTCAAAATTATGTATGTAAAAATGAAAGCCAAAGGAAATGAGTTTTCAGATGTCTTTAGCGTAGCTGTCTTTGTGAGTGTATTTAGCTAATGGGTTTTAATCTCATCTTGATGTATGGTGATTTTTGCCCTTAACTCCTATTAGCGTTAATAGACATTAAACCCATAAATCTCCTCCATCCAGATAAGAATATACCTTTTGGCTTTCATTTTTGCATGAACCTACAATTTACCGAAACTCCATTAACACAAAAAGCTACAGTATTTTAGAGCAATGTTAAAGGTGAATCTAAAAATAAGAAAAGGAAGGACATTCAGAGACCGTTTCTCTTTCCTTGTGCATGTATGGTGGAAGAGCTTATCAGTGCCTACACTACATCGCAATGAGTAGGTATAGAGTGGTCTCTCTGAATTCCCCTCTTCTGATCAGTTTGATTTACCTTAAAATCCAAGTTAAATTTAAAAATAAAGTTATGTCTTCAATGTACTCTGTTTTGTTTGTTAATTTTTGTCTTTTGGATATTCAGTTTCAGTAGCCAGACTGTGTGGAAAAAGATGTATAATTTTAGATAAGCTCTGCTTATAATACTTCATGTCAATACATTTTAAAACTTTTGTTTATAATGAGCCCCATACCAAGAAAAAGTAAACATGTTTTTATTTATAGCCATTATAAAAAAGAAAAGTAACAAATCTTATACAAGACCTAGTTAAAATTTATTCTCTTTTATTTTTTCTTTTCAAAGGGAAATTCTCAGTGTGTTCATAAATGTGATTGTTATGGCTTCAGTAAGAGGCATTATGGACCTTTCTGTGAAGTTTTAAAGCTGTATAAGAGCTACTATGATCTGTGTATGTCTTTCAAGCTGCTCCAAATTGTATCAATTCTTAGCACACACTGAAAATCCTTGAAGTCTTTGGTATGGATAATATTTAATCCACAAATGTATCAGAATATAGGAAATATGTGTTTTGATTGATTCTGAGCAGACCCTAGGAAGTACAAGAATGGACCAGCATGCGAAAGTTAAATGAGCACTACCTACACTTCATAACTTTGAGGTGAACCCTTGGTTTCATTCCCAAAAACTATTCACCCTCGCTGATGCCCCACTCTTCTCACCTCTCCCCACAACTGGGGAATACCCTAATCCATTTGGTAGATGTGCAGGTGGTTGCTTCTCCCACATGTGACGCAAATAGGTGAGTAGGTGGATAGGGGCAAGGAAAACAGCTTCAGTGGAGTTTTCTAAAAGCTTTCTAAGGGTGCAGTCAAAGGTTTCTGAGTGTAGTAAATCAGGCATTTCCCATCTTCCTCAACTCCTACTACTTTTCTCTCTCTGTACTATCTCTAACCCCACACTTGGCTTGTTGTCCTGTTTGGCTATATTATGTGATAAATATATTCTTGTCAGCCTAGAACAATTTGTCTTACATATGAATTATTAACCTTAAAAAAAGGAAATAACATTGGTAATACTGCCAACACAATAATAAGTTTAACACTAGTGGTTGTTACAATGATACTGTGAATACTTCAGGGGCTTGTATTGCTTGAGCCAAATATTCTAGTGGAAAACACTGAAGAGCACACTCAGGCGTTGTTTGTCTGGTAATAAATAGTAAAAAGTTTGCAGTAAACTTTTAGTAAAAAGTAGCCTCTTGATTTAAAAGAATTGTGGAAAATGCTCATTCATCTGCGTTTTTTTCTGCACCATATTAATGATATTGCAGCAATATGTGACTTGGGGGGAGAGCGGGGAGAATCAATTTTGTGTATGGGGGTGGTGAGAACCAGTATATACTTTGTACTGTTTCTTAGTTACCTTATTTCAACTATAAAATTACATTTTTTTTAAAAAAAATTGCTCTTTGTAGGAGAGCAAATGATCCTGTGTTTATTTCCATGCTTATAAAAAAATAGTCTTTACACTGTTTGTAAATCTATTGACTTGTGGCTTAAAATGTAACTTTATAGTAACATATGAAAATTGATTTATTGACACAACCAGATTAGTTATGGCCTGTATTGCTGTTTAATGGTCTGCGGTGGGCTACCACTTGTGGGATCTAGATTCAAGACATAATCTTTCTCAACTGAGTTAGCAGGGGTTGGAGTGTTCAGCTGTTGGAAAGGAAAAAGCGCCTGACATCCCTATGAGCTTTTCAGGGTGAATGTTGATGGCTTCCAATGCTGCATCCAGGCCCTGGTAGTCGGATGGGATAAAGAGTCACTATAAATAAGGTGTAAGGCCAAGATGCTAAGACACTACAGTAATGGGGGCCATCCAAGAACCCAGACAGACAGACAGATATATACACTGTCTTTTGAAGGTTTGTGTTGAATAGGGTATTACCTACGTGACTTTCATTGTCTTTTATTAGAATTGCCTGGATAAAACACAGACGTATTTTGGGGGGGCTAACATTAGTTTCATATTTTTGTTTTTTCATCTGCTGTCTAAATATTAATTTTAAGAAGGTACAGAAGTACAAATCCAAGTTGCCTGAAAGATCAGACAATAGAATTTATACCTTAACATTCCCATTTCATTTTATAGAACATTACCTCAATTTTACAATGCTGCCTATATTGTGGCTGATAAAGCTTCTCAACTTGGTAGACATCTTGGTGATCGATAGGTGAAAAGTGATACATGTTAAGTATTGTTATTCTCTGTCATCTGACAAAATTTCAAGTCTGAAAGACTGCCATATTAGACAGGGTGTAGTTTGTATACTAAGGCCAGCTTGCAAGTGGTACTTGCATTGGTGAGCATGGGCTTGAAAGAAACCTACGCCTTCCCCCACTCCCGACTCCTCCCTTCATAATGGGATTTTAGTGTAATCCCACTGCACTGGGAGTTATGAACACAAAACTTCCATTAACAACAAGAGTTATGTTCACACTGTGATAAAAATATATTCCCCAGACATCCAAGGAAAGTGTTTGCCACATCCATTATTACTATTACACAATACTTTCTGATTATACAGCTGATAAAAATATCTGTCCTAGGCTTTAGGCTTCATCCTTGACAGATATTTTTAATACCATGCTTGTAAATAATACATCCAGAAACTTATTTATGGCTATAGCAGAATTTAACTAAACAAGAAAAACACAAAGGAAATAGTCCTATTTCCATGAAAGGAACAGAAAAATGGAAGCAGGAATGGAATGGAACCAACCAAAAAGGAGCCCCATCTATTCTGGGTAAGGTTTGTAAGAGAGGCAACAATACTTAGGATCAGTGCTAATGAAGGCAGGTGATAGAGCTAGTAATACCGGAATGTGGACATAACCATTTATTTAATCACCTGTGCTTTGTAATTGAGCACAATTATATCCTTGACCTTACAGGTGAAATTTTCAAAGCACTCAGTGTTGGCCTGATTCTGCTTCCAATTAAGTCAATAATAAAACTCACATTGACTTCAATAGGAGCGGAGATAGACCATCACTAAATGCTTTGGAAATCACATCCTACTCGGATAATCAACAGTTACAAAATATTAAAGCAAAATTTAATTTATATTTGAAAAAAAATTGGTGAAATAAAAGAAAACCCTTGATTCAAATATGAATGCTACAATATTTATTAGTTCTGCCTCTGAATTATGAAATATTAAGCCATGAATCTGTCCTGTAAAATGCATAAATACAGGCAGAATGTTTGATATGACACATTGAATATGTCTTTATTCCACAATTCTAGCAAATATAGTCTCTCTTTCTGAAGGAAATATTAAAAAAAAAAAAAAAAGAGTACCTGTCCACGCATTAGGGTGGTTTTTTTTAAAAAATTGTTTCTAAAATCTAAGACAATTCATAGAGGAAAAAACATTACTAAATTACAAATAATGTTTTAAAGAGATACAGGTTAAATTACAGCAACATTTTTAGAACATTGTAATACACTTTTTTTATGAATTCAAAGTTAAGGTTAAAGTTGAAGAACAAACAATTGAAAGTTAGAATGCCACACAACCTTAATCTGACTCTAAAAGAAAAGGAGTACTTGTGGCATCTTAGAGACTAAACACATTTATTAGCGCATAAGCTTTCGTGAGCTACAGCTCACTTCATCGAAATGCATCCGATGAAGTGAGCTGTAGCTCACCAAAGCTTATGCTCTAATAAATTTGTGAGTCTCTAAGGTGCCACAAGTACTCCTTTTCTTTTTGTGAATACAGACTAACACGGCTGCTACTCTGAAACCTGTCATTAATCTGACTCTGTGTCAATGCCTATCCCCTGAATAAACACCAACAATCCCCATCTTTGGCTACACAGGGTTAGTCACGTTTCAGAGTACCGGCCATGTTAGTCAGTCTTTTTAAAATAAGAGCGGGGAGTTAAATATGGTGCGTAGTCAGGACCTGAGAGTAAAACATTTATTTCAGGAAAGAATTCGTACATGAAACCAACATTCCATTAAAAGTTACATTCCCTGTACAGGTTTCAGAGTAGCAGCCGTGTTAGTCTGTATTCGCAAAAAGAAAAGGAGGACTTGTGGCACCTGAGAGACTAACACATTTATTAGAGCATAAGCTTTCGTGAGCTACAGCTCACTTCATCGGATGCATTTGGTGGAAAAAACAGTTTTTTCCACCAAATGCATCCGATGAAGTGAACTGTAGCTCACGAAAGCTTATGCTCTAATAAATGTGTTAGTCTCTCAGGTGCCACAAGTCCTCCTTTTCATTCCCTGTACACTTTAGTCAGCCCAGGAAACTTCAGCACGGTACTATGAAAGGCAGGGAAAGCAGTCTGTAGAAAAACTCGACTAAAGATAATAGGCTATCTATAATTACCATCTTAATGGTTGATATTGTGATTGAATAAATATCTGATCAGCGGCAGCCTGGACTCTTTTTTGTGCTTTTATCACACCCCTCCGAGATCAGAGAATGAAGCGCATGAGAGCTCTATAATTGGAAACCAAGGAGGAGACCTGCATCTCGGGTCTAAGATTCTCTGACCAGGCAGCTAAGACGCAATGTAGTCATCTGATGTGACGGAAAGTGGTAGGTAGAGGTTGAGAGATAAATGCTGTGAGAACTTTAAGCCGAAGATGATGAATGTATTACTGGAGTACGATTCAACCAGGGGTGAAAGTGAGTCGGTCGGGGCCGAACCCGCACCGGCCCACGCCCAGCCCACATTAAAGCGTTGTCGCGGCCGCGCTTCAACGTCCCTGCCCCTTTTGCCTCCCCTGTCAGCGGCTCTGCCGGTAGGGTCCGTACCGGCCGGGCCACCGACGGGGGGGGGGGGGCAGCGACGTTCAAGCGCAGCCGCGGCAAAGGACCGTCCTTCAAGTGCTGCCGCGGCTGCGCTTGAACGTCGCTGCCTCCCCCCCCCGTCAGCGGCCCTGCTGGTAGGGTCTGGCCCAGCGGCGCCGGCGAAGGGGGCAGGGACATTAAAGCGCTTTAAGGATGGTCCTTTGCCGCCGCGGCGCTTTAATGTGGCTGTGCCCCCCCCCCCGCCCCCAGTCGCGGGAGCCGCGGCAAAGGACCCTGCCGCGCTTTAACGTTCCTGCCCCTTTTGCCCCCCCCCCCCGCTGCTGACGGGCGGGGAGGGGGACAAAGGGAGCAACTACCCTGGGGCCAGCGATTTAAAAGGGCCCGGGGCTCCGGATACCGCCGCTGCTACGACAGCAGCGGTGTCCGGAGTCCCGGGACCTTTACACGAACACGGGAGCCCTGGGCAGCGCAGGCCAGCCGGCCTGGAAGGGGGCTGCTGACCCCCCCAGCCCTGCCCCTGCCCCCCAAGGCCCCGCCCCAGAAAGTGGCCTCGGTTACTTTCACCCCTGGATTCCACTAACACTCACTGTACTGCCCTCCTTCCAACTCAAGAGGAGTAATACGAGTTGCCATTGCTTGATGTTTCCAACGGTAAGTAGTCGTGTTTTGTGCCAAGCTAGATTGATTCATGGTGACGAGACAGTATTGGTGGGTGAACACGGTTTTGTGTCAGGGCCCAACTTCCGTAGATTAAAAAAAGCTAAGGAATAGAAACAACATGTGTCATAGAAGTGAAGCTGCGACAGAGAGCCGTGTAAGGGCACTGCCTTGTGGCATGACAGGGTCCTGCAGGTTCACTGCTCTCAGGTCCCTCATAGCCCTCTGTAGCCCTTGTAAGAAGTTATTCCAAGGCCAGAATAGTTTGAGATTTTCCCCTTCAGAGGATCTCACTTTTTAAGTCTCTTACAGCTAGTCAGACTACTCCTTCACCAAAGTCAACTCTTCCTTTGCTTGGATTCAGGGATCCCACTGCACCCCTGTAGGAGTCGCACATCGTTTTCTACACCTTGGGTCAGAATCCCACAGCCTTCATTCTAGGTTCCAAATTGATAATTCAGGCCAGTTGTAGCACTCAGCTTCAGCTGTGTCCTTTCCCCTAGACTGGACAAAGTCAGCAGGCTGAAAAGGAACCCTCCTTCTCTCCTGACCTCTTAACTTCTCTGTAGGCTTCTCTTTTATCTCCAGGCCAGTTACCCTTTGACACAAGCATTTTGGAAAAGAAGTTACCAAACTCCAGAGCTGTCAGTGGTAGAGATCAATCAATCTCTCAGTCCCAGGCAGTGAGCTGAAGTTCTCTGGAAAGCTGCATCCTGCCAGCAGGAAGACCACTAGTGCTGAAAATCATCAACTCAGCACAATTGGTACAGGCAGGCCAACCATGCAGTGTTCTCTTGATTAGGGAGAAATGCTTATAAACCGTGAGCTCTTTTTCTCTATACCCAATCTCTAAGCATAACACTGTATGCTGAATATGCCATTGGTTATAGTCAAACATTGCACAACAAGCTGATTCACAGAATCACTCTCAGTCAGGTCAGTCTCCTAAAAATGCCTAATGAATGAAGCAGTTCTCTTAGGAACCCTTCCTCATTCACTTGATTATGGAAATTTATTTAAGAAACAGCAAATCCCACAGCTATGAAAGGCTTGCCTGGGTTTAAATACTTGCACAGAGAGTTTCTGTTGTTTAAGGGCCTGATCCAAAGCCCATTGAAGTCACTGGGTCCAGCCCTAAATGTTCACACATGAAAGGGAAAACTAAGGAAACTCCATCCATTTACTTAGAATAATTAGATTACCTGAAGTGCAGTATGGGTCACTGAACAAGTGCAAAATGGAAAGGTGCTTGTTATACCAAGCCTAATCAGTCACGGAGCAGCCTGTCTAATTACACTAATCAAAGCAGCACTAAAAAGCATGTCACATTTCATATTTTTCAGAGACCAAGTTAGTACTATTAGAAATTTTAGCCAGTAAGAACAAAATCCATGAATGTATTTTGTGACATACCAGCTTCTCAGGTATAGTAGTAAAGAATCTTTCTTTACATCAGTCTTTATCTTTTCAGTTCCCACATTGTACCTCTCTTGCATCTAGTATGATAAAGACAAAATACCCTTTGACTCGATACAGAACTCATCTTTATCTTTGTTGTTGTAAAGTAATAGATTAGTATTACATTAATTAGCTCAAGCTCTAATTAACCATGAAAGTATGCACACTGCAAAAAGGGAACTCTGGTTAAAAATTGTGAGATAAGCTTAGATTTAATTGTTCTTTTTTTCCCCCCACAGAAAAATACATTTTACTGCACTCATCCAAAGACTTAATTTCCCTAAGAAATAGCCAGTCATTTGCTTTATATTTCATTCTGTATTTTCATTCACTATAATTGTCATTCATTTCCACAATATTACATCAAAATGAGAGAGAGAGAGAGAGAGAGAATTGCTGAGGGGTGTTGACAAGTAGCCTATTGTGATCCTCCTGTTTGAGCAAATGATATTAAAATTAGAAGGGTCACAGGATTTTGAAGATGAAGTTCAAGGAGCTAAAGTTGTTTTTGAAAGAAAGAGAAACCACACCAGCCAAAGTTTACCTAATTCTTGTATGCAACCAGTAAAAGTAATACAAAAAGACAAAAGGAACAGGATAGACTAAACACTTTAAAGGGTGGTACTGTGAGGGAGATGATAGCTTTGTGGATATTCGAGGCACACCGTGGAATAGAAAGCTATATAAAGAAGCTGAATTTATCCATTTTTGTAGGTTATTTTTAGTTAGGAGGGAGAGAGAATGCTCTTGAGGGCAATATGTCAGAATTTTGGTCATATTTGAAGCCAGGAATTAAAAAGCTTCAGACCCCAAATAAAAAGCTAATGTTATCAACAGCTATCAGCAATGCCTGAAAGGAAAAAAAATACACTCATGTCTGAAATGCTGACAAATGAACTTGAAAATGTATATTTATAAGAGAAATGAGGCTTTTGGGTGGGAGGCAAAGTACTACTACAAACAAAGCTGCTGAGTTTTGTACATGTATATAAGCTGTTACAATCCTGATGAGTCCCACCCTCCTGCTAGACACTTAGGCTGCTTTCCTGAACCCAATACTTGGGTCTCACATGGTCTTGGCTTGCTGTAGCTAGTCAGAGTTTAGGCACTCTCTCTCCAGCCTCAAACCTCTAAGTATGCACACAGATGCAGACACCTAGCTTGGCTGTGGTGTCCCTGCAATCCATCCCTCAGGTGAACAGATTTCCCCCACCACAAGATCCTGTGTTGGGTCACCAACCACCTGAAGTCCAGAATGAAAAAAAAAAAATCATTTCTTGCAGGTTAGCCACCCTGTTTGGAATATCCAGTGTATTGGCAGAGCAATGTCACTCAGCGTTAACAACTTTTTGATTATCCTGTAGCAGCTTCCAGAGAAGATGTGTGATACGAGACATTGTCCATGTCAGCAAATGGCTGATTCAATACACAGAGGACCAGTGATACAGAGGTCATAAAATCAATCAGAATTCGTAAGTTTTACATAGACATATTTCCCACACTGTCACATAAGCATAGTTGGCAGAAGAGGAGAATGAATTCATGGCTTGAGATTACTGAGTTATCAGCTTTATTCATAACACAGAAAACAATGTATACCGTTGTCCTATCCTGTGATATCATTCAAATAAGCTAATGCACGGTAATGCTAGGCCATTAGCTTTTAAACAGAAATCCCCATTAAACAAATAGCACAATATGACACTAAAATATTATTTCAGTATTATATAGTGGGAGCTAAATCCTCAAGAACTTACTAAAGCAAAGACTTCCTTGGGCAGCTGCATTGCTTCCTGGAGCTCTGGGGAATGGAGGTAGTGAAGAGGCCACACACATCTGAAAAGGTTCAGCATCTGCCCAATATGTTGGAAAGCATACTGGGGAGTCATTGCCAACCCCTGCCAGGCTACTGTGGAGAAGCTAAGCAGGGGTGCTAGCCTCAGACATCTTCAGGTTGAGAGAGCAGACAACACTTCTTGCCCCCCCACTGCATTTTTGAGTGAGTCATGGTTTTTGAACTCTTCACAGAACCTAGTTTGCCTATCATGTGTGCATGTAAACATATCAGGGTGGGAATTCAATTTGTAATTAACAAGCCACCCACACAAATGCATGGACTCCCCCTTTTCATCTTGACACAGACTCCCTTTTCCCCTTTTAATCTTTGATTAATATCCTTTCCTTCTCTGACCCCACAGGGCCAGGCAGACTTGCTCCTACTGCTTTCTAGTCCCACAAATAGCTCAGAGACATGCAGTTGATTTACATTTTTTTTTCTGCCATCTTTACAGTCTATACAACCTCATACTGTCTGTAACATGTAACCATCAACTCCAGAGATAAGAGACAGAGCACAGCTCTGACTCTTCTACTCATCCTCTTTCTCCTTTTCTTCTTTCCTGTGTCTTTTGTAGCACTTGGGCTAATGAGTTAATTTGCCTTTTAACTCTCTCCAGCCCACCCCAGTCTATCACCAGATTAGCACTCCCATAGTCAGGTGTGCTCTGGGTTGAGTAATTGGAGTTGCAGTGATTGATGAACTGATTTAGCTGCTGTTGCCCACTACTCTGTCAAACCCCATTTCTCCTCCGGCAGGCATTCTCCAATAGTTTTCTGCACTTCTGCTCCCCTTCACCTGCAATATAATGCCCCAATACACCCTCTCCGAGGACAATTTCCAGCCCATTATGTTGTCATTGTCTCATTGTCCGTGAGTTGGTTCAACCACTGCATGAACTGGGATGTCCTAGTCTCATTCCTCCCTGTCTCCTCCTCAGCAGGTTCTGTTAGTATCTTACTGATAAGCAGACTAGTGTCAAGATAAACCTTTTATTATAAACAAGAAATACGTACAGAAATGAGGTACAAAACTTGCATTACTCTGTATAGCTGCAGCCTGTGACTGCCCTGTCTTGGGCTTTTTTTCCTGCCCCAGCAGGAAGAGTGTCACAGGAAACCAAAGACTGCATAAAGAGTGTACAGGGAGAGGACTTACTCTATAGCATATCTTCTCTTTTTGGATCCCTTTACTGAACTAAAATACTATTGCATTAAACTAACAAACTGCAATAACTGACTTAACTCTTCCGGTTGCTTAAACACAACCCTACCATTTCTCAAGCAGTCCCTTAGGGAACTTCAGCAATCTTCCCAATCTGTGATACTGTACACCTTCTTTCCGCAAGTCTTTGTGTGTAACAGATAATTCAGTCTCGTGGTCAATAATAGGGTCCATTTGTGAATTGTTTTCATCTGTTTCTCTGCTCTCACACCACTTGTCTCAACCAAATTGTCAGGTATCTTAAGCAGATTCTTACAATTCATTTGTAAGATTTTGCCTTTATCTATGTTCTCTGAATATAAGACAGGTGATTTCTTTGATCCCTGTAGCTTTGACTGGCCAGTGCCCATCTTGCCAAATTCTCACCAAGTCTTTGTTTATTAACTGTGGAAGAGGTCTTGCTGTTTTATTGTAATATTTGTCTGATTGTACTTTTCCTGTCTTTTCCTCACTATCACAGATTCCTTAGTTATCCTTTTGTTTTTGTCCTGTATCTGGTAATTGAATATTTATACATCTGTTGTAGAGGGGCTCAGCAGGTGACTTTCCACATTGCAGCAGCGTAGCTCAATATTGAGTAGTATTAAATATGAATCTTCTCTTGTATCCATTGTTTGGTTTTTTTTTGGACAAGTTCTAAGTTCTTTACTATGGTATTCTATATTCAGCTAATCCATATCTGGGACTATATGTCTCCTTATGAAAGTCATATATTTTAACAAAGTCCAGGAATTCTCTATTCTTGAACTGTAGTCCATTGTCATTTGTTACTGTTTGTGGAATTCCATGATGTGCAAATACAGATTTAAGTGTTACTGCTCTGGTATCTTCAAGCGTGACTACCTCTGGGAAATTGGTAAAGAAGTCCATCAGAACCAGGTATTATGTCTTCCCAGGCTGGCCAAATCACTTCCAACCTTGTCCTGTGGAATTACAAATCGTTTGTGTGGTTTCATTGATTCTTTCTGCCCGGAATCTCTGAACTTCTGACATGTTCCAGCCCTGTTCACCATTTCTTCGATCTCTGTCTTCATCTGTGGCCATCTCTCTTGCTCTTACTTTTTATTTAGTCATTCACGAGTGCCTTTCATTTACTCATTCCAATATTTTCCTTCTCATCAGGAAACAAAGATCTGTTCCCTTCAAGAACACTCTGGAGATCACTGGTAGATTATTTTTTACAGTTGGGATATTGAGATGGAGTGTTGATTTTTTTCCTCCTTTACTTATTGCTAATATCAAGCTTGCAGCATCTCATCTTTATCTGTTTCTATCTCTCATTCAGCCCCTATGACTGGGTATATAGCATGATACTTTTATCATGTTTACAAGTATGTTTACTGCTTGTTCCAGATCATAAGGCTGTGTATTGGCAAGTGGATTACATGCTCTTGAGAGTGTGTCTGCCATTACGAAGTGGTGCCTAGTAGACATCTGTTATTTTCAAAAGTAGTTGCTGTGTCATTGGTGGTGCTTCTCCAGGTGCCTTTTTGTGTACTGCAAGCAGCAGTTTGTGATAAGTTTTGGTTTTGAAGCTACAATCATAGAGAAAGTAATGAAATGTTGTACATCCATATGCCAGACCCAGTTTCTCTTTTTCAGTTTGTGCATACATCTTTCTGTGGCTGTCATAGCCCTAGATGCATATGATACTGGCAACCAATGTGTTCCATGTAACAGTACTGCTCACAGCCCTCCTTTCAAAGAATCTGGGGAGACTTCGATATCTTTCAGAGAGCCAAAAAATTGGAGCACTAGAGTGGATGTCAAAATATGCTTTAAATCCTTTATCTCCTTCATGCTCTGGCATCCATGCCCATTCAGTGCCTTTGTGCAGGAAATGTCTTAGGTGAATTGTACAAGTTGTATAGCTAGGTATGAATTTGCTGATGTAATTCAACATGTCTAGCAGTCTTTGAAATCCGTTTGTATCCTCGGGTCTTAACATTCAGTACTGCCTGAATCTTTGATTCATTGAGCAAGATTTTTTTTAGGTCAGTCTCTCTGCCATCTATGTTATTTCTGTTTTTTGAAATTGACATTGTTCTTGCTCAATTTAAGGTTATTAGCTCTTGCAATCTCCAGTACTCTTCTCGGTCATTCCTAATATTCAGTGGCAGTGCTGCCCCAAATTATGTCATTAGTGTACACTTTTGCTCCCACTAGACTCTCTAACATCTGGCTCACTGTACAGTGGAATACTTCTGAAGCTACACATATTCAGAAGGGCAGTCTTAAGAAGATGTATCTTCCAAATGGTATTTTGAAACTGCCAATCTTGGAGCTATTAGAGTCCAAAGGGATCAA
Organism: Dermochelys coriacea; assembly: GCF_009764565.3. NCBI lineage: Eukaryota > Metazoa > Chordata > Testudines > Dermochelyidae > Dermochelys > Dermochelys coriacea. The sequence goes on along the minus strand of NC_050071.1, from coordinate 75,243,564 downwards.
CCAAAATCCTGCCACTGTATCTAATTTGCTGAAGAATTTGGCTCCAGTCATTTCAGACATGAGTTCACTTCTTATGGGCAAGTGGAAGGGTTTCTTTTCATGTTTTTGGTCAGCTCTTTAGGATCCATACACAGTGGTGGTCTCCCTGCTTTTTTCTCTACAGTTACTAGGAGTGAACCCAACCTGTTGGTTCTTCTATTCTCCTAATGATAACATTTGCTGTCATGTTTTCCAGCTCTTCTCGCTCCTTTCTTAAGACTTGTAGAGCTTTTCATGTAGCCTGTACTACAGATTCTTATCTTCTCTTAACCATATCTTGTATATTACTGGAAGTACCCATTTTCTGTGACTACAGCTTCATACGTCTGGTTCTTTGTCTTTCTCTCTCTCTATGGCATGCATCCTCTTAATGAGACTAAGCACTTCACATGTATGTAGGTATTGCTTGCCTCTGTATACCACCACAAACTCTTTATCATTTTCCCATTGCATTTAAGTGTCAGTGTGTACTATCCCACCACTGGAACTGTTCCTCTAGTATAGTCTTTCAGACACATTTGATTCTTCCACTTTTATGTGCTCCTTGCAGCTCTCTATTTCAGTATATGTAATTAATTTACTTGTCTCCCCAGAGTCTATGTTGTATGTCATATAGGTGCCATTTGTGCACATTTTAATTAGCTAATCTTTTGAGTTTTCAGCCTTCTCTATTATTGTGCTTAGGAATAGCTCTTCCTCTTCACTTGTGGAATCCCTTCCTCCACTTAATACCTATATTTCCTTGCCTTTTCTGCACATTTTAATGTAATGGTTTGGTTTATTTCAGTTTCTACATACTTGCCCAGGTAAAAGGCATTTCCTATATTCATGCTGGTTGCTACATCACTGGGATCATTTCCAGCTTTCCATGTTTCTGTCTTTGAACAATTTAATATTTGTGAACTTTTTGTTTGCTATTTTAGCTATAGTAATCACAGTCATGACCTTTTGTGCATTTCTCTCAGCTTTTTAGTGGAGTTTCTCTTTGTTCTGCTGCTTGGCACATACATATCGCCCTTTCTAGTGTCAGGCTCATACTCCGGAGTAACCATTCACACGCTTTTTAATTTTTACATGCCAGGATGATCTGGTCTTCAGTGAAAGAGTCTCTTTAAATATTCCATATTCACAGGACTGATTTTTAATTTTAAATTGGTGACAAACTTCCCTTTCATTCTGTGTTCTGAACATCTCTCCCTCATAAATAATCTTTTCACTAAGGACACAAAGATCCCCAACCATTTCCATTATTTCTGCAAGCTTCCTCATTCCTCTCCCCACCACATTGTATACATCTAGGGCTTCTGTGCCTGCCACATTAAGAACAGAGCAATCTTTTCCTCATCCTCCTCCAGTTTATTTGCCCCTGTGGTTTTCATATACCATTCAAAGGTTTGAAAGGTTTCCAGGCACATTAAACATTTTTCCCTGATTCTCAGGACAGTTAGGGGAGTTACTTGCAGTTGCACAGGCTCTGTGGCAGCCATTACAATGTTATCTTTCTCAACATGGCTTCCAGCACTCTGTGCCTTCTATTGCTGGTCCCATTTAGTATCATACTGATGAGCAGAGACCTGTGTCAAGATAAAGCTGTTATAACAAACAGGAACTATGTACAGACATGAGGTAAAAAGACTTTCTGCTGCTCTGTGTAGCTGCAGCCTGTGACTGCCCTGTCTGGGCTGCTGTGTTTCATTCTGCTGGTGGCTCAGAGACCCAAAGACTGCATCTACAGTATACAGGAAATGTGGTTGTCTTTATGTTTCCTGGAGGACTTACTCTATTGCCCAGGTTCCCTCAATCACTTCTCCCTTACAGGCCCCCATGGAGTCCAGCCCTCCACACCTGAATCTGCAGAGGAAGCTGCTCTACTAATGTCAGGGTAGGGGCCTGGCCTGCACAGATTGCTCCTGTCCATGCTTTGCCCATGGGCTCCTACATCAGTTAATTCCTTTGCTGCAGTGTAACAGGTGTGTGGCTGGCGAGGCCACTGCTACCAAGCTCAGTGGCTGAGAGGAAAAAAGCAGCTCTACTAAGAAGCACCTGCTATGAGACTGCCCGGCAAGCAAATATCATTTCACAAGCAGCACAGTGCAGCTCTAGTGGTCAATGGGGAAACTGCAGGTAGCTGAGGCAATAGTCCTAAAATTGAGAGCACTGCAGCCACCAACAATGGAACCAGTTCATGATACTCGTGATAGTTTACTCAGTAGTGACAACTCTGCATTATGTAGAGCAGGGGAAGTCAATAGGTAGACCACGATCCAAATCCTATCCACCTCCAGATGCTTTTGAATGGACTGCAAAAATGTTATTTACTTATCGTGATTGTTATTGCTGTGTGAAAAATGTTTCTCTGAAGTCTGGACCTTGACTATACCTTGACCAAGAAATCTGGACCTTGACAAAAAATAAACAACTACCCTAAAAATAATTAACTACTAGGGGCTTCTTGCAACTTCTCAAGTACTCCTACAGCAATGAAAGGTCAATCAAAATGGTGCCCAGAGAATGTGAAGAAAAGGAGAGAGAGAGAAAAATGGGGGCAGAGGGAGGGAGGTTGGAAGAGTTATGTCCCTTGACTGTTGGTATATAGCATTGGTAGAGGGCCAAATTCTGATCTTATTTACACCGAGATAAATCCAGATTCACTTCATTTCCATCACTGAAGTTTCTCCAGGTTTACACCAATATAACTGAGAGCAGCATTCAGTCCTATTTTGTGTCATTAAATGAAAATTATAGATGATATGTTGGCTCTAAAACAGAGAACTTTTTCTGAATATAAGTGATTTAATTTCTGTTCCCAACCCTGCCATGAAACTTTTCAATTTCTATCCACATGCCACCATTCCTCCCCTCACCCCACACAGTTTTGCTTAGAGTTTTTGGATTTAAAACCATGTGAGCTGAAAGTTTCACATGGTGTTGATCGAAAACCATCGAACAGTCCAGTGTCATTTGAACTCCAAAATCCTTTCAGTTAAAACATTTTGCATTTGTAATGAAGTCTGAATCCAGACTTGGATTTTGATTTTTATATAATATTAATCATTTTCATTTAAAATGTTTCAGTAAATATTTCATAATTGGTGAACATGCTGGGCAAAATGCATTGATGTGAATGGCATACAGGAATAAAAAAGGAAAGATATCTGTCCCCCTGAGTCTTTTATTAACATTCTAGAGATTGTTCAAAACCAATATTACAAATCTTAATATTAGATCTACATAAATACATCTGCTTTCATGCAATTTTAGGTGACTTCACCAGCACTAAATGCTCAAGTGTTTTCTTGAGTGAGGTCTTTAAATGGATTTGAGCTAACAATTGGCAGAGTTACCAATAGCAAAGTTATAATTACTCTTCTGAAGTACATTTCCCATAATGCTATTAACTTTTGTATTAGAGGCGATGGTTGCAATTCCACAAGCTTCTCACGTTAAAATGCTGCTGTGACCAAGCACCAACAAAGCAAATGTACCTTTTTTCATTTTGAATCAAACAAGTTAAAATTCCTGCTTAGAGTTCGGATAGAAATATTAGCTGAAATTTTAATGGCACATGAAACTAAAGCTGACAGGATACTGGGAAAGATCCATCTGTGTGCATTTACATGTGATCTTTTGGTGCAAGTGATGATAGTGTCCATAAAGAATGTGTGCAGGTGATCTGCAAATGAAATTTTGCAAATTTTCCTTTATACACTTATCACTGCAGAACTGGAAGGATCCCAAATACAATGAGAGTTTAATTTCACAAAGAAGTATCCTCACTACAGATGACTACCACAATGCTTACATGAGTGAACAGAAATATTGTAACTACATGTATAAAGTGACAAGCATAGTGATGTATTCAATATATAATTATAATAACTTTAATGACACCTTAGAAATGCTGTATATTCACAGTATTACCAAGTCTATTACTATCACTTTATAATAAAGCAATATGCTAAAAATATTGACTAATATATGGTATTACTTCAGACAATAATTACTGAGCAATATTATACTAATCAGATACTGGCAAGCATTATTGTTGAAGGTGTAACATTAATGCTTATGAAAGACTGGCTACCTCAGGGCTTTGCTAATGACCTCCAAGCTACTTGGAGGTCACCAGCATGAATTCAGCCCAACCCAGTAGAGTTTAAACACAATTCCCATTTAAGGGATGGTTGCTGGCCCCACCTCACAAACTCGCCACCATACTTTGCACTAATTGACAGACAACAGAAAAGCCAAGAACTGTTTGGATCATGGAGACTGAACTACTCCTGTTACTGCTAAAGGAAGTCCCCCAGCAGTCAGGACTGAGGCATGCTAGCCAGGAAACTTGCCCTGCTGCTGTCCTGTAGATAAATAAAGCATTTGATTATCCAGAGCTGTCAAGCAGGATAATCTAGCAGGAAATCTAGATAATTTATTTAAGCCAGAGTTTACAGTTATCAAATTTATTATAAAAACTGCAAAAATAGCCCACAAGGCTTAATTCTGCTGAGATATACACTTCCTGTATTTCCATTGGCTTTAGCAGGATGGAACAGGGTGTCAGTCAGGTAAAAGTTTGGTCCAGAGTGTCAGTGCCATTTGAGAGAGGACAGTTTTAGATTTTCTATTATTTAAAATGTTTCACTTGTTGCCTACATGGAAGTGGGAGAAGAAGTCAGATTACTGCACTACTAAAGTGATGCTTGTGTAGGCTTTGAAAGCAACTACTTTCTTGACAGAAATAGTGGTGTAAGAGGAAGTGGGGGAGGGTACAGGTTTGTTAATAATATCAGCTAATATGAGCTCTGGTACCCAGAAAGAAAGAAACTATTTATATCTACTGCATTTGTGCCTGTGCTCATCAGTCACCAACTAAAGTAGTAAAATGCCCCACCCGTGCAGTCAACAAGAGAGGACATTTGAGCAACGACAGGGGAGGGATGCAGTGACCGGGAGGGGGAGGGGTAGAAGGTCTGTCCCCCTTCCTTGAGTCTACTCCTTTCCCATTGGAAATGGGGGGATGGGCTTGCAAATTGGCTTTTGTGGAGCACCTTTCTTGCCTATTTAAGCTACCCGGGCTTTATAAAAGCCTCTTTTTCTAGTGAGCTACCCCACTCTTCCTTTAATATCTTGTTGATGCTGTGTTACTCAGGATTCTGTGGGTCTGATCGATTGCCCATTTTGGGATCAGGAAGGAATTTTTCCCATTGCACAAAATTGGCAGGAGGTCTGATTCCCCTCCCCCCCCGCTTCTTCTAGCCATTATGGAGGCACTGTTAGGTTACAATGTTAAAATGTTTAACATATGGGTAAGTAAACTTGATTCAGCTCATTGCAACTTGTAGCCAGTGTTCAGTGTGGATAAGGATGAAAGGGGCCAGCTCTCAGATGGCTCTACCCCAATTTATTGATTGTATGGTGAGAGTCCTGACCACCACACTAGACTCAGCTAAATGCCTGATATATGCGATTAAGGTGTGGAGGACATAGCACTCCTCAACAATGTTAAATAAAGTTGTAGCCTGTCACTTAAAATCCAGCCCATTTATCAGTCATTCATTCACCTGTGTGTCCTGATCAAAATAAGCCTTATGCTGAAAGAACTGGACAATAATTTTAATTGCAGGAGAAATTCTTTAGAGGAACAAAATATCTGGCTAAAAATCATTTTATTATCATGACCGTGGTAAAACATGGCCAATAACAAATTATCTTGAACCCTTTGAAAGGCAAAAGGATGCAAATAAAAATACCTTTGAAAAGCTGCCTATTATTTCAGTAATTTAGAGTTGGAATTAGTACAACCAATTAACCAAGAGAAAATATTGTGCCTAGTATGCTTGTGCTTTATCAAAGGCTTGTAAAAAGCTAGACATTATATTTGATAAACTAATGCATTCTTTATAAATCACCAAGTTCCAGTGAGACAGTCAACATTCTGGCGTTTACCATAATGTGAGAAGGTAGTACTCTGTACCTCAGCATAGTGAATCAGAAGTGAACAGACCTTATACAGGCTTGAGCACTATAAATCTTGCCCATGCTGTTGCATGGATGGGGTTGTTGGGCCAATAATTCACTAAATGTGCAGTCTCCCTCATACAACCAAAGAAACTGCTGAATGCAAATTAGCAGTCGAGTATTGGGTGGTGATTGGTTGAGTTACCTCTGATAGCATAATGGCCTAGGACTGTTGGCATGTCATAGATACATGCCTTACTGTTGCAAGACTGTAATTAGAAAAGTCAAAATAGCTGAGAACTTAAAAATTGGATGGTAACAGACTGAATTTTTGAACCTAGTGATATTCTATTTTTTAAAAAAAGAGCTTTCAGCCTGCTTGTAGCTGTTTCAATCACTTCAAACAACTCAAAGGCATCCTCGACTTCAGAGTTCCTTATTAGATAGGACATAATATACTCACACTGATTGCATCAACCTAGTCACAGGTTAGCAAATAGTACTTAGCTAGTCATCCAATTTTGTTTCATCTACTGAAGAAATATGCACAAACAAGGAATTTGTTATTGCATGTATAGATTTCATTGTAATGGTTGGGTTGATGTCCTCTCTCTCACACACTGCAAGTACAGTTTTGCTATAGGGGTAGAAGGAGGGACAATAGGACTGAGGTATCTATCAGCCATTGTACACCACAAAAACCAGGGCACAGGAGCTCTAGGGATTACAGCATCCTTCAGATGTTAGAGGTGGCCACAGAGTGGTTCCACTGTCCTTCCACATAAATCATCCCTCTTGGTTTTCTCCCGGCCTCAACACTTGAGAAACTTCCTCAGCACGGACTTTCCGTGCTATGCAAAGGGGGCAGGATTGGCCCCTATGCACAAGTAGCAAGTGAGAACTGAAGGGGTCCTGCCAACTTTTTCAGTTATGAAAATTAGGAACTATAGAAGAGTGTTATTTAGTAATCCACAGAGAAAAACAAATCTATGCCGGCAGTTGAATTCTGCTCTTTGTTTACACAAAAACATACTACCTGTTTAAAGCATTTACACCTCATGCTCACACTGTAATTACTAGCTCAGAACAATGAGCACTTGTTTGTCCTTCATGAAGCACTAGTAAAATGGATAACCTTTTTTATACAGTTTGATTTTTGATATCTGAAAATGAGACCACTTCATTAATAGTTTTGAGAGAGGAAATTACAGAATGTTCTTTGACTGCCATGCAAGTTAAACCAATACAAATCTGATCCCAGCTTGAGAGGGCTACTAAGGCAAGTTGACATTCAGCATAGGTTAATGTAGTCTATAACAGATTATTTATTTTCTACCATTTGCTTCTTTTATGTATACTTTCCACTATGAATTTTTAATCTCCTCTCCAACTTCCCTTCACTCACCAACATTTAGGGTTAAATTCCACTACCAATATCCACATGGAGGAGCACCTTACTCCACAAATAACTGCATTGATTTCTCATTGTACCCTCTGTGGGGAGCGTAAAGTAAGTAAGAGACAAACATGTTTTACTTGCAATAAATATCAATTAAGAATTAAATAATGGCTTTTTTACAAGCCCTGCCTAAAATCTTGCAGAGATTCACAATCTCCCTCCCAATTTTCTTCTGCTCCAGGTCTATAGATAGCATATGAAGATCCCCACAGCATGCTGGCACAGCTGCACTGGCTAGTGAACTGGGGCACAGAGCCCAAGTTCCTCCCATTTCCTGCTCACTCAAACTCATATGCACGGATTGGGGGTTGTCATGCCCCCCCCCCCAAAGAGATCTCTCTCTCCATTAACACAGCTCCCCACAGTATGGGCAGAGGAGTGCCTTATGCCCCTATATTTCCCTACATAGGCATGCAGAATGGACCATAATTTGTCCCTAGGGGCTCAGTTTTAGGTTCAGAGTAAGAAAAAGGCTGGTGCTACACCTAGGAAGGAGTAAAAACCACAGTCCTGCTTCCACTCTGCCATTTTTTGGAAGGGAAGATGTCACCCACAAAGGTACTAGCAAGGAGCTACCTTTGTTTTCAGGGTTGTTTGCAGCCACTGTGCAAAAGATGGAGACTTTTTTCACTCTCCTCCATCTCAGCACTTGCTGGGCAACTAGCAGTAATATTAAAATGGATAAAGATTAGTACTACACCCATACTGCTCCAACCTTATGCTTAATGACATGGATGTGTGGTTGATTTTGTCATAGAAGGCTTTTACACACATGCTAGGAATCATAGAAATGTAGGGCTGGAAGGGACCTTAAAAAGTCATAAAAAGAAAAGGAGTACTTGTGGCACCTTAGAGACTAACAAATTTATTAGAGCATAAGCTTTCGTGAGCTACAGCTCACTTCATCGGATGCATTTGGTGGAAAAAACAGAGGAGAGATTTATATACACACACACAGAGAACATGAAACAATGGGTTTATCATACACACTGTAAGGAGAGTGATCACTTAAGATAAGCCATCACCCACAGCAGGGGGGGGAAAGGAGGAAAACCTTCCATGGTGACAAGCAGGTAGGCTAATTCCAGCAGTTAACAAGAATATCAGAGGAACAGTGGGGGGTGGGGTGGGGGGGAGAAATACCATGGGGAAATAGTTTTACTTTGTGTAATGACTCATCCATTCCCAGTCTCTATTCAAGCCTAAGTTAATTGTATCCAGTTGGATACAATTAACTTAGGCGATACAATTAACTTAGGCTTGAATAGAGACTGGGAATGGATGAGTCATTACACAAAGTAAAACTATTTCCCCATGGTATTTCTCCCCCCCACCCCACCCCCCACTGTTCCTCTGATATTCTTGTTAACTGCTGGAATTAGCCTACCTGCTTGTCACCATGGAAGGTTTTCCTCCTTTCCCCCCCCTGCTGTGGGTGATGGCTTATCTTAAGTGATCACTCTCCTTACAGTGTGTATGATAAACCCATTGTTTCATGTTCTCTGTGTGTGTGTATATAAATCTCTCCTCTGTTTTTTCCACCAAATGCATCCGATGAAGTGAGCTGTAGCTCACGAAAGCTTATGCTCTAATAAATTTGTTAGTCTCTAAGGTGCCACAAGTACTCCTTTTCTTTTTGCGAATACAGACTAACACGGCTGCTACTCTGAAACCTTAAAAAGTCATGAAGTCAAAGCCCTTCTGCTGAGGCAAGATCAAGTAAATGTAGACCAACCCTAATAGATGTTTGTCCAACCTGTTCTCAAAAACCTCAAATCATTGGGATTCTACAATCTCCCTTGGAAGCCTATCCAGAGTTTAAGATTTTCCTAATATCTAATCTAAATCTCCCTTGCTGCAGATTAATCCCATTACTTTTTGCCCTACCTTCAGTGGACATGGAGAATAATGGTTCACAATCCTCTTTATAACAGCACTTAACATATATGAAGACTTTTCAGGTCCCCCATCAGTTTTCTTTTCTCAAAACTAAACATACACATATTTTGTTAACCTCTCTACAGAGAGATTAGATTTTCTAAACTTTTTCTCATTTTTGTTGCTCTCCTCTGGACTCTTTCCAATTTGTCCACATCTTTTTTGAAGTAAGGTGCCCACAACTGGACACAGGACTCCAGCTGACACCTTGCCGGTGCCAAGTAGAGCAGGACAATTAGCTCCTGTGTCTTACATACAATGCTTCTTTTAATACACCCCAGAATGTTTGACTTTTTCACAACCGCATCACATTGTTGAGTCATTCAATTTGTCATCCACTATTCTTCCCACATCCTCATTAGCAATACTACTAGCCCATTATTCCCCATTTTGTAGTTGTGCGTTTGATTTTTTCCTTCCCAAGTGAAATACTTTGCACTTATCTTTATTCAATTTCACCTTGTTGATTTCTGACCAATTCTCCAATTCATCATGATAATTTTGAATTCTAATCCTGCCTGCAAAGTGCTTTGAATGCCTCCCAGTTTGGCACCTGCAAGTCTAAAATATAATCTCCACTCTATTAGCCAAGTCACTAATGAAAATATTAACTAGTACCAGATCCAGGACTGACTCCCGTGGAACCTCACTAGAGACACAATCCCAGTTTGACAGTGAACATGGTCTTTGAGAATGATCTTTCACCCAGTTATGCACCCAGTTTATAGTAATTTCATGGAGACTGCATTTACCTATGAGTATGTCCCGTGGGACTATGTCAAAAGCCTTACTAAAATCAAGATATGTCTACTGCTTCCCCCCCATCCACAAGGCCAGTAACTCTGTCAAAGAAGGAAATTAGTTTGTTTTGGCATAATTTATTCTTAACAAACCATGTTGGCTCTTTCTTATGACCTTATCATCTTCCAGGTGCGTACAAAATGATGGAATAAATTATTAAACAAATATCTTTCCAGGTATATCTAACCAGGTAGGTTAGACTGACTGGTCTCTAAATCTCCACCTCCTCTTTGTTCCCCCTTTTAAAGATAAGTACTACATTTGCCCTTCTGCAGTCCTCTAGTACTTCAACTGTCCTCTATGAGTTCCTGAAATAATTAATAATGGTTCCGAGATTGCTTCAGCTAGTTCCTTAAGTATCCCAAGACAAAATGTCATCAGGCCTTGCCAACTTGAATACATCTAACTTATCTAAATATTCTTTAACCTGTTCTTTTCCTATTTTGGCTTGTGTGTCTTCCCCCTTGTTTCTTAATATAATTGTGAGGAGCATCTGGTCACCACTAACCTTTTTAGTGAACATTGAAGCAAAATAGGCATTAAACACTTTAACCTTCTTGATGTCATCAGTTATTAGCTCTCCTTCCCTGCTAAATAGAGGACCTACACTTTCCTTCATCATCCAATTAGTTCTATCCTCCAGCTGATCTTGTATTTCAATATACTGTTTTTGTCTGGAAATTTGATCAGGATAGATAAGTAGGTCCTGACAGAATGATCCAAGTGCACACTTATCTCTATGGTAGCCTCTGATGATCAAGGAAAAAGACATTGATGATCAAGGCCTAGACCCTCAAAGGTCGTTAAGTACCAGGCTCCCATTGAGCATTTGGGCCCAATTTTTAGTAGTCTGTGGGTCAGATTTATCCACTATTACTCACATTGAGTAGCACCTTACTCCACAAGTGTTTCCAATTATAACAACAGAGCTACTCATGCAGTCAGATTTGTAAGTGTTGGAGAATTAGGTCCTTTTGCATCTATCACCTTTAATTATATAAACACGACCCTTAACACCATTACCAGATACCATAAAACCAAACCTCAAAAACTGTGCTTAAAACATGCTTTCAAATAAATTAAGGGTCAAATCCTTGGAAATGCTGAGCACCTGCAATAGGACTTCAGAGGTATCTATCCCTGACAGTATAGTTTCCACAGAGGTGATGATTTGAGACTACCCAAATATGCAGTTTATAAAGATAGGTACATGGAAACATAACATTGAATTATATTCTGATAAATCAATGTTTTACTGAACATACGCAAGACATTCCCTACTTACAATTTTTTAACATAATTTATCTAGGAATTTGGACAGCTGTTCAGATGTTATAAAATAAATCTCTCCAAATTTGAAGCTATGTCAATGTGTCTTAATGATATTATCAAACATAAGCCTACAACTTTCTTTGCCATTTAAGTGATCTAATAAAAAATTAAGTACCTGGGGATTTTTCTTATTCCCTCGATTAATTCCGTTTTGAAGGTTAACTTCTCTTCCTTCCTTAGTAAAATGCATAAACATGTGCTATATTAAAAAGACATACAATTCAACTCAACATGTAAAGGCTCTCAGAATGAGCTGGTTACCAATGCTTTATTGCTTACTGAGACCATTTTGGTACTTTACACTTGTCCTCAGCTGGAGACTGTTGAATCCCAGAATCAAACTAAAAACATTGCAGTTTTGTAAAGAATGACAGTCCCCAACTGTAAATTGTGTCTTCTGTTATATTAGTAACTACTTCCCTTTATACCAATGTCACATGAAAGAGATGGTGTGGAATTCAAGTCAAGCATTAAATCCTTTGATGACTTTAACCTTCAGAAAGTTGTGATGTGTAGTGGTTAGAGCAGTAGCCTGACAATGCTGTGTTTTCCATATCTGCAGTGTACATTGCTTGTGTGCACCTGACAGCATTGTCTTTGATTTAATTTAAAAAGTCCTTGCAATAATATATTATTGAAGAAAAATAAAACATCATGTTATGACCAATGGTGGATTAAGGCATAAGCTGTATGGTCCATGCCTATGAAGTCAACTTTTGAAGTCACATGAGATCATAATCTTAGATTTCATTTAAATAAAATATTTCTAGCCTTTGTGATTATGAATAAGAGTCCAACTATACCTACTACAGTAATTTCTGCCAGGTCGTGCAGACAGCCCAGAATAACTGGAAAGATTTAAACAGCTCCATGCATCTCAACTCTAACACCTGTTGCTTTTAGTTTTAAACATCTTTTGTTTTAAAACACCTTTTGTTTCCAATAACACAATATGGTCATTGTGTAGAGAGGGTAAGTCTTCCTGCTGCCATTATGTCATGATGATGATGCCTTCTCCTAGTCTGTCAATCATAAGTAATTATATTATGACCCCCATTATCATAGTATCTGTATTTATCCTCATACCAACCCTGTAAGACAAGGAAATGCTACTATCCCCATTTCACAGATGGAGAACTGAGGCACAGAAAGATTAAGTAACATACCCAGGAAATATGTAGCAGAACAGGGATCTGAACCAGGGTCTCCAAAAGCCAAGATCAGTGCCCTAATCACTGACCTATCCTTCATCTCATGGGTCAGAGTCCTCTATGTAGGTGGATGCTGAGTCTTCTTTCTCTGGGACACAACCCAACTGGCCTGAAGACAGGAAGAGAGAGATGGGGAATGTTGTGCCTACAAAAGATGAGAAGGGGCAGATCCCACACAACACCAGCAAATTACTTTTATGTGCTATAGCCCAAGCAGGGGTGGAACTGCACTATGAGGTGGAGTTTGAAGTGAGGTCTATCTTCAGACCTCCATTGCCTTAATGTATCCCTAGTTATGATTGTTTCCAGTTGTCCTGAAATATATCTTTACTATTACCTATTGTATAAGTACTAATCATTACAAGTAAGGTTTGTGTTATGCAGGAGGTCAGGCTAGATTACCACAATGGTCCCTTCTAGCCTTGGAATCTATGAAGCAAGGTATCATGCTGGCATTCATGGACATAAATCATTTGTCATCTATTGAAGGTTAGGGGATTACACAGCTAAGTGATCAAATAAAAACTAAAGCCCATATCCTTGATAAAGTTTTGCCTGTTTTATCTTTCACTTAGGATTACCGAGTGAATATCTTTCTCCGTCAGAATTGGAATGATCCACGCCTTGCATATAGTGAATATCCAGATGACTCTTTGGATTTAGATCCATCCATGTTGGATTCTATTTGGAAACCTGATTTGTTCTTTGCTAATGAAAAAGGTGCCAACTTTCATGAAGTTACGACAGACAACAAGTTGTTACGAATTTTCAAAAATGGAAATGTTCTTTATTCTATCAGGTGAGTCTCTGATAAAGGAATCTTTTTTTTAAAAAAAAACTTTTAACAGGCAGGGACACTTGGAACCGAGTATCTCCAATTGTTATTTAATTATGCAATTAAATTATGCAGTGAAGTCAATGTGACTTTTGAGTACTGAATTGGTATTACAATAGCACCCACAGGCCTCAACAGAAAACAGGGCCCCATTATACTGGGCACTTTACTTACACATAGTAAGAGATCACACCTGCCCTGAAGAGCTTATCATCTAAATAGGCAAAATAATTTATGGAAAAAATAAGGAATTATTATCCCTATTTTACAGGTGAGGAACTAATCACAGATAGATTATGTGGCTTCCCAAGGGCACACAGGAAGTTTTTGGCAGAGCCAGTGAGAAAATGCAGACCTCCTGAGCATTAATATTTGGGCAGGACTATAAATTGGTTCAGGTTCTAGCCTTCATTCTAAATATTTTCCCATGATCACAAATATTCAGGAGGCCACAGATGATGGTTTTCACATAGTCCTATCCCCCCAAATATTTCCTCCTTCCTTCGCTTAATTGTTGTAGCTGCTCTTAAAGGTGGAAACTAGGAACAGTTTAATATATCAGTAGCCACATAGTACTCAAAGAGCTGCTTACATATTACTGGGAGGGGGAAGCATGTTGGAGACAGAATTTATTAACTTTTTTTTTTTTTACATTTTGTGAAACTTTTGAGAAGTTGTACCTACCTAACACTTAATAAAACAAATATTGACAAAATCAAGTTACTCTGATGATTACCGCCTTGCTTCTCTTCTCCTCTTTCCCACTTCTGCTCTGGCATTACTGTAGCAGCCAATATTCTCCTAAACACCTAAGTCCAAAACCTCAAAAGGTATTTAGGCACCTAACATTGATTTCAGTCCTTAACACTAGAGATGACTGCCTTGTACCATTTGAAAGTTAGGCGTTGAAGCTTTAATAAGGTGTATGTAATTGGTTTTTTAGCTCTAAATACTTCTCTAGGTATCACCCATTACTTGTAGAAACTGAGGTGGGGTGTGTGTGTGTGTGGGGGGGGGAGATAATAGTAATCAAAAATGTGTGATTTCAGTGTCCCATGTGGTATTTCACAAATTAGGACTAGAAGTCAATAATAAAGCATTTCAGGAGTGAAGTTCTAGGGCTTGACTTTCCTTTGCATTATATTCCAGTTTTATACTAATCTCCACTTTACAGTTTCCTGTGTCCTAAAAATTCCAATCTACTTGACAGATTTATTTGTAAAATAGATCTATCACCATTGCCATAAGAAACAGCAATTCAATTTTACGACAGCCAAAATTTTGATCAACTGCACTTTAACTCATTTTTTCAGCATTCCCCTCTGTTTTATGATACTTTGGAGCAAAATGTACTCTTTTCATTTGGTGTTTCACCTTGGAGGCTTTTATGGTATTGCATTCTACTGCAGGGCCTTTTGGTCTGATAAAGAGAGGAGTCTGCATATAAACTGATGCATTAGAAGTCTGGAGAAAATGCTGTTCTCGTCTTTGGGTGCACTACTGGGAGAAGAGTGATTAGGAAGTCCCCCTCTTTCCAGTGTTACAGGGCAGCAGTTTGTCTTGATTAGCAGGTGGGATCCCTGGCAAATTTTTCCAACAGCATTTCTATGTCTCAAGGAGGTCTGGTTGGCCAGTCTGTGGAAATAGTCAGGGCCCCCGTTCTCTTGCATGCACTCGGCCATTGACAGCTGGCTGAAAGTGGACACAAAATACTCCCATTTTGGAGCACAAGTAAGGAGCACTGCTGCATGAACCATCTCCATATTCTCTAATTCATGCTGACATGCACTGGCAAAATGGCTCGTGGAATCTGTTCAGATACTATCATTCTGAACTATCTTGATTCCCCCTCCTAATTTCATATGGCACAGATTGGCAAGGGCAAGAGTTGGATTTAAGGCCCAGAGTTGGATTTAAGGCTCAAATCCAAGCCCCACTGGATGTTTTGCTAATGACTTCAATGGGATTTGATCTGTCTTGTCTAGATGAGGTAGAATGGAGTAGTTTGAATGCACATTGAAAAGAATGTGATACATTACTGTACTAAAGGTATAAAACCAAACATTCATTGTGCTGAGAGCAAACTCCAATTACTTCACAGCGTTCTTATGGTGCCAGGGTAATTCCAGTGATTACTCTACCATAATTTAATTGCCAAAAAATTTCAACAGGACTAACAGACCCAGTCAATAAAAAAGACTCAAAATTATATAATCAACATGTAGATGAGTATTCATCTGAATTTAAATTAGTTTTGCATTTGATGAATATAGACAAGGTAATTCTGAAATAGTTGTCATTCAAAAGAGAACGCTGAAAACCTCTAAAGCGCTGAGTTTTCTTTTTCCACTAAACGTAATTGCAAGTGAATAACATATGCAGAACAGAAGTGAATGATGAATGTAGTCACATATATACATTAGTGACCATGAAAGAGCCACTTTTCAATTTAGACTTTGTTTTAAATTAGAATTTACATTTAGACTTGGGTTTTTTGGAAAAGTAAAGACAAGGGGTCAGATTATCAGTCCGCTCCCATAATGGGACCTTCCGTAACAGGGCAGTTGTGGTTTCCCCTTCTGTAGGAGATCCCTGTCTACAGAGGAACCCAAAGTGCTGTAAAGCTGGCATACTTGGCTCCATGCACACAGTGCACCAAAAGTGGGAAGGGGCATGGGCAAAACATTCTGTGTACTAATGATCCATGGCCAATGGAACAATACCTCATGCCCTCCTATTCTAACTTGCTCTTGAGGCCAAAATGGATTGACCCCAGAGTTCTGAGGGAGGGGCACAAAGGTGCTGGAAAGTCTTATTCATACTGCACCTAACCTTCTGCAAGCTGACCTGTTGAATTTGACAGCAAGCTGTTCATCTCAAACATCAACCACTACCATCATTGTCAAGTAATGCTGCCAGTGTCCTCCCGTCTTAAAACTTGCAGACCTTGCATCTACATTTGCCCTCCGACAGATGTTTCCATGAGAGATCACTGTGTGACAATCTACTTGCTATATTTACATACCTTTTCTGGTTGTATCGGTAGCTACAGAGATGTACTTTTGCTAGCATCTTTCTCTGATCAATTGCAGGGATGTAATTGTAAAACAAAGTAGTCACAGTGAAAGGTCATTTGCATCACTTTCTCCCTGCAAACCTTTTCTAAGTGCTGGCATGGAGCCAAAATAAATAATGTAAGGCTAAAAGTAAACATGTATTATTAAAAATACAAGTGTTCAGCAATAGATAATAAAACCTTTTCAGCGTGCTATTTCTGCAGAAATTGGTATTTAGGTCTTTTTATAGTCCATATGTTCAAGCAGAAGCAAACTTCATATGAAGTCATTGGGACTTTTGGGAGGAAAAGGAATCCAGGGATCAAATCCATTGTCTATATTCTCAGGTCTGGTCTATACTTAAAATTTAGATCAATATAGCTATGGCACAGAGGGGTGTGAAAAATCCACATGCCTGAGCACTATGGCTATGCTGACCTAACTCTCAGAGTAGATGAGGCTAGGTCAATGGAAGAATGCTTCTGTCACTCTAACATTGTTCAGGGTGGTAGAGCTCCTTCAGCTACAGAAAAACCCTTATTTTGCTATAGTCTGTGTCTGTACTACAAGCTTACAGTGACAGCTACAGCACTGTAGGTGTACTGCTATAGCACCTGTAGTGTAGACATCTTATCACTCTGGCATAATTATCATGCATCTGGGATAAGAGAGTTTAGTAATACACTTTGTGTAAGGGTCAAGAAGAAATCCTATAAGAAATCCTCTTAATTGACAATATTACATTTTCTCTTAACTGAATGTTTCCACTGAGTGGATCCAAACGAAGTTAAAAAATGTTGATTACATTTAGTTCTAATTCAAGGTACTGTGACCAAATTCCTGCTATACCTTGGTGGGTCTTGCACTTATTGGTGGATTTGCTCGCCTTGGAGCTTCACGGCAACCCTCAACTTGGCCATTTTTTCTGAATTCACAGTCCAGGTCAACTCCTCCTGTGTCTGACTAGGAGTTGGGTGGATTTTGGGGGAACCTGGGGGTGCCCTCTACTTCGGATTCCAGCCTAGGGCCCTGTGGAATGCAGGTGTCTAGAGTGCCTCCTGGAACAGATGTGCGACAGCTACAACTCCCTGGGCTACTTCCCCATGGCCTCCTCCCAACATCTTCTTTATCCTCACCATAGGACCTTCCTCCTGGTGTCTGATAATGCTTGTACACCTCAGTCCTCCAACAGTCTGTGTTCTCACTCTCAGCTCCTAGTGCCTCTTGCTTCCAGCTCCTCACTCGCACACCACAAACTGAAGTGAGCTCCTTTTTAAAACCCAGGTGCCCTGATTAGCCTGCCTTAATAGATTCTAGCAGCTTCTTGATTGGCTGCAGGAGTTCTAATCAGCCTGTCTGAATTGTCTCCAGAAGGTTCCTGACTGTTCTGGAACCTTCCCTGTTACCTTACCCAGGGAAAAGGGACCTACTTAGCCTGGGGCTAATATATCTGCCTTCTATTACTCTCCTATAGCCATCTAGTCTGACCCTGTCACATATTCCCCACCCCACCCCCCGCTCAACAATACAGGGTTGGACAACTTGGGACGTCAGGCAGTGTACTCGTGACAAGCCATCTGCATTGCCATGGTGGTTTCCAGCCCGGTGTTGTATGGTGAATTGGAAAGGTTGTAGGGACAGGAACCATCTGGTCACTCTTGCGTTCTTCTCTTTATTTCGCTGCATCCACTGGAGGGGTGCATGGTCGGTCACAAGGGTAAACTGTCAACCCAGAAAGTAATAACATAATGTTTCCATGGCCCAGTTCACAGCTAGGCACTCTCTTTCAACCACGGCTTACTTCTCCTCTCTCAGGAGGAGTTTCCTGCTGAGGTAGAGGATTGGGTGTTCTTTATCTCCGACCATCTGTGATAGGACAGCTCCCACTTCAGATGCATCTGTTTGTAAAATGAATTCTTTGCTGAAGTCTGGGGCTATAAGCACGGGGTTACTGCAGAGGGTTGTCTGTAGATCCATGAATTCTTTCTCTGCAGCATCTGTCCACTTCACCATGTCTGGACCCCGGGCTTTTATCAGGTCTGTCAGGGGACTCGCTCTGGTAGCAAAATGGGGAATAAATCGTCAGTAGTACCCCACCACACCCAGGAATGCCCAGACTTGCTTTTTCCGATTCGGCCAGGACCAATTTTGGATAGCTCTAGTTTGTTTGGTTGGGCTTGACCATGCCACTTTCTACAATGTAGCCAAGGTATTTAGCCTCGGCTAGCCCTATAGCACACTTGGCTGGGTTGGCTGTGAGGCCAGCCTGTCTTAGCATGTCCAGAACTGCTTCCACCTTTCCTAAGTGGGTTTCCCAGTCAGGGGTGTGAATAATCACATAATCCAGGTATGCCACTCCATAACTGGTATGGGGCCGTAGGAGCTTGTCTATAAGACGCTGGAAGGTGGCAGGTGCCCCATGCAGTCCAAAAGGAAGAACAGTATATTGAAACAGACCCTCTGGTGTACAGAATGCCATCTTTTCTTTCGCATCTTTGGCAAGGGGAATCTACCAGTATCCCTTTGTTAAATCAAGGGTGGTCAAAAATTGGGCATTGCCTAGGCAGTCAACTAACTCATCGATATCCAAATTCAATGCATACCCCATATCTCATTCAGCCGGCGAAAGTCATTTCAAAACCTAGTGGTGCCATCGGGTTTGGGCACCAACACAATTGGGCTTGACCACTGACTATGGAACTCTTCGATGACTCCCAGCTCCAACATCCTTTTTATCTCTGCCTTGATCTCCTCCCTTTTTGCTGCTGGAACCTGATAGGGCCTTAAAGTTACCTTTGCCCCAGGGTCTGTGATAATGTGGTGATATGCTTCAGTGATCCAGCCTGGTTTGGTTGAAAATACGTCCTGGTATCGGTTGATCATCTCAGTTACCTCCTTCTTCTGGTTTGGTGTCAGATCAGTGGATATCCTGATCTGCTCCTGCATATTATTTCCCTGGATCAGGGTCTCTTGGGCCACTACATATGCCTCTCATTGGTGCCAAGGCTTTAAGAGGTTAATGTGATAAATTTGTCTTGTTTCCGGTGTCCTGGCTGCCGCACCTTGTAGGTTACTTCCCCCACGGGTTCAACCACCTCATAGGGCCCCTGCCATTGGGACAAAAGCTTACTTTCTGCTGTGGGTACCAACACCATCACCCAATCCCCTGGTTGGAACTGTCGGATTTTGCCTGGCGATTGTAATAGGCTCGCTGGGCATCCTGCACCTTTTCCAAATGTTCCCATACAATAGGGTTGACCCGGGCTATCCATTCTCGCATCTGCAACACATGGTCAATTATATTTCTCCCCTCATTGGGTTCCTCTTCCCAGATTTCTTTTGCAATATCTAGAATGCCACGGGGGTGGCATCCGTATAATAATTCAAAGGGGGAAAACCCAATTGAGGCCTGAGGTACCTCCCTGATTGCAAACATAAGGTAGGATAGTAGGGTGTCCCAATCCTTCCCATCTCCACTTACCACTTTCCTTATCATTGCTTTGAGGGTTCGGTTAAACCTTTCTACCAGCCCATCGGTCTGCGGATAATAGACTGAAGTTCTCAGGGTATGTATATGGAGCAGCGTACAGAGGTCCTTCATTAGCTTCGACATAATTGAGGTACCTTGGTCTGTTAATATTTCCTTTGGTAGCCCCACTTGGGCAAAGATCCCCACCAACTCTTTAGCTATCGTTTTAGAGGCCGCGTTCCGCAGGGGGACAGCTTCTGGGTAGGGAGTAGCATAATCCAGAACGACAAGTATATCCAGTCACCCGGGCTGTCTTCTCCAGGGGCCCCACTAGATTCATGGCTATTGGCTCGAAGGGGACCTCTATGATGGGAAGGGGTACTAAAGGTGCCCTCAAGTGGGGACGGGGACTGTGCAGCTGACACTCCGGGCAGGACGCACAGTACCTCCGCACTTCTTCATGTACTCCGGGCCAGAAGAATGATCGCAGGACCCGTGCCAGGGTCTTCTCTACCCCCAAATGCCCCCCAAAAAGATGACTATGGGCCAGACTTAATACAGAATTCTGGTGTTTTTGAGGTACTAGAATCTGCTGTACCTTCTGCCCCTCTACTGGTGCAAGCCGGTATAAGAGATTCTTCTTCATTATGAAGTAGGGACCTGGTCCCTGGGTTTTCCCTTCCACAGGGACCCCATCTATTTCTGTCACCTCCTTCCTAATGTTATCGTACCTTAGGTCTTCAGCCTGGTCCCTTCCAAAATTTCCTCTCCGGGGCTAATCTGCCCGAGATCTAGCGGGCCAGTCTCTGTTGCCTCTACTGGTTCAGAGACGTTAGAGTTTGGGTCAGACTCGGGTGCTTCTCCCTCCTGGGTGGCCTCCTTTTCAGCTGCTCGGGTCCGCCTACCTACGAGAGCGACCCTCTGGCTTTGGGCCAGTATTCGGGTTCCCAAGGCCTTAGCTGCCCTTCTTTCCCTTTTCGTCTTTCTACGATGTCTGGGAGTGGAGAACAAATCTGGGGATATTTCAGAGAAGGTTGGGGGTTGACAGTCTATCCTGGATGCCTCACTACTTTCATGGCTTCCCCATTTCTCCAATTGCCCTACTGGGAGTAAGTCTCCAAACTCTGGGAAGTCCCTCCCTATGAGCACTGGGTATGGGAGTTTAAAGACTACACCTGCTGCTACCTCAGTAGTGTTCCCCTGAATCTCAATTTTTACTGGGATGGTGGGGTAATAACCAACTCTTCCATGGACGCATGTTATCCCCATACGCTTAGCCCACAGCAGCTGACTACGCTTCATGAGCTTCCCCGAGACAAGCATGATAGCACTCTCTGAATCAACCAGTGCTGTGGTCTCTACCCCATATAGCTTCAATGGTCTAGTGTACATATGTGGAGTTAGTGAGACCCCCACAAGGTGGATTAGGGATCATGGGTCTGCCCAGTTCCCCAGGTTACACTACATAGGCTTCTCGGCATTGGGACACTGTGCAGATGTGTGTCCCCACTCCCCGCAGGCGTAACATCTGTATGGAGCCCTAGGCATTCCCCGGTCTCTTGGTTTGGGTAATCTAACATCACAATCCTCTTCCCCCTCAGTGCTCCGACTCTTTGTGGCTTCTGGTGGGCCTTCAACCCCTCTCTTTTTCCACCTGGGTTCTCCTGGTGGCCCACTCTAGGGCTTGGTGCTGCTAGTTTAACCCTTAACTGGTGCTTCTTCCTTAACTGGTCAGGTCAGCTCCCTCGCCGTCCTTCGCCTTTCTACCAGCGCGACAACCTCGTCGTAGGTGGAGGGTTTGTTCTGGCTTACCCAGGTGCAAAGGTCTGGCAGTAGTCCTCTCCTGTACCGGTCGATGACCAGAACCTCTAGTATCTCCTCTAGACTCCGGGATTCAGTTCGTAACCACTTTCATGCGAGATGGATGAGGTCATATAATTGGGACTGAGAGGTTTTGTTTTCCTGGTACCTCCACTCATGATATCGCTGGGCCCGCACTGCAGTCATTATGCCAGATCTGGCCAGGATCTCTGCTTTCAGCTGGGGGTAATCTGCCGCAACCTCTTCAGGCAAATCATAGTAGGCCTTCTGGGCCTCCCCACACAGGAATGGAGCGAGGATGCCAGACCACTGTTCTCGGGGCCAAGCCTCCCACAGGGCTGTCCTCTCAAAGGCCAGGAAGTTGCCTCTACATCATCCTCCCGTGTCATTTTCTGCAGCCAATTGCTGGCCCGCATGATCTGTGTCCCATCATGGCCATGGTTTAGCTCTGTAAGGGCCTTTACCTGGTTTAACCAATTCCCGCAACATAGCCTGGTCTTGAGCAGCCTGGTCCACAAGCTGGTGATTAGTCTCTTGCTGCAGCCGCACTGCATCCTGTTGGGTGGCTGCCTGGACACGAGTAGCCTCCTGCTGGGCAGCTGTGGCTTGTATCAGTGCCTGCACTACCTCCTCCATTGTGGTGAAAAAAATAAAACCCTCTCCCCTTTTTTTTTTTCTTTCCAAACACCCTCTTTCTTCCGCCGTGCTGTGGACACCAGATTCCACTTCTGACACCAGTTGTGACAAAGTTCCTGCTCTACCTTGCTGGGTCTTGCGCTTATTGGTGGATTTGCTCACCTTGGAACTCAGGCAACCCTCAGCTTGGCCATTTTTTCTGAATTCACAGTCCAGGTCAACTCCTCCTGTGTCTGACCAGGAGTTGGGAGGATTTGGGGGGAACTCGGGCCCGCCCTCTACTCCGGGTTCCAGCCCAGGGCCCTGTGGAATGCAGCTGTCTAGAGTGCCTCCTGGAACAGATGTGCGACAGCTACAACTCCCTGGGCTACTTCCCCATGGCCTCCTCCCAACATCTTTATCCTCACTACAGGACCTTCCTCCTGGTGTCTGATAATGCTTGTACACCTCAGTCCTCCAACAGTCCATGTTTTCACTCTCAGCTCCTAGTGCCTCTTGCTCCCAGCTCCTCACATGTAAACCACAAACTGAAGTGAGCTCCTTTTTAAACTCAGGTGCCTTTATTAGCCTGCCTTAATTGATTCTAGCAGCTTTTTGATTGGCTGCAGGTGTTCTAATCAGCCTGTCTGAATTGTCTCCAGAAGGTTCCTGATTGTTCTGGAACCTTCCCTGTTATCTTACCCAGGGAAGAGGGACGTACTTAGCCTGGGGCTAATATATCTGCCTTCTATTACTCTCCTATAGCCATCTGGCCCGACCCTGTCACAGTACTGTAATACTAAACTTTAATTTAGCAATTATGTCTAATCAGCAGAATAACACAGAGCTCTCTTACAACCAACATTGTCCGCTTTATAACAGCATCACAATTTATGTATTTATGTATTTATTATGAGTAATTTCCGCTGGATTACATATAGTATCATTACTCATAGAATCAATCAGAATACTTTATACTTACATTTTGATCACTGAATTTAATATTTCTGTATTAGTATCTTTGTAGCAATTTATAACTGATAAATTAGTCTTGGATCATAAAAAGCTGCCTATTAGTCTGTGGAATAGTACCCCAAAGAAAGAGTTGAAAACCTAATTCCTGAAAACACTACAAATTAAACTGGATAAAGTCAGATTTACAGCATTGTTTCTCAAACTGGAATCTGCAGACCACTGGGGGTCTGAAAGTGTACTCCAGCGAGTCCACGGGCCCCACTGATCAACTTCTCCCAACTGAAGTCATTGGGCCTGATTCCCATTTACCCTAAGGCATCTTTACACTATGCATTACATTTTGTGGCCATTTTATACTGCCAGAGTGGTGTAAAGGGGTTGTACTGCAAAGCAGCAGCTGCTCATTGACTTCCATGGGACTTAAAAACATGCTTAAGTCCTTTGCTGAACTGGGCTTCATATGATAGGGCTTTATTGTACCTTATAGCACTGCCCCATGCAGAAGGTGGTGAGGGACTGCACCATCTCAGTGGAAACAGCAGGTCCAGTTTGCCTCCAGAGTTTACCAACACACCAGGGTAGAATGCCCACAAGATGCTGCCCTTGCTACCTTCTGTGGCTGGCTAGCTCTATTAGCCAGTGTGAGTTTGAGGGGTGGAATGAGACTCGACCTTTCTATGCCCCTTTTGGGATGACCTGTGTCTCAAGAGATGCTATTAGGGAAGAGTCCCTCTGCATATTTTTGACTGACTCCTGCACAGTAGGAGCATATGGAAGGAAGGTTCTTTATAAGGCTGCTACTCACCCACCCAAAGACTAGACAAAGTCTGATCCATACTATATAATTTTCAACAGTATGCTGTCAAAGAAACTACACAAAAACTGAAAGGCCAATAAAATATCTCCATGATATAATTCACAGTAGGAACTATGAAAGCAAGACTGTTTTCTTTCTCTGTGTATCTCTTCTTTCTTATCTCTAACAAGTATCACACTAAATATAAATTATGGTTTTTTTAAATATTTAAAAATAAGTTTAGTGCCTATAGAACTGCAACATAGTTTACTAGAAATATTATGCCACAAAATGAAAGTGGCTTGTGCAGTTTAAAATCACAGGTGCATTCCTTTAGTATAATACTGACACCCGAAACATCACCTTTAACATGTTCATGTTGGGAATTTAACTGTATTGTCTTTTAGGATACAGATGCTTATATTACTCTGCCAGCATGAGTTGCACCTGTCATCTGTTATGTAATTCCTGTAGGGGAGAGCGTCTTGGTAAATTGTAAGCCAAGGATATGAAATACTGTAATATCTTTGTACTTTTATAGTAATATAAAAAAGTCAACACATTTCTGTGGAATACCCACTGAGTTTGAGAATATGGTTGTAATAAATAATATTTTAGATTAGTTTTAGGTTTTGACTCTTTTTTTTAAATCACAAATACAAAGCAGGATTCTTACAAGAGAGTCAGAATGGTTCAATTGTTTTCATAGTTGTTAGAGTGTTTCTTACAAATACATTGAGTTATTTTCAACTACCACTAACTACAGGTGTGTTAACATTTTTGTTCTATGTCCCCCTATGGTATTAGAGGTATATTTTTAATAACGGTTTTGTATTCTTTCAGATTGACTTTAATACTGTCCTGTCCAATGGATCTCAAAAATTTCCCAATGGATGTGCAAACATGTATAATGCAGCTGGAAAGTTGTAAGTGTGAACAAAGAATTCTTCTATGAATAACTATATAAAGATGACAGTACATGCTGGGATAGAAAAGGTAGTAACATAGAGAATTCTGCCTTTTCCAAAATAAGCATGTTTTGTTAGTATCTGTACAATTATGGCCTTCCCATACAATATACAGCACTGCTTGAATCCAAAAAACTTCTTAAGGGCCAGAGTCTGCCATCCTTTGAGAAGTATTATGCAGATAGTAAATTACTTCTCAGCATGCGTAAGGGTTGTAGATTCTGGTCCATAAGTTATAAAGTATTATTTATTTTGAGAGGTTTGTGGAATTATTTCAGAATGGTTCCATTATTCTAAAATATGAGCTTTGGTGAGTACTTCCAGTTTAACAAATTCAACCTAATCTCAGGGGCCTGCATTTCAGTATTATAGTATTCAGTTTTTAGCATGCCTATGCAGTATTTTTTCCTAGAATGCTGTTCATTTTTAAAAAATGTAACACTGTATGTTGGCATAAATTCTTGTTTCTATTACACAAGTGTCAGTAACATCAGAATATGGCCCCTTCTTCACTAAGGACCCTTTCTAAAGTCTTTACTCAGAGTTGGCAGGAAAAGGATGTACCCCAACAAAATAAAGTGAGAGACTAGTCTACACACTCTGTAAATACCCTGAAATCCATGGGGATCCAGAAGGAAAAGAGTCAAGAGTCATCCATACAAGGCCCTGCTCCTCTGATCTCACCCAGCTCTGTAGCTCTACAATGTCCCCATTAGATTCCCATGTCTCTGGCTTCCCTTGGGACCATCCTAAAAGGGGGATTTTCACAACATAGAGGAGAGAGCTGTGGAAAGGAAATACATCCTTTGGCTGTATTTATGGTGGAATTTCTACTTGCCAAAGATAGGATGATATGCATCCCTCACATACTCCATCCCTCAGCCCACCTACCTTCTCAACCCATGCAAATCCTTGAATCCACAGAACATCCTGTCTAGGATCCAGGGAAAAGGCAGCATATTGAGCCATCTCTATAAAGGTGGCAGAGATCTACATATGGAAGGGAACATCCAGGTAGAGATCAGTTGAACATAAATATGCCCCTTGAGCTTTACCAAGTCAAAACTTCTTCTGACATCAAAGGACTGTATAATGAAGACTTACTGATGGACTCAATGGAATTTGTACCACATAACCAGCTTGCCATTTAATGTAGCCAACAAAAAACAGTAGGGAAAGAAAGGCCTAATGGTATTAAATTCTTCAACTTAAAGATTAAAA
Source organism: Dermochelys coriacea (assembly GCF_009764565.3). Taxonomy (NCBI): domain Eukaryota; kingdom Metazoa; phylum Chordata; order Testudines; family Dermochelyidae; genus Dermochelys; species Dermochelys coriacea. The sequence continues at coordinate 75,217,070 of NC_050071.1, read as the reverse complement.
TATATACAAAGAGTGAAGCTTTAACACAAACACCGCATTTATTATGTTCAAATAATTCCACACTGGAAAAAGCAAGCATACTAGTCGAAGTAATTTATATGCTATCTTTGTTAGGCCTCCATTTGAGTATACATATCAACTTAACTGGAAAAAGATTTAAGACTTCAGATTAAAGGAACAGTTCAGTTGAAATACATTTGAGTTAGAGAATACCCACCACTCATGAAACAAAAATGATGCTTGATAACGCAACTGCCAATATACTATGCATAATATCTATCTCAAGATGTTCATTAAAACAAAATGCAAGATGAATATGTAGGAGCATTATTTCTTTCCACAATCTAAACTGTGCCCATGCTAATTTTTTTTAAAAAATAATCAAGGCCCAGATGACACCCCCATTGATACATAAATGGAGGAGAGCCTCTGTTCACAAAACTCCCTCCAGCTGTGAGAAAAAGGTGCTTAGTCACCTCCACAGAACCATCCCCCCATTTGGCTCTGGCACCTGCAGAGGTACTCTAAGGTCCTGGGATTTAACTTGAGCTAGTGCAGAGGCATTGGACACTCACACAGATGGTTTGGACCTCCCCTAGTCTCTGCTGTGTTTAGGGATAGCCTTTTCTGCAAAGGGGACAAACCCTACCCTTACTATGGGATCATTTGGATGTGATGTCTGGAAGAAAGTTCATCCCCCACATCCCCTTCCTGAAGGTGTTTCTACATGAGGGGATGATGTATACCAAGAGAGCCTTCCCTGATGAGAAATGAGTCAGTTAAGAATTGTGTGAAATGTAGTGATACACAAAGACAGAAATATTTAGCATAAATGATAAATATATGTCTTATAATATGGTCTTTGCTTTATATTTTTAGTATTGGAATTAAAATGTTCATAAGTAAAAGTATTAATGAGATTCCTGTATCTAGAATGTGCATAGTGGATTATTTAGAATATTAAGATAGAGAAGCAGAACAGATGCCTAACTTGATGGATGAGTTTCTTACAGTGTTTCAAAACCATGTGTACGTTGAAGGGTTGAAAGAGGCATCATTAATTTTTTTTTAATTGCAACAGGGAGGGGCAGTGAGAAAGGTGAATAAACATCATTGGGAGGTGATTCAGCATCACTGAATCTGTCAAAATTATTTGCTGTATGATTTTATTGTAGGCTTTTAAAAAACAAATTGCAAGGTGATTTTGAAAGTTAGTCCTGCCTTTCATTACAGTGGTTGGATGGTAATATTGTCAAGTGGTCTCTGAATGTCAGATTAATGGCTGAGTCGAACAGGAATTTTCCTGACAAAAAAATGGAATGGCAACCTTAGTTCCTTGTTCCAAAGGTCAAGGCACTTTAGGTCATACTGCACAATGAGTGTTTACACAGAACGTTTCATTGAGCACAATGGGAAATCTTTTTAATAACTGATGCCATGATCTGGCTTTTATAATTAAGTGTAACTACAGCAAAGGTTACCAGGAGGCAATTATATTGGAGCGCGTACATATGCCAAGTACATTTGCTCTATATAATAATGTTTCCACAAAGCAAACAAAAATCAGATTTCACTGAACAAATAGAAAATATAATTTAAAACTTCTTTTTGAATTCAGAAGGTTATGAGTTTTAACATGCAATCTTGAAACATTTACTTGATTAAAAAATTTCATAAAACCTTCCTATGTTTTTCCTCTCTTTTGACCATAGTAAGCATAGATAATACAGCATCTGAACATTCTTATGCAATAGAATCTGTTTTGTTTTATAGAAACTTACAAATCCTAACAAACTGCTCCCTAGGGAGCCAACAAACACTTATTAGCTGAATAGCACTATTGATGTTCTAATTTCCAGTAGAACATTTTGCACTGAAGTCTTCATGTTAATCATCCATTTCAGTGGGAGTAAATCCCCTGTTGCATAATCATGTGGTACACACAGATGATACTCACAAAGGTAAAGAGTGGTACAAAAATACAAATTAATTTTTCTGTAAATACACAGTCTTCCAGTCACACCAGTAAATGGTCTATAACCTTATTCAAAAAATGGATATGTTGTCATAGCTTTTACTTGGTTGCACAAGGAAGTCAGGGGACATACACCTCATGCTCCCCACCCCTTGTTCCCCTGCTTCGTCCTGATCTGATTGTGACTCCAGATGTAGGCAGAAGAGTAGGGGCTGTTGCCCCATTTGCCCCAATGCAATCAAGTGAGCTGCGAGGGGGAAGAGACGTTTGGGGTGGTGAGGAGCCCTGGCTCCATCCACCTGTCTGACAGCCAGATCAGCTGGCTCCGATTTTCAGGAAGTAAACTGCTCCATAAAAAGGGATGAGGTAACTTAATCCCCACCAAGAGCAAGGGAGAAGCAGAATAGGAATTGTCATAATTAATCTCTGAGATGGTCCTTCAGTGGTACAGATCTGTGCTGTCCTTTAGTTAAGACAGACTGACAAGTTACGATTTAAGTCAAAGCATTTTAAACAATACTTTCACTACCATTCCATCGAAAATCAAAACAGTAGCACATAAATGAATTAGCATGGATTCTGGAGGTTCTCATTCCACGTAAGAATGAAAGAAATATGGCCCAGTTCATCTGTGCCTTGAATTTAATCACCTCCTTTACCAACAATATGCCTTTGCTCTTTTCCTCTCCAATAAAGGACTTCTAGTGGGTTTACTAGATGGCCTCTTTATAAACTCAAAATATACAGAAGAACTTGATTTTTCTGTAAATACTTCATGAGGATGAAGCTGGAACAATCAGGGTTATTTTCTTATAGCAAATAACCAGAAATGGTTTTGGACAATTATTTTTCCATCTACTTATTTTCACCTCCATCCGGGTGGAGCCTACAAACTATACTCATTTGAGTAGTGCTGATGCTTGAGTAGTCCCATTTAGGTCAGAGACTGCTTCTGTAAGGATTACTCACCTGAGCAAAGATTTCAGGCCTCACAGTTATTTAGAACAGCAAGCTGCAATGTGTAGAACTCATTTCTTACTGGAATCTCTCTTACTGGAATGAGCATATTGTGAAATAATGTTACTGCTTAGTTGCAGAATCTCAACTACTGCTGCTGTTGTTCCCCCTGCATGGAGGGCTCTAAGTGCAGCTCTTGTTTACAACTTTTCTCTCCAAACCATTCCTTGGTGACATGCTCAGTCTTCAGCAGCTCTTGAGATAGTATTCCCAAGGTCTCTCCAACCTCTTGGATCTATAACTGTGGTATTGGGACAGTGACATATGTTATTTATATCAGTAGGCGGTGTAGGACTTTTTTAATTGCAATATTTTTTGCAATTTTTTAAGAATGGGTTTTACCAAACTTACTGAAAAATAGTTTTCTTTATCCTTATCAACTGAAACAAACTGGTTGGGGCTCCCCTCCATCTCCTTAAAGCAAGACCAGATATCTTTTCATAAGACCTGCTATAGCTCAAAGAGAAATGATGGGCTTGATACAGGAATTACTGGGTAAGACTCTACGGCCTGTGTTATGTAGGAGGGCAGACTAGATTATCATAATGGTCCCTTCTGATCTCTAATTCTAGGAAACTATATATTAAAAAAGGAGGAAAATAAATGAATGATAACAATAGTATGAAAAGAGCAGTGTTCATGCCAGGGCAGCTCAAGAGCCTCCCTGATAATTTTATTTCTGGTATATTTGAACAATATATAGAATAATGGTAGCTAGAAACATATCTTATTCTTGTGGCATCTCTCCTCAGCACAATATTTTCCCCTTAATAGAGCTTTTTGTGTCTCTCCCTTGTTAAATTTATCTTTTATTATACTTCACTGCATTCCATTTATTCATGGATTAATGTTGTTTTGAGTGGGTGGGAAAGACACCTTGCTTAGATTGTTTTATGAATTTCTGTGAAATGTAATATTCCTAGAACCTTAAGCAATAGCTAAAGGAAGCTACTGGCTCAGGTAAAGATTAGGCCTGTTAACAAGGGAGAAATTGAGCATGAAACACAAATATATGTAAGGAAGTATGAAAATGCCTCCATTATCAGATTATTATTTTAATGAATATATTCCTTAATATTTAAAATTAACAACTTTTTCCCCTTTTATAGTTCCTTAATTACTCAGTCTTTATAGACAATAAAGGCTAATACAACCCACCATCTAGACTTATAGGGGAAGATCCTCCCACTGAGATGTGCATGGAAAGAAGTTCTCCTATGCAGAGAATTCCCCCCTCCTGCACTGAAAAGTTCAGCTGCTTGAGCAGCATCATTTCTTTCCTCCCTGGAGCTCTGTGGAGAGCACTCTATGGGTCCAGGCCCCAGACAGGTGGAGAAAACAGTTTGTGCAGATGAGGACAGGAGCGGTCAGGCCAAGGAGGGGATGGAATGTGCATATTGTTTCTCCACCACCAGCCATACAAATCCTGATAATCCATTCTGAGATTGCATTGTCTTTCCAATTGTACTCCCACCAGGAGCAGCCATGCCCAGAGAAAAGGGCCACCATGGGGGCCAGAGTAACTATGGAGGCACAGGACTTCCATGTGCCTGTATTATGCTGTGGAGAAACCATCTCCACACCTTTCCCAGATATAACAATGGTAAGGAACTCCATCTCCATGAGAGAGATTTACTCCCCATGATCTCCTTCTAAGTGTTTTACTGTGAGAGGAGGCGATCCAACCTATTGTGTTTTAGTCACAAGAAGAAATTTGTAAAGGAATGCTTCAGCTATACATTTAAACACCAGTATACAGAGGCAACAGGACTGCAGAGAAGAGAAAGTTCATAATTTTAGACCAGAAGCTCCCATCCAGTGTAGAAGGGTCTCCCAAAAGGAAAAAAGTGTGTCACCAAATCCAGGGCTGGTGCTTGACCCTATAGAAACTCTTTCACATTAACACTACACAGATGATGATCTATAGGCATGGAACGGGTGTGCTGGGTTTTAGGTATGTGGGGACTGAGCTAGGGAACAACTTTGCTTATTGCCATGTGCTCCTCCAACCCCAACAACATATCCACATGGGATTCTGCTGGAAACTATACACTCTGCCCTCTTAAGGTAGGGGAGGACATAAACAAAGCAGGAGACCATGGCACAGCTCCAGAGGGAGACATTTTATTAGAATAGCTTAGAGGGCAATGTGAAGGAGCAGGTATTCACAGGGATCCACAGGCTTGGTGTTTAATTTTCCTGTAGCTAGTCAGGCACCATGTAGACTAACCTTGTGATCTCAAACCATCGCCCATCCCTAAAAGAAGAACATAGTAGGAATGGCACAAGATTGTCGTTAGTAAGATTTTTCAAGAAATGTTTCTCTTGATCTGGATTTTTGTGGTATTGGTCAATTTATTTAGCCCTTAGGGAGCTGCATAATTGATTATTTCATTTAAAAAAAAGAAATGAATATATAATAGAGTTAAAGAAAGAATTACGTATTTAACACTTTATTTCTTAGGCTGAACCCTGATGTATCAACACATAAAATCCTTGGCCTGCTCCACTGATTCTACACTGGGTCTCAGGTCAAAGTTCAAACATCTGCCATATCTTTAGAATTATAATCTGCAGGCAGATTCTCATTCTTTCCTCTTTCCTGCAAGCACGTTTTTGGGTTGCCTTGCAGGAAAATTTTAAAAATCACCATGGTCAAAATGATGGTATTTCTTACCTCAACTGGCTGCCTAAAGGATTGTTTGGATTCAGTCATCAAACCAAGGTTACTCTTGAACATGAGCCATAAATACTAATCATAAAAAATAATAAGAGCAGAACTCAGATAAGTCATTGTGACTAGGAGAACTGGAAGGCAAATGTCTAGCCAAACGGAACTCTTCTGTATGGAAACACTAAAGATCTGTGGGTGTTTGAGACCATTCGTATGTTTGTTAATGAAAAGGAGTGGATTTTTACAATGGAGAGCCCAATATTAGGAGATGGGAAAAATCACATCTTGCTCCAGTAAAATATATCTGGTGAAATCTCTACCAAATGAATTCATACTCAACCACTCCAGATTAATTTACTTAGGTTCTTCTTCTGTGGGCGGGAAGCCTATTACAGGGGATGTTACAAGGAAAGCATCCAGCGGAGAAGTCTCCTATTGCAGAAAAGGGGATAGCATAATGGAAATGATCATTGTCAGTTTGGAGTCACAGAGTCTCCAAGGAACTGCAGTTTATGGAGAAATAAGCATTTGCTTATCCTCCATGGGGTCATCTCCCAACAACCCTGTGGAAGGATGTGTAGTAAACTCTGAGATGAACTTTGGAGTTGCCTTTCCACTATCTGGAAGTAGCCTGCATGTGGGACAATAGGGTTTAAACTGCCTAAAATGACACTAATTAACTAAAAATAAATTACAAGCCAGATCTAGCTGAGGTAAGTTAGCTTAACTCCATTAAGGTTTATAAAGCTATGCTGATTTATGCTGGCCAGGGACCGGACCTTTATTTGTACATTGTCCTCAAGAGGAAAATATGGCCCACTCTTTCCTTTTATATTTTGGTTTCCTATCAGAATGCTAAAAAGGAGTACTTGTGGCACCTTAGAGACTAACAAATTTATCTGAGCATAAGCTTTCGTGAGCTACAGCTCACTTCATCGGATGCATTAATGCTTTATGCTTTCTGAGCACAGGCCTTCCCAAGTGACCTCTCAGATAGCGTGGCTCTGCATTGTTCCCTGCTTAGTGCTGTGGTTAAATGCTACAGTCTAGTCCGAAAATATCAGCATTCTGATAGGTTTCAGAGTAGCAGCCGTGTTAGTCTGTCTTCGCAAAAAGAAAAGGAGTACTTGTGGCACCTTAGAGACTAACAAATTTATTTGAGCATAAGCTTTCGTGTAGTCTCTAAGGTGCCACAAGTACTCCTTTTCTTTTTGCGAATACAGACTAACACGGCTGCTACTCTGAAACCTATCAGAATGCTGATATTTTCGGACTAGACTATAGCATTTAACCACAGCACTAAGCAGGGAATGATGCAGAGCCATGCTATCCGAGAGGTCACTTGGGAAGGCCTGTGCTCAGAAAGCATAAAGGCAGATCACATATTGCCCCATCCATTGAGTTGTAGCATTTTGTTCCCCTCTCTGAAGCTGGCTAGTTTCTTTGATTGGTGCTGCAGGGGAAGAAAAACCAGACACTCACCTTTCCAATCCCTTTTGGGGATTTGCATTAAAAAGCACAGAGGGAGCAATCCCCACTTGTGTGCTGTAGCAAGCAGGATATTTCCAGGGGGCAGCGCCTCTGACACAGAACAGTTTCTATGCTCTTTGTAAAGATAAAGGCATGTGCTATTTCCCCTCTTCACTGCTCCATTGCTTCTACATTGGAACACAGGTCACGAAGACCCAGGTCATATGGGGGAAATAGTGGAAGCTGTGGCCTCCCTGCTGATAGCCATGCTGTGACTTTCCCTCTCGTGTTCCAGGAGTGCAAGGGCTGGCGTTACAGGCAGAGGAGTCAGCTTTCATTTTGAACCAAACACTCAAAATAATACCATTTTATTGTTTTTCCTTTCCATTCAGTTTGATAACTACACTGCATAGGCTTTGAGTAATTTCCAATACTTTTTAACAGAAATAAATTCATCCTCCTGGAGGGTATATAAAGTTACTTGCATCAAAAAGATCAACATACAAAAGTGTGAATTATGCCTTTTTGTTCTTTCAAAGGCAAAATTCTCATCTGAGTCATGTTGTAGGTTTTTTGTTTGTTTTGTTTTTTGGGGTGTTTGGGTTTGTTGTTCTTTTTGCCACAGTCTGAATGTCTGTTGACTGTACTGCCTTTTATCCACTTGCAGACATCTCAGGGATATCAATGGGAGTTCTTCATGAACTTTATATAGCTCGCCACACTAAGGAGAATTTTGCCCTTAATTTGGGTATTTTGAATGGAACACCTCTGACTTTTTAAATCACAGCCTGAAGCACTTGTAGCTATTTGAGGCTCTTTCATTTATGTGGGTTCAGAATTAGTAAAGCATTTGCTAACCATTGCATCATTCATGAAGCTAGACTTTAAAAGATTTACTATGAACAGGTTATAAATGTTTTTTCAAGAAAAAGACTTAGGAAAACTTTACTTGTACAGGCTAAAACAGTGTGTTCAGTAAGTTAAAAAACAGAGGGGGGAAAAAAGACTATGGGGAAAACTTATTTATGATAACCCTAAAAGAAAAGAACCAACTGACTTGTTAAATTAAGCACTTATATTAGAACAATTAAGCTAGCAGCACTCTGTGCTTGCTTAAATATTTAAAATGTAACTTTACCCTCACACACAAATAAGTCTGCTTTCCCCTCAGTCACGCATGCAACTCAGACACATTGTTAGATATTTGTAGGTTGTTAACACATACTAAACTTCCTCTGACTGTAGCCTGAACAGATATTCTTTATGTAGCTTGCTGTAAATGATTCCCAGAAGGCTTTAAGCGACTCACATTGTGGAAGTATTTGTAACTCTTAGAATAAAAATAGTTGCTACTCTTTAACTTTTGTGATTACTACACAGGAGAGGTAAGAAATTGAAATCATATTAAAGTATTTCTGATGTAGTAATTGGGAAAATGTGAAATTAATTTTAGCTTTTAATCAGTAAAAGTTATTATATAGAGTTATCCCGTTTGGAAGCATATATTATGGTGAAAAGAGACAAGTAAGATATTGTTGCCCCTTTGACCTGAGGGGCTAGCCAATATACACGGCCGTACAGGGTCGGAGAAGAAAATGTTAATATGAATCAAAGAATGTAATGTCCTGTTTCCTCAAGCACAGTAGAAACAAACAACCAGCAGTTTCCTTGCTCCAAAGTCCTCCTGTGCCCCTCCAAAGAGCTCTGTGCCCAAGAAGCTCCATATCTCAGCCTCCTCTCAAGGTTTCTTCTCCTCTTAACACCTGTAGCCTGCAAACCATACTCCTAGTCCCTGCATTTTTAGTCAGGGAAATTCCTATTAAACTGTCTGGAATAGTTCCACTCAGGTCTAGCAATGTGGGATAAGGAATAGCCTCCATTGTTTCCAGCAGTCTTGCTACATAAAGGGGCTTAATTATTTCTTCCTTTGAGTTTGAAAGAATGCTTTAGCAAGGTCCCACCACATAGAGGGGAGGACCCAGGATACACTTGGCCAAAGGAAGATTAGCAAGGTCTGTGATTGTCTTTGGATCAAAGATTCACTTGATGGAATCCACTAGAACCTTCTAGCATAACAAATTTATTTGAGTTACTTCCTGGTGTTTCTTAAGACCAATAATAAATATGATCTTTGTCAAATTGTCACACTAAAAAAGGAAGTGAAGATATCCTATTGACACAGTGGCAGAATGTCATGCTGCAGTACCAGAGAAGCAGGTACATGTGTAGTTTACAGATCTGTGTCCTGCAAAGCTGGAATGAAAGAATGGAGATAGCAGTGGAAGTAGCATGCTTAGTCTCCATAAAGAATGAGGAAACAGGTACTAAGGCACTGCTCTAAAGCCCACTGAAGTCTATGGAAAGACTCCTATTGATTTGAGTGGGATTTGGATCCGGCTCTTACTGTCCTCTGCAGATAACCCATACAGTGGTATGCTCTCCAGAAGACAGTTGTTCAACTTGTCCACCCAATCAGAAATAAGATGGTGTCCAAGAAGCTACAAGAGAACTAGGACATGTAATAAGTAAAGGGTGGAGAGAGGGGATTTCCCTGGGGGAAGTGAGTTAAACTCAAAAATCATCCCTGCATCAGTTGCCATTTTTAAAAAAAAGTACATGGAAGAGAGGATGGAGAGCCAATGTATTTTTGGCCAGATATCAATATGGGAGATAATGCTGGTGAGACAAGCAATAATGCCTATGCAACTTTACCATTTCTGGAGAAGGTAAAACAAATAGAATAGCATGGCTCCTGGAGAAACTTTGCTGGCAGAAAGGACACTGAGTCTGAAGAGTAATGCAGAAGAAGCGGCTCAGTGAAGTGCCACCATGTTTGGGTATTAATTTCCTTTCAGATCCTCAGGCTCAGATGCCTAGGTTGTATCAACTACCCTATCTGCATGTTTGTGTATCTTCGGGAACTTCTCAAGGTCCCTTCTAGAGCTGGGTAAAACTTAGTTTTCTCATCCCTCACATATTCTTGAGATTTCTTAAATTTTCCTTTTCTGCCTTGGGATAAATATGAGACCACCCCAGAATAGCCAATATCCCAGTGGTTAGTGCATTTACCAGGGCACTGCATAATTCAGATGATGATTTGAACATGGGCCTCTGCTCCCCACTTCCCAGGCCAGCAGTGTCCTAGCCACTGTGCTGTTGGCTATCCTGGGGTCAGGGTTTTCACTCTGTGTGTGTGTGTGTTTGTGTGTGTGTAAATAAAAACTTCAATATAGAAAACTTCATGTAGGGATAAAGTGAGACAGGCTAAAAGTTGAGTAGAGTTGGACCTTGCAAAGGGAATTAAAACCAAGAGTAAAAGGTTCTATAGCCATATAAATAAGAAGAAAACTAAGAAGGAAGAAGTGGGGCCGCTTAACACTGAGGATGGAGTGGAGGTTAAAGATAATCTAGGCATGGCCCAATATCTAAACAAATACTTTGCCTCAGTCTTTAATAAGGCTAAAGAGGATCTTGGGGATAATGGTAGCATGACAAATGGGAAGGAGGATATAGAGGTAGATATTACCATATCAGAGGTAGAAGCGAAACTGAAACAGTTTAATGGGACTAAATCGGGGGGCCCAGATAATCTTCATCCAAGAATATTAAAGGAATTGGCACCTGAAATTGCAGGCCCATTAGCAAGAATTTTTAATGAATCTGTAAACTCAGGAATAGTACCGAATGATTGGAGAATTGCTAATATAGTTCCTATTTTTAAGAAAGGAAAAAAAAGTGATCCGGGTAACTACAGGCCAGTTAGTTTGACATCTGTAGTATGCAAGGTCCTGGAAAAAATTTTGAAGGAGAAATTAGTTAAGGACATTGAAGTCAATGGTAAATGGGACAAAATACAACATGGTTTTACAAAAGGTAGATCGTGCCAAACCAACCTGATCTCCTTTTTTGAAAAAGTAACAGATTTTTTAGATAAAGGAAATGCAGTGGATCTAATTTACCTAGATTTCAGTAAGGCATTTGATACCGTGCCACATGGGGAATTATTAGTTAAATTGGAGAAGATGGGGATCAATATGAACATCAGAAGGTGGATAAGGAATTGGTTAAAGGGGAGACTGCAACGGGTCCTACCGAAAGGCGAACTGTCAGGTTGGAGGGAGGTTACCAGTGGAGTTCCTCAGGGATCGGTTTTGGGACCAATCTTATTTAATCTTTTTATTACTGACCTTGGCACAAAAAGTGGGAGTGTGCTAATAAAGTTTGCAGATGATACAAAGCTGGGAGGTATTGCCAATTCGGAGAAGGATCGGGATATTATACAGGAGGATCTGGATGACCTTGTAAACTGGAGTAATAGTAATAGGATGAAATTTAATAGTGAGAAGTGTAAGGTTATGCATTTAGGGATTAATAACAAGAATTTTAGTTATAAGTTGGGGACGCATCAATTAGAAGTAACGGAAGAGGAGAAGGACCTTGGAATATTGGTTGATCATAGGATGACTATGAGCTGCCAATGTGATATGGCTGTGAAAAAAGCTAATGCGGTTTTGGGATGCATCAGGAGAGGCATTTCCAGTAGGGATAAGGAGGTTTTAGTACCATTATACAAGGCACTGGTGAGACCTCACCTAGAATACTGTGTGCAGTTCTGGTCTCCCATGTTTAAAAAGGATGAATTCAAACTGGAGCAGGTACAGAGAAGGGCTACTAGGATGATCCGAGGAATGGAAAACTTGTCTTATGAAAGGAGACTTAAGGAGCTTGGCTTGTTTAGCCTAACTAAAAGAAGGTTGAGGGGAGATATGATTGCTCTCTATAAATATATCAGAGGGATAAATATAGGAGAGGGAGAGGAATTATTTAGGCTCAGCACCAATGTGGACACAAGAACAAATGGGTATAAACTGGCCACCAGGAAGTTTAGACTTGAAATCAGATGAAGGTTTTTAACCATCAGAGGAGTGAAGTTTTGGAATAACCTTCCAAGGGAAGCAGTGGGGGCAAAAGATCTATCTGGTTTTAAGATTCTACTCGATAAGTTTATGGAAGAGATGGTATGATGGGATAATGGGATTTTGGTAAGTAATTGATCTTTAAATATTCAGGGTAAATAGGCCAAATCCCCTGAGATGGGATATTAGATGGATGGGATCTGAGTTACCCAGGAAAGAATTTTCTGTAGTATCTGGCTGGTGAATCTTGCCCATATGCTCAGGGTTTAGCTGATCGCCATATTTGGGGTCGGGAAGGAATTTTCCTCCAGGGCAGATTGGAGAGGCCCTGGAGCTTTTTTGCCTTCCTCTGTAGCATGGGGCATGGTTGACTTGAGGGAGGCTTCTCTGCTCCTTGAAGTCTTTGAACCATGATTTAAGGACTTCAATAGCTCAGACATGGGTGAGGTTTTTCATAGGAGTGGGTGGGTGAGATTCTGTGGCCTGCGCTGTGCAGGAGGTTGGACTAGATGATCAGAATGGTCCCTTCTGACCTTAGTATCTATGAATCTATGAATATAAAACTCCAAAATTACAGTCACAATGAGGACAAATCATGGATACAAAAATAAACCTGCCAAACCCACCCACCCTTGACTCTTTTTCCTCAAAAGTAGAAGCTTAATTTGGTATCCTAGCACCACCTCCATGCTGTCCACCACTCCAACAAACTCATTTGTATTTTTTTCCTCTGCCATTGCCAGCAATTGACTGAGTGCACAAATAGCGTGAGCTAGAGGTTGAGGTAAGCCATTCTGTGCCTAAAATCAGGCTGAACAGCAGCTTTGACACAAAGTAGAAAACCATTGCATTAACTAACAACTGCCAGCTTCTCAAAGAAAATATTCTGCAAATGTCAGACCTTCCTTATCGAGGAAGATGCCGAATCCTATGGTGTGTGAAAATGTCCAAGAGCCAGTTGTTCATAAGTTTGGCTGCACAACAGTGGGACTTGCAGCTTTGAGAGCATCAGCTCCCAGCTGTGGATGATAAAGGAGCAGAATAATAAAATGTGTTCCATTATCTTCTCTGATGCAGAGCAGGCTTCCTGGCAGCAGCCTTTCTCTGTGTTTCCCTTGAAAGTTACCTCTGGCATACCAAATACCATGAAATATCTGCCACTGTGTATCCTTGTCAAGGTTCCTTCCCCACTCTGAACTCTAGGGTACAGATGTGGGGACCTGCATGAAAGACTCCCTAAACTTATTTTTACCAGCTTAGGTTAAAAACTTCCTCAAGGTACAAACTTTGCCTTGTCCTTGAACCCTATGCTGCCACCACCAAGCGTGTTAAACAAAGAACAGGGAAAGAGCCCACTTGGAGACGTCTTTCCCCCAAAATATCCCCCAAGCCCTACTCCAGCTGCAGCTGCTAAATGTTTACAATGTCAAAAAAGTCCCTATCTTTTGTACTGCCTGGAACCACTGTGACATCATCCATGGGTGAAAATAGTCATTGATAGAGTGAAAGTCATCTCCCCCTTAATCCATGCATTTAAGATCTGAAACCCCTGATATCACAGACTGCCCACAATAAAAGATCCAAAAAAAAAAGAATATAACAATGGACTCAAAGGACAATCTTGCCTTACCCCAGTATGTATCTGTATAGCCTCTCTCCTTCATCCATTTACTAAAGGAGTACATAGTGCATGAAATCTGTACAAAGTCGGTGTAGCCAGTTAAGAAACTGTGAGGGTATACCAGACTGAGACAGGACCAATCATAAGTAAGATAGTTTCACTTGATCAAAAGCTTTGGCCTGATCCAAGGCCAAAACATAACCCTACCGTTCTCACAATCACCATGTTCACCCATTTTCAAATACTTCCCACAATTTACACAAGAACTGCATTAGATTGACCGAGTTGTGATAATTTCCCTGCTATTTTCCTCTACCCTCTTGGCTTGAATGGAATTCAAAATTTTATAATCCATGTTCAAAAGAGGAATAGGCCTCTGATTCCTGATAGCTGAAGATCTCCTTTTTTGGGAGAAAAACAAACCCTTTCCTCAGCTTCTGACTCTGGTGGTAACATAGATGGTAATACAACGATACCTCACCCCAAAATAACAGAAACCAGTAATAATACCCTTCCCAGCCAAAGTTCTGATAATGCTTAAGTATAAAACAGTAACCCTGCACCATCATAAGTATCAGGCCCTATGAATCAAAAAGGTCACCTTCTTGTTAACTGGTTCATTATTCTCAACGAGAGGGCCTCCTGAGTCCCCAGATCCCGATAGTTCCTTCTGAGGTTAATCAAATTCTATAACTCTTGCATTCTTTTCCCCAAATAAATGCACTTGTTTCATCTCTCTCTGCTCTTCCTTCTCTGCAATAGCACCTAATACAGAAAAACAATTATCTTTTGGAACAGATAATGCTGTGTAATTCAGGTAGTGGCAGCCACTCTCACTCTCCATGGATCCCCTCATTCCCTGTCTGTTTTCAAGAAAAACTCTCCTGTTTCTGAAGTTGAGCACATCAAAATCAGCTCCCCAACTATAGAGTCTGTCATACACGTAGCCTGCCAATTCCTCCTAGGTGACTGGGATTCCTAAAAAAACAATTATGCCTGTGGATGTTCCTTCTCCAGTTTCTTTTTTCCCCTCCCAGTCTCTGACTGCCTGCCCATATTACCAGGGCTCATGTCCCCATCTGTGTCATCCTGATTCTTAATGGTTCCCACTCTCTCATTTCTTCCCAGTCCTGTATGAGTAAAGAACAAGGTAAGTCCTTTCCCCAAAAGCAGAAAGGCCCTGCCACTTCAAATGGGGCCTTCATTAATCTTTGCAGGGCTGCTTGGAATCTTCTAATGGTTGGCGTCAGGAAAGATACTTGTGAGACTGAGAATGACCTCTTCCCCTATTGTGCCATGCCTCTGGGAACTACCTATAAACATGTCCACTTTCCCCACACATATTGCATCTAATGAAGTCCCTGCAGTCCTCAGTCTTGTGTGCATTAGAGCCACAGTGTATGCACTTCCTCATACCACAGCCCACACTAAAATGCTCCGCAGAGCCACAGGTAAATCAAGCGTGTGGCTATCCAGGATAGCCCTATTCAGAACCTAAGTAAAATATATTGGGATGTTTCACTGTATTTACCTGGAAAAGTTCAATGATGCCTTTAAAATTCACCATTCCAAACCCTAAATCTATCAGAAGCTTTACCTGGAGGCTGCAACACTTTAGCATAATGTGAAACCCAATGCAGAACATTTGCAAAATATATATTTTCATTGCAGAAGTGTCACAGGCTTAATAGCAGGTTGGAATAAAGAAACATCTACTATGCCATCCCACTCACTAGACCTCCTCCTAATTTGAAACCATTCCCAGAAAAATTCCATTTCACTGTAGGACTAAAAACTGACATCAAAATTCTCTGTTACCTGGCACAGCTTTCAGTTGTGCCATCAAGAATCCTAAAGATTTTAACAAGAGAGTCCCAACAACAAAATTCCAAGCAGCACATGTTTCTATTTCCCCTGTGTAATACAATTGAATGACCTATCTGTGCCAATGCATCCTAGGATAATGCTTCCATTATGAGGAGTCTTACCCAGAAGCTCAAGCCTGGTCAGCTGTGACTGCTGCATAGGACTTCTTCCTAGGTGACCTCTCAGAAGATCCAGGGCTGGAAATATACACTTCAAGTCCCCCTTGTTTGTCACTATTTCCTCAATTGCTCGCTCATGACAGATCTTTGTGCCCCCTCATCAGCACTGGGGCTCCACTTTGTTTTGAAGAAAAACAAAAGACGCCACTTTAGATTCTAAAAAAAAAAAAAATTGCTAATAGCAGTAGCAGATGGGCCATATGCCACTGTAGGCAACCTCCCCTCCCATCCCCTCCACAAACTTATCAACCTCAGTCTTGAAACAAGTTAGGTTTTTTTGCCCAGATGGCTCCCCTTGGAAGGCGGAACTTCACTCTTTTGATGGTTAGAAACCTTTGTCTAATTTCAAGCCCAAAGTTGTTGATGGCCAGTTTAAACCCATTTGTTCTTGTGCCAATATGGGCCCTTAACTTAAATAACTCCTATTCATAGATGGTACATTACTCCTGCATAGCAAGTAGTTCTTTGTACTTTTAAAATACCTCTTTATTGAAATGAGCATACAAAGGGCATGCTAGGGATTCCTGCTCTGTTGCCACATCTAGTGGAATTTTTGTTTTTTTTCATTAGTATTATTATTATTACAAACATTGGCCCCAATCCTGAAAATACATGCACATGAGTCACAATTATGTGACTAGTCTCACTGAACTCAACCCAGTGATATCTACTCAGGTCCTTCAAGTTACTCAGATACATAAATGTTTGTAGAATTAGGGACTATGTTTGTAAAATAGATCTCACACAGTAACTACAGTTGTTTCTATCTACACATCAGGTTTTATTTCATACACCACACCCAATACTGTGGCATAGGAGTTCTTAAACTGAGTGCTATTACACTACAATTTCTGACAATTTAATGGCAACTACTAGGTCTATGATATAGGTATAACCCAAATTAAAAAGAATATTATTCCTCACGTCCAGTACACACAGCCTAGTCACCATCATTGTCCTCTATTTCCTTTGTCATTTCAGCAACTCTTCACAAAATGCAACAAGGCTCAAGAATATTTTTCTTGCAGTGGTATCATGGAAACTCAGCTACCCCTTACATTACTATTCCTTCTGGAAGGAATTCTGAGACAAAAGGCATTTAGGTGTTTTTAGCTCCCTAATGTTCAAAATGCTGCTGGACAATCCTCTTTCTGGAGTTTGGATTTTTTCTTGCACAACTGACTTACTCTTACAAATGGACTGCATATTGTCTACTTCATCTTCACAAATAACACCAGATCCTCCTGTCACTATTCCTGCCTCCCCTTTCGTTCAGGTTCAGAGCTATTATGGAGGAGATGGTATGATGGGATAACGTGATTTTGGTAATTAATTGATCTTTAAATATTCATGGTAAATAGGCCTAATGGCCTGTGATGGGATATTAGATGGGTGGGATCTGAGTTACCCAGGAAAGAATTCTCTGTAGTATCTGGCTGGTGAATCTTGCCCATATGCTCAGGGTTTAGCTAATCACCATACTTGGGGTCGGGAAGGAATTTTCCTCCAGAGCAGATTGGAAGAGGACCTGGAGGTTTTTCACCTTCCTCTGTAGCATGGGGCACGGGTCACTTGCTGGAGGATTCTCTGCTCCTTGAAGTCTTTAAACCACGATTTGAGGACTTCAATAGCTCAGACATAGGTGAGGTTTTTCGCAGGAGTGGGTGGGTGAGATTCTGTGGCCTGCGTTGCGGAGGAGGTCAGACTAGATGATCATAATGGTCCCTACTGACCTTAGTATCTATAAATCTATACTGAACTAGAAATAACTACTTAGCAAATGGGAATTTCTGAAGTAAATAAAAGAAAACAAAACAAAACTAAAAAGTCCAATTTATTTATGTCACAGTTCAAGACACCTGCACCTGTATTCCCCCTCTATGGTTTACAAGGGTACCCTTTCTAAGGCTTCTGGCTCCGCAGTCATCACCTCTTCTGGCTACTCAGTCATCACCTCTCTTGAATGGAGATACAGGTCTCTCTCCCTTCTGACCAGCATATATTCAGACTGCGCAGTTCAGGCTGCACTGTAAATTCCCCAGCAAGTCAGACTGCCTGAGCAGCCTGCTTTGCTTTTCTCCTCAGAGGCTATAAGCAGCATAATTGTTCACAGTTATAAGTTACCAGCTTTTCCTAAGCAAGCACATTCACTCTTAAGGTGAAAGTATTGCAGAAAAAACATATTAAAAACAATAAAAACTTACATGCATGTTAATTAGCATACCAGAGATCATTTGAATTGCAACAAGGTTCAGTCCATCATAATGAAAGGATCCACTTTGAAATTTGGATCTGTGTTCCAATTTCCATTTTCCTATTGTTCAAGGCTGTTAGGTTTTGGGAAAGACTACTCTCAAACACTTGATTTTGGGTGGGAAGGAGAGAGTTAGCATGCAGAGTTCAAAATCATGAGAACTCCATCAGCTCCTTAGAAGGAAATTTAGAGAACAATTCATCATGGGGGGGGGGGGGGAATTTGGAGGGTTCAGTTCTCTGGTTGGAAATCCCAGCAGGAATTCTACCACTATTCCTTCTAGCATCTCCTGGGGCATGCTGGAGCAGTCACTCCACTGCCGTCACAGAGGGTACCACATGCTCCTAGATTCACATCCAGCCAGTTCAGGAACAAGGGGGTGAGGGGAGGGAGAAATGACAGGAACATGTCCCCACGCATACTTTGCACCTCCCCACTTACCTTCAAAAAGTTAATACCTGCAGTGCACAGAGAGAGTAGGAGCTGTTTACCCCCATGGGATTCCAGACCGCTACTAGGTATAGTTTGTATGTGTAGCTCTTTGTGCTCTCCCTCAACTTAGCCACCTGCTGACCAATCAGCCAGAATCAGGCCCTGGGTTAATATTTCCACTGTCTGGCCATGACACGGATTGTTACACCACTGATTCTGTGTAAACAGCTACTTGGACTGAATTATACAGGAATCTTCCTAAAGGTACAATTATGATACACACAGGGCTTTTGTTTGTTCGTTTGTTTTAACATACAGCTGTGGGGATAAGGAGGCAGGCATGTAGGAACATTATCACAATCTGATAGTGATTTGGTAGCTAATCACAATAGTTTTTCTTCTGGTCTTGCACCTGCTTAAAAAAAAAAAAGTATTTTCAAACTAACTATGGCCTTAGTCCGGCAAAGAGACCTGCTGGATTCCACCTGATTGTGGCCTAAATTGTTTCCGAGCAATTTAGATCCAGGAAAAATAAAAGAGAATATAAGGCACTATTTCAAAATTACACTATAGCTTCACAAGATTTAAATCAATGGGCCTGTACTCTCCATAATAAAGAGAAGGTGAGGTTTTCAAAAGCACCCCAAGGAGTTAGGCATCCGACTTCCTTAGGCACTTTTGAAAATCTCCCTCTCAATCTATTTGGCCATATGTTTTCAGGAGGATCCACATAAATAACTGTCAGCCTAGATCAGTTTGATTGAGATGAGTGCTGATCCCCTTTGGCTGACTGATATAATGGAACCTACTATTTTTCTCGTCTCATATAATTTGTGTAGGATATTGGTATTTGGTGCATCACACATATTTTAAAAACTTTGCAGTAGATTTATGGGTTGTTGTTCTGTTTGTTTTTCTAGTTGGATATACAATGAACGATCTCATTTTTGAATGGCAAGAAAAGGGAGCTGTACAGGTAGCAGAAGGGCTCACTCTACCACAGTTTCTGTTGAAAGAAGAGAAAGATTTATGTTATTGCACCAAACATTACAATACAGGTAGGAGAGTTTCTTAGTCCATTACAACTGGAAAGACAGCTGCTGCTATTTTCTGTTATTTTAAATACATAATTTAACTCATCTGAAGCTTATAACACTACAACACACACAGAATATCATGCCCTTAAAGTATTAACATAATGAAACAAAATGGTTGCCTGATGGTTGAAAAGATTTCTAAATGTTCTTATAAAAGTTTATTTAGGAAAGATGGACATCTGAAATACATCAGTTATGCAGAGTTGGGTCAGCCAGGCTTCGTTGTTCTGCAAGAGGGCAGAACCTTGCACCTGTGTGGAGCCGCATTAACTTCAGTGAGGCTTCACATGGGCACAGGAGTCTTCCTGCATAGAGTCCTTGGCAGCATTAGGGCCTTATACTGCATCACCTCCAGAATTATTTGAAAGATGTGTCCCAGTAGTTAAATCTGTATATAGAAAATACTAGGCATTGCTTTTTCAATAATAAAAGTATAATCGTCATTCTTATTTATTATTTGTCATTGTATAAAAATGTGACTGTCGAATTCTCAATCCAAAAGTACAGTCTTTATTAAAAATACACAGAGCAAAAGCTAAAATCCCCAGGATTCCACTCTCACCATTTTTTTTTATTTTGTTAAAAAAACAAAAAACCAACCACCCTCTGGTGCTCCCAATCATCGCTCTTTATTCAATAAGGTTTGTCCAGTACATTGCAGAAAATTGCCATGTGTTACCATTTATTTTTTATTTTAACAAATACGAAATATGCTGTCAGCAGACTTTATTCCTCACCCTCACAAGTTCCAGCTTGCGTCCCTCGACTTTACTCCTATAGACAATACCACTATGCTTTTAGTAAAATAAAGTATTATTGTCTTTGTTATTATTAATGGGGAAACTGGAAGAAAACATAACCTGCCGAGGCCCAGATGTGGGATTCAATGGCTGACAAAGACTTTGAGTCTTTGAGGTCCATGAAAAAATTATTCATGCAGGAAACAAACTATTGTGGGATTCAATTCCTTTAGTGTGGGGGGGAGCCCTAACACCTTTGCTTCCCTCTTCTTTATTTGTGATGGAAATAATTTTCAACAATTAATGTGAGAGCACACCCAATTTGTGTGGGATGTAGTTAACTTTGGGACATGAATCATGTCTCTTCAAATGATGGACTTCTGGGAAGTATGGCACAAAATTAGGGATAATATTTCGGGCACTTAAATATGTTGACTGTTACTTAACAGTTCCTTGGAGGAAGGGGTGGAGTGGGGGCAGGCCTGGGGCGGTGGGAGGTGGAGCACACCCCCACCTCCTGGGTAGAGAGGAGGTCGGTACTTATCCATTCTAGACTGAGGAACAGCCCATAGGCAACTGTGGGGAGATTGCATTATATCAGGAGGCACACTATTCCCCAGCACAGGCAGAACCCGGGCAGCACAAAGATAACTTAAAAAGTCACCTTTGTGTCCAATCTCCCAGGCTGTATCTTCAGGATACACCTCTCAAGAGGTCCAGCTCACAGTCTAGCCTGGAGGCTTTAGTTTGTTTTCCAGTCTTCATCACGGGGTTAATTCCATATGAATGGAAGGGGAAGGTTGTTTTAGACCTTACATCTTTTGTCTTTTTTTTGTTTTGTTTTGTTTTTTAAAGTTGGCATCATGATTTTCCATTGTTGTGTGGGCAATAATAGCTGGCAAGAGAATGCAATAACCTGAGTTTTTCATTTCCATTCATTATGTTATGCTAATATGTGATCGCTTATGTGCAGTTTGCTCTTGAGGACTCATTGTTTATCTAGGGCACTCGTAATGTGAATCTGTGCATTGATACTCCATCAAAAAGATAGTATGAGGAAAAATAATTGATCATCATTTTTGAAAACTAAAACCTCTCACTCAAGCATACATCAGAATAGATTAAAAGGGTTATTCAAAAAAGATGCTTCACAACTGCAGATAGCATTTGCTAAGTGCCCAGCTATCATTTCAATATAGATGTAGTTTCAACACAAAATATGAAGCTCTTTTCTGAGGCCTGGTCTACACTAAAAAGTTAGGTTGAAGGAAGCCACCTTAAGTCGACCTATTAATGTATGTGTCTACTCGAACGGGTCCTTTTTGCCGACCTAAGTTGCCTCTAATGTCAACTTCTATAATCCACTTCTGCAAGAGGCATAGTGATAATTTGATTTTCATGGGTCGACTGCGAGGTAGTGCAGATGCAGAGTTGTGTAATTCGACTTAATTGGCCTCCACAATGCTCATCTGTGACCGTTCTGGAGATCATTCTCAACTCTGCTGCACTGCAGACAGGTATACAGGAAACAGCCCCTCCCCTGCTAAAGGCCCAGGAATTTTTTATTTCCCATTTTCTGTTTTATCAACATTGTGAGCATGCCACCTTGCGCACAGCTGATCATGGAGACTACATGCCCCAAATATGCTCCAGCCTAGTCTGCACAGAAGGTAGCGGATCTCATCGCTGTGTAGGGAGAAAAGTCTGTGCAGGCAGAGCTCCGATCCAGCAGAAGAAATGCTGACATCTATACAACAATCGCTCGAGGAATGGGGGAGAACAGCTCCACAAGGGACACCCAGCAGTGCCGTGTGAAAATAAAAGAACTTCGCCAAGTGTACCAGAAGGCAAGGGAGGCTAACAGTCCTTCTGGTGCTGAACCCCACACATGCCGGGTCTACAATGAGCTGCATGTGATTCTCTGGGGTGACCCTACCAGCACCCTCACAAGTAACGTGGATACCTCACAGGTGTGAGAGTCTAGGGACAACAAGGAGGATGATATGGTAGATGAGAAAGAGGAAGAAGAGGAGAATGGATCCATTCTCTCCGAGAGCCAGGAAATATTTTTAATCTTGGAGCCCTGTGGGTCACAGAACATTACAGTGGTTGACTGTGATGCCAGGGAAGGCACCTCTGGTGAGTATACAGTTACAATCAAAGTCCAGTTAAACTTTAGCTGGCACACACATTCGGTGGATTGCACATTTATTGTGAAGAAAAAGTGAGGTATTGTGGTTCTCTGCTTACAAGAGGCCGTTCCAGAAAAGACTGTTTATGTGAACTGGGATAGCCCGGGATATCTCTAGGAAACTTTCATGGAGATACTCTGCAATCCTTTGCAGAAGGTTTCTGCTCAGGGCAGTCTTATTTCTTTCACCAGGGTAGGACACTTTCCCATGCAACTCCTGAATTAATTCTGCTGGCATTATTCTGGTATACAGCACAGCTGCATAAGGACCGGGTCTATACCCAGATGCTTGCAGCATTTCCTTCCTTTCTGCCTCTATTACCCTCAGGAGACATAGGGTCACCTAGGGGAAACAGGGGACGTTCTCGTTAAAAGTACTCTTACAAGGAATAAAAAAAACAAAGGGCATGTAGACCTACCCCACCTCTTCACATTCCGGATTGCCAAACCACATGTCCGCTAATGTGCCTTTACTATGCTTGGCATGGGTCGGCAAGTAGTTTAAAGTGGCTGATAGGGGACTGTGGCCCCTCATGAAAGATTCCACAATTTGGGAGTGAAAATGATCCCCTTCCCGCCATTCATAAACAGCTTTCTGTGGTGCTATGGGGAACAGGTGCTAAAATGATCCCCCTCCCGCCATTCATAAACAGCTTCCTGTGGTGCTATGAACAGCATTGTTCGACTAGATACCTCTGCTCCTGACATGAGCCTTCCATAAACTTCATTAAAAGTGAGGTCACCCATGAGCCGGGGGGGGGGCCTACTCACCAGGGCTGGAGCAGCAAAACGGCACAGTGAACGGTTGTGGGTTCTGATTATGTAATGGCTTGCACCTAGTGTAATAAGGGTTGGGTTTTTTTATGAAAACAGCCTTGCTATGGAAACATTTTATTCATGTAAAATGGCTCCTTTATTTTTTCCCCATGACTGACAGCTGGAAATGTGTCCTTTGACATGTCATCAACACCTGAAAGCAGACTTTCACTGGTTAGAAGGAGGAGAAAGAGAACGTGGGAGGACATGTTCACCAAGATAACGAACACCTCCGGGATAGCTAACACAGAGCTGAGAGCATGGAGGATTTCGCTGTCCGAGAAGTTAGACATGAACATGGAGAGCAGGAAAGCTTCCAATGAGCAAGAACGTGTGGCGCAGGATAAAATGCTTCAGATTACGAGGGATTAAGCAGACATGTTGAGGCGTCTGGTTGAACAGAAGCAGGAGGGTCGAATCCCTCTGCAGACTCTGGTGGACAGCCAGCCAGCATTGCTTGGCACAGAATCACCCTCCCCAAAGCGTTCCATGAGGTGTGGGCGAAAATTCCATCATCCCTTTCACTTAACTCAGGCGAAGGGTACAAGGAATAGAAGGCACCCATTCCCAGCCCTCTGATGGTTTGGAATGAGGTGTTACGTTGCACAGATGAAAATGTTCTCTTGTTCCAACTTTACAACTCCTTTCCCCCAAGGTTACCTTTTTTTTCTCTTCTCCCTTTTTACTTTGTTTGTTAAATAAAGTAGATGGATCTGAGAAATAAATGTTCTTTATTGAGTAGAAGCAGTGGGCTTGGGCTGGGGGTTGGCTTTACAGGGACCATGATACAAGCTAGGTGAAGGTTTAGGAAAGCACAATGCAGACAAGAAGCTTGCCTTACTGAGACTCATTATTGAAACGGCTTTTCAAAGCCTCACGGATATGCAGCATCCCTTGCTGTGCTCTTCTTATTGCCTTGGTGTCTGGCTGCTCAAAAATGGCTGCCATGCAATCTGTCTCACCTGCCCACCCCTGCAGAGAATTTCCCCCCTTTTTTTCCCCACAGATATAATGGAGCACACAGCAGGCAGCTATAACCGTGGAGATGTTCTCTTCACTAAGGTCCAACCTTGTTAGTAAACTCCTCCAGTGCCTTTTGAAATTGCCAAAGGCATATTCAACCACCATTCTGCACTTGCTTAGCCCATAGTTGAACCGTTCCTTACTGCTGTCTAGATGGCGGGTGTAGGGATTCATGAGCCATGGGAGCAAGAGGTAGGCTGGGTCCACCAGGATAACTATAGCATCTCAAAGTTGTCAATGTTCATTTTGTGGTCTGGAAAGAAAGTCCCAGATTGCAGCTTTTTGAACAGGCCCGAGTCCCTAAAGACGCACACGTCATGAACCTTTCCTGACCAGTCTACGTTGATGTTGGTGAAATGTTCCCAGTGATCCACCAGGGCTTGCAACACCATTGAAAAGTATCCCTTTCAGTTTATGTACTCTTTGGCAAGGTGGCCTGGTGCCAAGATGAGGTTATGCGTGCCATCTATCACCCCACCACAATTAGGAAAGCCCATCATGGCAAAACCATCCACTATGTCCTGCACATTTCCCAGACTCACTACTCTTTGTAGCAGAAGTCGATTAATGGCCCTGCACACTTGGAGCACACCAGCTTGATTCTTTACTTACTCCAAATTGATTCCCCACTGACCGGTAACTGTCTGGCGTTGCAAGCATCCAAATAGCGATCACCACTCGCTTCTCCACTGTCAAAGCAGCTCTCATTTTTGTGTTGCTGAACTGCAGGGCGGGGGAAAGTTCTGCACAAAGTTCATGGAAGGTGGACTTCTGCATTCAAAAGTTCTGCAGCCACTGCTAGTCATCCCATACCTGCAAAATGATGTGCTTGTTTCATGGGACCAGAAACGACACTCAGAGTGAGCTGCTCTGTAACTGCCAGCAGCAACTGTGAATTGTTTTTTTCAGTGGCTTAGAGCAGGGCTGCTTGCAGGACATCGCTATGTTTGTGCAGCGGACCCTACTTTGGCTCTGGAAATACTGCAGGAGAAGGCATGAGGTGTCTGAAATGCTCACAGCGAGAGCGCACAACTGAGAAGGTGCCATGCTTCTGGGGTACATGCAGCAGTTTTAAGGTGCAAAAACCACTGGGTTGTTTTCTGTTGAGCACAGTGCATCATAGAATGCTGACACAATGTTCCCATTCTCCCCTGAGACAATGTTTTGGTCCCATAAGGCATTGCACAAACTTCCCAAAACTCACAGAGGCAAGTTGCACTTTGGGATAGCTACTCATGATGCACCACTTTGTGCATTGATGCAGGCACTGCTAGTGAAGATGCACTCCATCGAGACAATGGGCATGGTATGACCATGCACAATTGACTTAATTCAGAGGCTCAAGGTCAAATTAGATAAAGTCGACTTAACTTTGTAGTGTAGACAAGCCCTGAGGTTTGCTGTAAATAACACAGTCAGGAGACAACCTGTGAGATGTATTAACATTAACTGGTGAAGCTTCAGCATGGTACACGGAAGCAGACTTGTCCGAGTCTCCTGGGTGCTCCATGTGTAACTGAAAATTTACCCCTCTAAGTACAGATAGTTCAGGACATTTCAGAACTTGCAACTGCTTCCAAATATAGGAACATAACAATTCCAAGACCATAAAAATGGCCTGTCTCATCCTGTTTCCAACAGTGCTACCATCACTCAGCAACATCCCTGCTCACTCCCCTTTGGGTCCACATGGCACTGCTGCCAGCGATATGCAAAATTCCCATTCATTGCTCCACAAAACATATGATGCCAACATAGGCATAATAACCAGAAAATTACTAGTTCAGTTCCCACCCACTTTTGCAACCTACGGAGATGGTTTTGCCTTCCTCACATTACCTCATCCATAATACACCATCTACAGCACACATGCCTCCTCCCTTCGTGGTCACATAAAAACATGCAAACTTAACACTGACCACAGACAAGTTCCAACTACTGAAAAAAAAATGAATAATACACACCATACTTCCTTATCACACACTACAAACAAATATGTCACCAAATTGTAAACCTCACTACAAACTGTTTTCACTTAAAACAATTCCTTCCATCCATCACGACTCTTAAACAACTTAAAATCTGCACCGTACACACCAACCATCCATTTTAAGGCTATACCTGTTTGTTATCTGAGCAATCAGAAAACAATTAGTTCTAAAAAAGCTGCAAGGTCAAAGCTATGGGTTGCATGTTTTCCATGAAGGGAGACTGGCATGTGTTTTGTGAGTAGATGTGGGCAATGAAGTGTAATAAAGATGAAATCATGGTTGTAAATTGTAATGGTAGGTGAAGACTTAATTAGTTTCCAGGCTTTTTTGTAGTTGCACTGGTGGTGTATGTGCTTGAGTAACCTTAAATAATCCTTAATGATTAATGAGTTGTTTTTCAGAAGTTGTTTTGTTTTCCTTATGAAATTTTCTGATGGGGGAAGAGGAAGAGGTGGTATGTTGTTAAGCAGCATTTCAGAAACGACAAGAACAGAATAACTCTTAAACAACTGCATGTCACTCTGAGCAAAAAAGTATTTTTACTGACCACAGTAAACTCAGCTAATCCATTTGCCTAATAGTGACACTGATAATGATTCAGTGAAGAAAGAAACTAAGAGCAACTGATCTTCTTTTGACAAAGGAGGATTAATGCCAGTCAGCAACTGTCTGTTCATGGACTTCAGCTCATTTTGCCCCTACTTCAAAAAAACAAAACAAAAAACAGCACAGAAAAAAACAAAAACTGATTGCTGCTGGTTGGCTACATAATAGAAAGAGAAATTAAACACCTGTATGTCATTTGGACACAGCTGTACATGTACCACCTTTGATCCAACAACCACATGCCTGTTTCTTCACTAAGAATTCTTGGTTAAAGACAAACTCCAGATCATAAATAGGAGGTTTTCAAAGGCACAAAGACCAGGTAGGCAGCTACCTGCCATCGATCTTTGTGCTTTTGAAAATCTCCCCCTCTAGAAACTCATTTTTCCTACATTCTCCTTTCTTTCATGTCCTATTCTTTAAAGTGAATGTTTGTTTGTTATGTTGATATTGAAGCCGATGAGACATGTTAATAGGACCGGTTGAACATTTTCCATTGAAAGTGTGTTTTGATGAAATATTGGGTTTTCAACTAAATAACATTTTTCATAAATAGTGTCTGCTTTGCATAGAAAATTTTGATTTTTTTTATCCAAAAATGATCAAAACCAACATATTTTGATTCAGAAATGTTGCTGCAGTACCTCATGGGAGTTGTAGTTTATGTACCTTATGCTCCCATTTCTCCTACATGGGCCAAGCTCCCCAGCTGGACTTCATCTCTCATGATGCATTGTGGCCATACAACTGTCACTTTCTCTCACCAAGTGGGAAGATCATCATGCACCATGGAAGATGTAGTCCAGCCAAGGAGCCTTGCCCATAGAGGAGAATGAGAACATGAGGTACCTAAACTACAGTTTCCTGAGGCAGCATTTGAGGATTGAAACAGTTTGGTTTTCAGTTTTAATATTTCAGCTTTTAGCAAAAAAATGGGTTTCCGATTTTGGCCAAAACCTCAAAATTTTCTGCAGGAAAAAAAAGTATTTTCCAAACAGCTCTAAAATCAGACAAATCTGAAATGGAACTCATTTGATTAATACAATAATCCAGGTTCTCTAAAGGCATTTGGAGTCACTCGAGGCTCAGTTCTGGATTTAAGTTGTGCAGTTTGGAAAGCCTTCTATTAACTTCAGTGGACTTTGTGAAAACAGAGGAAAAATGATCTAATAAATTTCAGCTTTGTACAAACATGGTATGGATGCCAGCATTAAACCTATTTGTTAGTAAAAAGGTGAAGCTTTTCACAGTTTCAGTCATTAGAAGTAATAGCTATGAGAGCAGAATTGGGCCTGTTGGAATGTAAGCATAAAAAACTACTAAAGCAGATTGGCACGCATGTATCCTGCATCAGCTGAATACACTGATTCAATTAAACAGTATTCAAAATGTGACCAATCATGTAACATTTTGAGAATTTCAATCTCATTTGTTTTGAGGTTCCAGTGTGAGCTAAGTTCAGTGAGAAAAGCATCATCATTTGAGAGTTTTTCTCTAGGATGGTAATTCAGCCAATGCTAAGTGTTGCAAAGCTGTAATTTTTTGGTATTTCACATGTTGAAAAGTCAGGTACTCCACTGCTTATAAAACCACTCTCAAAGCATCTAACAGCAAGTAATGTGTAAATGAGTATTCTAGCAAACCCACACATCTAGTCTCAAATGCTATAGAGCTATCAACCCTGCCCCTACTTCATCAGTGATGCCAGCTTTGATTACACATTTGTCAAATTTTCTAACAAGCACATATATGCTTCCTCCCATGCTTCTCCTGTGCATGAGAGAAGCTCCCTGTCAAAGCCTTCAGAACCACTATATTAACTGCTTTCAAGTCTCTCCTTAAACTCATTTATGCCATGATGCCTTCAAAACACCTGATGATATTTAGGAAGCTGCTGTCCTGTAGGATTATACATTAATCAGAATCATCTCACTGTTACCTGTGCTCCATCTGTCCATCTACCATACATTTGTTGAATCCACTTGTTGTCTCTTGTCTTCTATTTAGTTTATAAGCTCTTTGGAGCAGCGAGCATCTTTTCTTTATATGTATGTATGGTGACTAGTGCAATAGGGAAAATGATGGTGTTGGGGGACAAGCCATTCTATATTATTGAGGAATTGGGATTTGTTTAACTGATTAAGTTATTGTACCCTAGATATCAGTTCCCCTCCAGCAAATATTTTGTCCAAAATGTGATTCCTGCTGCATAGTGACAAGTCCACCTTTAGTAATAATGCTGAAACCTGAAAGTTGTTCTTTATTTAAGGTAGATATGTTGGCATCAAAGCAACAAAACGCAGCCTTTCTTTGAGACAATAGGGATTTAACAAACATTTTCCATTAGTACCCGGCCCTTATTCTGTCAGATGCCTATCTGAATACACAGTTGGCCAGAGAGACAGCATCCAGATGATGTCCCAGTACAATGGCAATAACACAGCAAGGCTTTTAATGACTGTAGTCTAAGCATTCTGGACATTTTGAGTACACCTCCAAGCTCTTCAGAAAACTTTGTTCATACAAGAAACCATCTGTAGTTAGCATAATTACAGTCAGCCAGAAGTTGGTCAACCACTTGAATCAATATTTATCTGCTTTCACCAGCTGCATATCTAAAAGAACTGGGCCCCAGTGTAAATCAGCTCACTCAGGATATTGTAGCCAGGCAGAATTCAAGATATTATATACTTTAGCACCTGCTGGAGAACATATAGTTCTGATATTATTCTACTCTGAGGACTTAAAGAAAGATCTCTTACTCCATCCCAGTTGAACTTAGCCAGAGTGGTTCAAATTATTGAAAAAAGAAAAGGAGTACTTGTGGCACCTTAGAGACTAGTCTCTAAGGTGCCACAAGTACTCTTTTTCTTTTTGCGAATACAGACTAACACGGCTGCTACTCTGAAACCTCAAATTATTGAGTGCTCCCATGAGTTAACCTGACAAATGAATTTTGGCGATTCCAATATGATTTTTGTACAGCCAGCTGTCAGACTCCTGACAGTCCATCTCAATTCAGGATGTCTAGATCAAGGGTTCTGAAACATGAAAATACTGAAATTTCTGTCTCAACAATTCAGTCTGTCTGAGGCTGAGAAAAGCTATGCTGTGGCTTGAGTTTTGGGTTCCTAATGCTAGCTATACCTATTCTATCTCTGAGTCAAATTGTGTAATACCAGTGCTGCCAGACAGAGATGAGATGAAGAACACAAAGAAAGGAAATAAGAATACCAGAGATGGCGAATGACGCTGAAAAACAGGGCCACACCTGAAGAAAATAACTGTGCTTGGAAACTTCCTGTATGTGGAGCTGCCAGGGGAAGAGTGACAGCTTTTCAAGCTCTAATCACTACAGTCATTCTAAGAGATTCAGCTGACGTATTCACAAAACTCACTGTACCAAGTACTGGTGTATCTATTCCGTCTGGTGGAGATGAAAGCCTATTGGGCTTCACATCTTAAAGTCCTCAGCATCACTTTCCTACATATCCTACTCAGCAGTGTTCACTCTGAAAGCCTGTCCAGATGTGCTAACAATATCTACTTTCTAGGCGGACATCTACATTACAACACAGAGCAAGCTTCCCAGCTCAGGCAGACAGACTCTCACTATCTGGGGCTTGAGCTAGCACATAAAAATAGCAGGGTGGACATTGTAATGCAGACATTGCAGCACCAGCAGAGACTCAGGCTAGCCACCCAAGGGAGTTGGGTAGGCTTAAGAAAGCTCTCTCCCAGCTGCAGTGTCAACATACCCTTGAAGGCTGGAATGTTCAAACTCCCATTGACTTCTGTGTGGCAGGATTAGGCCTTTTATTTTTACAATGCGAGATACAATTAAAATCTTTGCCTTGATATGGCCGTTTGGGTCCCAAGTTCTTTTCTGTGGAAGTACCTATTTGTATAAATTTCCTTAACAAACAGTTAACTCTTGACTCCAATATCAATAGCCAATAGAATTGTCTTCCTCCTAGTTCCGTTTGATTTCATATTCCCCGGCCCCCCCTTAACATAATTAGTCACTTAATTTCAATACCCTTTCTTTGCCAACTGAGGTTTTTTGGTGGTTTTTTTTTGTAAGTGTCTGCAATCATGGTACTACTACAAAAGCCCCTCATACTGCCCGTCACACTGACAGCCATTAGCATGTGTGAATCATTACACTGACAACATTCAGTAAACAAACATTACTAATATTAACATTCCGTGCTAGTTTCACAGTGGTTGCTGTGGTTCACTGCATGGCCTCATTCTCTCAATATACACACATACTCCAACCAGGGAATCCCAGCACTGATGCTGATAACAGTGAAATCCTGCCTCTCCATGTTAGTACCAGTGCTGATATTATGGTGGAAGCATGCATACATCTGAGAAGATGCAAAGCACCACTGTCTGCGCACACACAGTATTCCATGATAGCAGCAGTTATTGCCTCTGCTGTGCTTGTAGATTCAGCATTCCACCCCCACTTAACCTCCCTGTAAAGAAGTGTCTCTGGGGCACCACCCTACATGGGATGGGTCCTCCTGCAACAAGCAATTCGTAGACTCAGACTTTCAGGTCAGAAGGGACCATCATAATCATCTAGTCTGACCTCCTGCACACTGCAGGCCACAGAACCTCACCCACCCATTACTGTAGTAGACCCCTCACCTCTGCCTGAGTTACTGAAGTCCTCAAATCATTATTTTAAAACTTCAAGTTGCAGCGAATCCACCATTTACACAAGTTTAAACCTGCAAATGACCCGTGCCCCACGCTGCAGAGGAAGGTGAATCACACCCTCCCCCCCAAGGGTTTGTGTTTCTTAACTTAACATTGCTGCTTAACTTAAATGACTCTCTCCCTTCCTGGTATTTATCCCTCTGATGTATTTAAAAGGGTGCAATCATGTCTCCTGTCAGCCTTCTTTTGGTTAGGCTAAACAAGTCAAGCTCTTTGAGTCTCCTCTTATAAGGTAGATTTTCCATCCACAGATCATCTTAGTATCCCTTCTCTGCACCTCTACCAGTTTGAATTCATATTTCTTGAACATGGGAGACCTGAACTCCACACAGTATTCTCACCAGTGCCTTGTATAATGGTAGAAACACTTTCCAATCTCTATAGGAAATATCACCTGGTGCATCCTAGGACTGCATTAGCCTTTTTCACAGCTGCATCTCATTGGTGGCTCATAGTCATCCGGTGATCATCCAGTACACCCAGGTCATCCCCTCCTCCTGTCATTTCCAACAGATATGTTCCCAGTTTATAGGAAGAAATTCTTGTTATTAATCCCTAAGTGCATGACCTTGCACTTTGCACTATTCAATTTCTATTACTCCAGTTTACAAGATCATCCAGATCTTCTTGTATGATATTCCAGTCCTCCTCTACATTGGCAATACATCCCAACTTTCTGTCATCCACAATTTTTATTAGCACACTCCCACTTTTTGTGCCAAGGTTTATTTAAAAATGTTAAATAAAATTGGTTCCAAAACTGATCCCTGAGGAGCTCCACTAGTAACCTCCCTCCAATTTGACAATTCACCTGTCAGTATTACCCATTGTAGTCTCCCCTTTAACCAGTTCCTTATCCATCTTTCAATTCTCATGTTAATCCCCATCTTCTCCAATTTAACGGATATAGTTCTAAAAGGGAAATCATCAAATGCCTTACAGAAATCCAGGTAAATTAGATCTACTGCATTTCCTTTGTCTAAAAAGTCAGTTATCTTCTCAAAGAAGGAGATCAGGTTGGTCTGGCATGATCTACATTTTGTAAAACCATGTTGTATTTTATCCCAATTACTGTTCACCTTTATGTCCTCAACTACTTTCTTTTTTCAAAATTTGTCCAAAATCTTTAGTACAACAAATGAGGTCAAACTAACACACCTGTCATTTCCCAGATCACTTCCCCCACCCCTACCTCATCTTAAAAATATGAATTATATTAGCAATTCTCCAGTCATGAGGTATGATCTCTAAGTTTACAGATTTCATTAAAATCCTTGAAATTGGGCTTTCAATTTTGTGTGCAAATTCATTTAAGAAACTTGGATGGAGATTATCTCCTGTCCACCCGATGTAGTCCCATTAAATTGTTTGGAGTTTGATTTCCACCTCAGATGTGGTAATTTCTACCACCATATCCTTGTTACCATTAGCCACTGTGCTACTATCCCTAAGCTCTTCATTAACCTTATTAAAAACTGAGATAAAGTATCTGTTTAGGTGTTGAGCCATGCCTAGATTATCTTTAATCTCCACCCCATCCTCAGCGTTTAGCAGTCCAACTTCTTCTTTCCTTGATTCTTTCTTACTTATATGGCTATAGAACCTTTTCCTATTGGTTTTAATTCCCTTTGCAAGGTTCAACTCTGCTTGGCTTTTGGCAGTTCTCACTTTATCCCTACACTTTCTGACCCACACAGGTTTAGCCAGGTCCAGGCCCCAGCCCCTTTGTCCTTGTAATGAGCCCCATCCTTGCAGGCCTGCTTACTTTGTAACAGGGGGGGAAAGCAAAAATGCAAACAGAGAACAAGCTCCTCCTATGGTCAACAAAAAGGTCAGTGGCTCTGATCTTACTTCAGGGTGTTTGGGAAGCAGATTTACTGGAGCCCTGAACACCCAGGTAACCATGCCAGTCTCTCCCTACTGGGCTTGGTTCTGGGGTTCATTGGACTCCTTGGAGTTTTTGGGGGGCCCCTCTGGCATAGAGGTTCCTCCTCTGGCTAGTGCAAGAATCACTCCCTCCTGAGGGTTTCCCCCTTGTTGACTACAGCTTCATCCTTTTGAAGCCCTCCTCCTTACCAATCATGATTGGCAGGGCCAGAGAGGTGGGGCTATCTTAGCACACAGAGCATCCCTAGCCCCTACTCATCTTTTAATAAGAAATGAGATACCTAGGTCAAGATTGGAAAATGGACACAAAAGAAGGGAGTTGAGAGGAAAAAGGAAAATGAGGTTTCATATGGCATATGAAAACTGGGTGGGTTTTCTATCCAAAGAGGACCATCTGAGGAAAAAGCATGGGATTGCTGATTGGAGAAGACGACCAGGGGACTGTTAAGGAGTATTAAGTTCTCAGAGCAAAGGTCACAAGCATAGTTGTGCAGAACCTTCAAGACAAGGACGCAAAAGTTTAGAGCCAGTGCAGATATTCAAGTATGCGGATGGAAAGGTGAAACTGCTAAGTGAGATGACTTTATCTGCAGCATTTTGAATAGACTGGAGGGAGAGATGTGGGGTGAAATCTTGACCCACTGAAGTCAATGGCAAGATTCCCCATTTACTTCAGTCGCCCAGGATTTCACCAGTGGATCAGAGAGGCCAGAGAAGGGGCGGTTGAAAAAGTTGAAGCAACGCAAGGCATGTGCCAAGGTTTTATGGTAGGATTGGGCTGCTAGAGAAATCAGCAGTACTAGAGAATTCTCTTTAGGAGTCACAGATAGAGATTATGAGTGAAGCGAATGTTTGAGTTGGTAGCTATAAAACTCCTTAAGATTATTTTCTCTAGTTTTAAAATAGGATTTTTGCATTGAACAGTTGGGTTCCATCACCATAGTCTTACTTAAATCTGGACACTTGTGTTACTTCACAGAAATAAGGATTACTCTCCATGAAATTTACTACAAAAATCTACAGACAAGTGTAATGGCTTTATAACAAAGCAACCTTAAGGAAAAATAAACGATACACTTTACCAGCCATTTAATTTGTCCAGAAGTGGAGTATGTAAGAAATTTTAATTCAGCTTGGAAATTGATTTCTATATGCCAAATAACACTGTTTCAGTACAAAGTAATATAGGATGATACATGAATGTGATAATAAGCATGAGATTTTGTATAAATCCGTGTGTAAAAGTGGGTCAGAAAAAATAATTGGTATAACTTATTGCAAAATCAACATCTTCTGGAATAACTGCACACCTTTTAAATAATATTAATATAAATGCATCCATCCAAAATCCAGAATGATTAAAATGCATTCATTCAAATAATCACAGAGATCCATTGTGAAATATAATTTCTGCTGGCAATCAATAATATTGCCTTTAAATGCTAATATTTAGTAGAAACAAAAGGAATTACAAAAGGAGAACACCACAAGATCAGGAACAGTGACAAATTCTGGCATAGGAGCATTAGCATTAGCTGTTTTGTTTGGGGTTTTTTTGGTGGCAACAGTGACATTCCGCTTCCACGGGTGAATATATTTCCTGATCACTTTTAATCAAGTCAGTGGGAACTGCTGGGTTCTCAGCACTTTGGGGAAAAAACCCACGTATTCAGGTTCCTAAGGTCCAAATTGGAAGCTCCATTTTGAAAACCTTGGTAAATAGGTTTTCAAGTTAGAACATTTTGGAAAGGGGATGAGGCATACATAACTTGTCAGCAAGTCTAATTATTAACCCAAGGCCATCCTCATCCCACAGTTTTCGCTTTTAGGTTATGTTTGAGAAATAAAATTTAACTTAAAACTGAGCCATGGGATGGCACGTTTGATAGCACAGGAGAGCACAACATCCCTCTGCAGATGGCAATACCTCCAAATAGCAACTCAGATGGCAAAGCTTGGAAAATGACCTGTTGCTCATTATGACCATTATGGTTAATGTGATTGTTACTTTCAAAAGAAGCACAACTCTAGAGCAGCTTACTGAATTCTAAAAGCAGAGAAACTTTTTGGAAATTCAGTTTCTCTATCTCCAAAAAGATGTTCCAATGGTGATTGGAAAATTTATGTATGGTGAAAGATCAATCAAAACAATTGTAACGCCACTAGAAGACAAGTTAGTTGAACTGCTCATATAAATGTTTTATTTAGAATCTGCATTAATGACAAAAATAGCTTTCCTATTTTCCTGAAACTTTTTTTTTTTGGCTTACAATTAGGAAAGTTTACATGCATTGAAGTCCGATTCCATCTTGAAAGGCAAATGGGTTACTATCTCATTCAAATGTACATACCGAGTCTCCTGATTGTCATTCTCTCCTGGGTGTCGTTTTGGATCAATATGGATGCAGCACCAGCCAGAGTGGCTTTAGGTATAACAACTGTACTGACCATGACAACACAAAGTTCAGGTTCACGAGCATCACTTCCAAAGGTAGGCAAAAAACTGCTTTGCTTGTATTATACCAGAATCACTGTGTTAGTACAAATGATGATTCTATATGGCTGTCAGAGGCCTTCAATAACCTTTACAATATGTGTTCTTCTTATTAAGAAATACATTTGTTCATTAAGGATGAACAGAAGGGAGATAAACCACTTTGATCTGGGGGGTTTTTGGTTTTTGGTTTTTTAATTTTTCATTCAACAGAACACATTCTACTTCTTTACCAACTGATCTGTTGGGCCAAATTCTCAACTGGCTTAACTACATTGACTTCAGTGGTATAGATTTTGAACCTTTAAGAAAGTGTTATTCACTCCACTAGTGTTGCCCAGACTTTAATGTGTTGGTCTGTGATGAGTTTGTCCCTTTCCTGGTTGCAATATAAGCCAATGTATTTAGCAAATATTGAGACGATTGCAGCTTCACAGTCTGCTGTGAGTAAAAGGGAAGCATGTAGCTGTACTCTCACACAGAGAGACCAAATAAAAAATTATGACTTACAGAGTAACAATCTCTTTCAAGCTCCCCACCCTGGTTCTGGGGGCACAGTGAGTTAGTAAGCTCCTCCATGAAAAGAGAAATAGATGCATCTGGTCAGCTATTCTCATGGATCTAGGGCTCATCCTCAGACCACCCCTTCACCATCCTGTTACAGTGAGGAGTATTGCACAAGTATCACCACCAGAGTCACAATCTGACTGCCTGGCTGAGTAAGGGTGACAATCTAGCCCAAAGTGTTTTACAAAGCTGTCTGTCATCAGCATGGCTGAAATCCCCAGATAGATTTATGTTGACCATTTTTAAATTGCCTAAGTGTCATTACTTAAAAGTTTTCTTTTACAGGAAAGACTAATCAACCTGAACTCCCACTGAAGTTAATGGGAATAATGTAATATATTTGATGTTACCCCTCTTGTTTTTGTGTAAATATTATTCTCCTGGTTGTTGAAGCCAGTCCTTTTTTTCCTCTGATCAAAATAAATATGCCTTTGGTTGCAAAGAGAGCTTAGTGTCCCACAGTGTAGGGCCCTGCTGTATTAATTTTGATGGAATATATGGACCCAAAGAGCCAAAGGTGTGAACATGACCCTCTACTGTCCATATTAAACAGTTTTCACCAAAGGTTTGTGGTTTGATATAGAGACCTCAGCCAGTTAAGTACCATGGCAAACACTAATAAAAGGTTTAAAAGATTTTTAATAAAGATACAAAAAGAAAGGAAAAAAAAGTGAAAGCATTTAAAATGTAAACTATATAAGGAATACTTGTTCCCTTTCACAGTAGAGGATCTATAAATGGAAAATAAACCCTGTCTGACAGTCTTTTAGACTGTTTTAAGCTATCTTTCATCAACAGAAATTCATCCAACAAAAGATATTATTTCACCTACCTTGTCTCTCTTATCTCCTGGGACCAGCATGGCTACAACTAAACTGCAAACATACAGTCTTTTAGATGGTATTAAAGGTAGTAATAACTGTTCTTTTTTGGGGGGGACGGAAAAGTGGAGACAGGCTGGAGTTGTTATTAAAGTCCAATCCAGTCTTCTAGAAGACATAAGATAAACACACAAGAGTGGAGAGAAAAAAAACAAACAGTAATGATAGAAAATGCAGCTTCTGCCTTTGGTGTTGACTCTCACTTGCAACTTCTCTTCTGGAGAAACACAGGCATGGCACCCAATCTTATTAGCAACTCTGATACCTGGCAAACTTGTACCAGCATCAGGCTATTTGAGGCATTGTTTTTAAATGTTTCTTTGGTCACAGGCTCAGAGCAGTGTTGCAAAATATGCAGCTTTGGTAAGCTAAACCAGACTCTTATTAAACAGAAGGTAAAGGGATGGTATGAAAGACAGAAAATAAGGTAGGGAAGGAAAAGACACAGAAGTTTTGGGGAAGTGTAACAAAGTTTCACATCCCAAATGGTATTTGGAATTTAGCCATAGCTAGCGGACATGGCAATGTCATCTGGATCCCTCTCTCAGACCCGATCTGGTTAGGATATCTCAGGATCAGGACAGTGAAGGACCAATGCTATTACATTGGATCCCAGGGTTTCAGGAAATGGAGGGGGGTACCAGCCATCATGGTGAAGCTCACTCCTTCCTATTCTTCCATCTTTCAGTCAGCCAACATCCATCTTCAATTTCCACCCAAAATCTTCTCTTAAGGATCCCAAAAGGGAATAATGGGTAGAATAGCCCATCCTCATTGTTTTGTCTACCAGTAGGCCTAATTTCCCACACACCAATTTGGGTGTATTGGTTTCCAGACCCACATTTCTCTTATTTACATGATCTTAACACTGTCCTTGGGTTACATTAGTAGACCTTTTTGTTTGAACTAGGTCAGTCTGTTTCCCTTTTATGTCTTTCTCCATCTAGATTTATTGTTGTAAGTTATAGTAACACTTTATAAAAACTCTTACTTTCCCACAGTTATGCTCACAAATGGGGTAGGCCTAGAGTTGCTGCCTTTGACATGCAAAGAAACCAGCACCCATGCACCCCAAAAAGGGAAGCCTGACACAATCCCAACCTTCAACCACAAGGCAACTCCAAAATCCCTCCTCCACCCCCACAACAGTCACATAGTATCTAGAGAGAATACACTGGCTGACGCGTGTAGATAAGATTGAGAACAGCATACTTAAACTTCAGAAGTAGGAACACTGCAGCATCGTCAGCTGTACGCAAAACTAGATATCCGAGTGTATTGTGATAATGCAAATGTTTAGACCCACTTAAAAAAAAATGGGCAGATTAAATTATTTTTCTGGCAACTGGCAAATCCATTAAACAAGCCAGCCAAGCTGGTCAAATACCAGCCAGGTTGTAACCCTAGGTAGGCCAGCTAGGCTCCAGTTATTATAACAGCCCTATAATAGATACTTAGGAGATAAAAAACTAAAAGCTACAACAACTGGGAAAACAGTTACACTATATACACATGGGGGAAAAAAGAGAGAACAAATTATTATTATATCTGAGAAAACCATACATTTTAAATCACATATTTGGGGTCTGACTCTGGTAGGATTGAACATCAGAACCCTCACTAGCTTCAGTCAGATCAGGAGCAGGCCCTGGATTACGAAGTCAGATTGCGTTTGTGACCGTGCTCCACAGGAGAGGAGCAGCACATCAGGGAACAGGGCCAGTGTGCACTTCCTCAGTGCTAGCAAGAGTTACTACAGCCGAGGGGCTGTTTGAATGGACCCAGTGTCCAGAAGCTGGAAATGAGTGACAGGGGATGGATCACTTGATGATTACCTGTTCTGTTCATCTGGGGCACCTGGCATTGGCCACTGTTGGAAGACAGGATACTAGGCTAGATGGATCCTTGGTCTGACCCAGTGGGATCATTCTTATGTTCAATTTCAGCAGAGTTCTGCTTTATTACAACCTCTTCTTTCTCCAATACAGCCCCTAAATTTCATTAGCTTTAGGCTAATATGGCTAATTTAGGCTAATTTTCCCCTATGCCAGAAAAGCTTCTTGCTGGTCAATTTTAGCCACATGCCACCCCCTTTGTGCTCCTTGAGCAGATGTCAGCAGAAAATGGACCATACACATCCAGAAATTTAAAAATGTCATGATCTTTCTGCTTTTTCCTTTACATCATCAGGGTTTTGGTTAAAAGCAATGGATAGCAGATCATGAAGAAATGTTAATGAAGTACTAATCATTAGTGCAAAGATTTTCTCATAAACAGGCAAGAAATATATTTTTCCACAAAATTAAATTGTGAGGAATAAAGATTGAAGCTTTTGTCCTCTGTTATATAAGCAGCTTTCAGTGCTTCTTTAGTAAAAATAGCATGGTGGTCTGGGGACGCTAATTTATTTCCCCCTGGTATTATGAAATACTGAAATTCACATCTGTGTTTCTAATATTTTCAGTCTCTTTCTCCATAGGTTTCATATGTCAAAGCTATTGACATTTGGATGGCAGTATGCCTGCTCTTTGTATTTTCTGCACTTCTGGAGTATGCAGCTGTAAATTTTGTGTCAAGGCAGCATAAAGAGCTTCTGAGATTCCGCCGGAAGAGGAAGAAGAACAAGGTAAAAAAAAGTGCAACCTAGCAATACCTACATCTTTGAGACAGACAGATGGATTTGCACAAAAAAAAGGGCTTTGGTTGGTAAGGATGGCACTGCTTAAAATGGCTGTACAAATAAAATGGTAACAGGGTGAAATTTACCCTGGGCAGTGGATCAGTACAATAACTACACACCACACAAATCCTACTTAAATCCTCAAAAGAGGGATTAAGAGGATTTAAATTATGGGTGGGCCATGTGCAGGCCCCACTGTCCAGGGATGAATTTCACCATGTGAAAGAACAGTCAAAGTGCTCCATGATTGTGGGTGTTGCTGGCACACACAAAACTGCATGGAGATTTATTAAATATCATTTCTTAATTTGGCCCTAAGGACTTCTATTGAGCCCTAATGATATATCTGATCTAAATGCAGTTTTTGATCAAAGTTCACCTTTTATGAGTTTTGCTGCTTGTGGAAAGCACATTTTCTATTAAATTCAGCTAAGTCTTTTTTTCTTTATCATAGTATTTGAGCATCAGATTGTGCCACTTTGACTCATGTGGAGGTCACATCTTCAGGTGGTATAAATTGTCATACAACTATCAATTGACTTCAACACAGCTCTGATCTGCAGAGGATCTGTGCCCTCAGTTGAATCTATTAGGACTACTTGTGAAGTATGTTACTACTAATCACGAGTAGAGTTGGCACAATCTAGGCCCAAAGGTCAAATCCCGTAATGCCTCTCTTAACAAAGAGTAAATGTTGAGTAAAGACTTCCAGGATTTGGGCCACAGTACTCAACTATGTGAGTTAGACTTCCACTACTCATCGCAGATTATTTTTTAATAGGGGAAAATGGTGGAGACATTACTTTTTCCCCCAGCCATTCTTCAAGTACCTGATCTGTCTTCTATTGAAGTCAGTAAGAGTCTTTAATTGGCTTTTACAAGAGTTGGATGAGGCCATTATGTAGAATATTGCTGTGTATCAGATTTCAAACTGTATTAAAGGAGAGCATGTCAATTAGCTCAAGAGTCTTTCATTCCTGGAGACCTGGGCTCAAATTATTATTTAGGTCACAAGCAAAAAGTGATTTATCAGTTTATTCCCCTTATATTGCCAACATATTATAACTCTATTACACAATACACCATGCCTGGAGATTCCTGTGTGCAAGAACTAGCCCTACAATGGTAAGGTTTTGTAGGGAAGGATTGGCATTTACATAAAAAAACAGCTTGCAATGGCTTGTTCCAAGGCCATGCACTTTGTCCAGCATTTTCAAAAACTTCACTCACCTGAGGCCCAGTTCCTATATTTTATGTAACTATTTTCCAAGGGCAGATTTAGCCTTGTTCCATGGGTTCAACTGTATCTACAGCTATCATGAAACCAAGGGAGCCAAACCTGAGAGATTCTGCAAACCCATGCACCAGGTCATACCACCACTCACTTAAATTTGGCCTGGTCAAACCCACTGTCATGACGGAGGGGCAGCCAGGCCAAATATGAGTGGCATTGCAACTCCCCAAGAGAGAAGCCAACATTGTGGGGTTGGTGCAGGGTGGAGCAGGCTTATTCTCCAGTATCTCCCCACCCCTCCCTCTGCAATAGGGGATTCAGGTTGCAGGTGCCAGGGTGGAAAGTGCTGCTGTGGGTGGCTAATGCCCCCCTTGACTACAACTCAAATTCATGTCCAAGAAGATGCCTTCATAGAATCTGGTAGCTACCACTGCCCAATACTGGGCTTTCTCTGGTGGCCACTGAGGCTCAGGCCCACCAAGGGCTTTCAGGATCTGGCCCTGACTGAACATGAGGATGAAAGCGGGGGGAAATTGTATGTTGTGCTGACTAATAGAAAGTGCACTTCCCCCAGCCACACAGGAAGAAAGGCATTTTTGTGGCAGGTTATTTTTGAAATAATGGCAGCTCTCTGAAAGCAGTTTGAAATGTTAGTGGTGGGCCTGAGATGGATTACTGGGAAGAGTGCCAGTCAGTTAAACATTAAGGCATCATGGAGTATTAATAGTTATATTGCATGATCCCTTATGTGATGATTTTTTGATCCATTTCTGTTGCTTTCAACAGGTAGAAGCTTTTTCAAATATTGTAAATGCAAGGTTTACTCTGGATCTCAGGCATGCTAATTTCACTTAATTGATTTCAAATAGTGTCTTTTCACCACATGATCAAAATCAGAGTGAAAAACAGATTGGGTATTCTAAGCACAAGGGCACAAGCTAGTGAAATAATATATTTCCTTCCTCCTCTAGAATCAAACTAACTTTATTTACATCTCCAATTTTTTAAGCAAGACTTCAGCTTCCCCCAATACACCTCTTCAGCACTTAATCCAATTCAAAGGCCTTGGAGATGGACTCACAAGGTGCTGAACATTCTTGCCTGGTCCAGAAGACCACTTAAACATGTGCTAAACTTAAAGTACAAGCATAGTCTCATTGATATCTGTGCTTTGATGGATCAGACCACAATGCTCAGAGCCTTGCAGGTACAAGCCTTTGAAACTCAAACACCTCCTGGGCCTGATTTGCTTTCACACTGCTCCTACACCAGTCTAACGCCTTGAAATTACTTCTGCTACACACTGGTGTCAGTGAGCTCAAAGTGGGCTCAGAGGCTGCAATATAGGGACCAAATTCCAGAAGATATTCAGCCAAAACTGACATTTAAGTCAGTAAGAGGTATGTGCGCATATCCCAAGGCAGCACAGGGCAAAGAGTATAGTGACACCAATATGAACAAACTTTTAAAATATTTAGCATTAGATGAGGCAGACAAACTTATTTCAGCAATTTACATGAAATGACAATCTTCAATTTAATTGCATTCATACATACAGAGCAATTACAGAGAACAATCAATGCCACAGTAAAAAGTTCAAGTATTTTGTCATTTTAATTTTAGTTATTCTTAAAAATATTCCTACATTTTATTCATTGATTTCTCTAGCTACTCTATGCCTGGATTTCCTTGTTCTATGCATTGAACTGAAAATTACGTACATACTCTAATTGTTACACTTTAAAAGGTGGATGATTGAAAAAAAGCAAACATGTTAACCACTTTTGCTAAATATTACTCTGATGATTCTAATTTGTTTCTTTTTTTTTTTAAGAATCACTTGGTGTGTGCATTG
This sequence comes from Dermochelys coriacea, assembly GCF_009764565.3. Classification (NCBI taxonomy): domain Eukaryota; kingdom Metazoa; phylum Chordata; order Testudines; family Dermochelyidae; genus Dermochelys; species Dermochelys coriacea. The sequence goes on along the minus strand of NC_050071.1, from coordinate 75,173,873 downwards.
TCTCCTTTTGTTGTGTTTTCGAGTTTACTTTTTTTGCTTTTTAAAGAATTTGTGTTTAATTTTAGTGGTGTGTAAACAAACAACCACAAATCTACTCATCCCCTTTTTAACCTCTGCTTACTGCATTTTTCCATCCCCAGAATTTGTTTCCTTTTTTTCTATTGAAGTCCATTTTTTTTCTACAAGGGAAGGCAGGCAGTTCTATTTGCAATTGACATTGATGCTTTTTGTGGCTGGTGAGCAGAGAATGCTATTGGTATTGCTATTATATCCAACTCCAGGGAAGTGGATTCCAAACCCATCTCTGGACTTAGTTCTGCTTGCAGGTCTGGAGACAATTCAGCCAATATCCCTTCTCTTACAGCCTTTCTTATCAGGCAGCTATAAAAATAACTTTAAACATTTATTCAAAGAACATTGCTCCTTGAGAAAACATTTGATTGATCACTAACATGGCTAACAAAAACCATTGAAATCTTCTGGATTAAAACAGAGTTAAACATTCTTTCGAACAAACATTATGAGTGTTCCATTACAATTTCTAAACATGAAATTTATGTGCAATTGTATTTAGTAAATTAATAAATGCACTTTAACGCTGTTATGCTGGTTTCCCCTATCACTTTCCCACTCAGCTACTTTAGCCAGTGATTATAAAGCTTTGTGTACATTTTTGACTCTTTTGGCAAAGGTTAACAATCACTGATTCTCAGGGATTAGATTTTGACTTCTTTTTTTAAGATGCATCCTATGAAGAAAACTTTTTCAGTGACCTTTATTTGACCAAGAAATCAGCAGGAGAATGAAGAGAAATTAAATACCAGGATAGGTGTTCAAAGAACCTGAAGGGACTTGCTTGACTTTAAATCCTCTCTTGTGACAATTTAGAGCTGCCATTCTGTTCCCTAGGTAGATTATAGAAGCAGAGTGTTTAGGGATGAAAAAGCCTTATAAATAATCCTGTCCATCTACAATCTTGGGACACTGACAGGCTTACAAGGATGGAACATTACCAGTTCCATAGGGTACAGAACCCCCTCTCCCCCGCCAACAAAATGACTTTCCATTTGTGGAATCAGTGTTCTCTATCCCCTACTTGATTTTTCTGGTTAGGGAAAGCATGTGGCCCAAAGCTTTGACTGTTTTAATTTTTTAATACTACAAATCTATAGTTTACTCTAAGAATGGTCTGCAACATTTTTCAAAATAAAATCTAGATGTAAAAATTGTTTTGACAAAAGAGAGAATCTGGACATTATTGTAATGATTTATATTGCGGTGGTTAGAACTGGTTGAAAAATTCAAAATTCATTTTTAATTAAAAAATGTTAATGACAATTTTCACAATTTATCAAATTTCCCATTTATCATCAACTAGCTCTAGTGGTTGTGCCCAGTCACAACCAGCTGCTGGTTGTGCTAGATGCATGGAAACATATATGAAAATGAAGTCCTTTCCTTGAAGGCCTTGCAGTCTAATTTTAGATCAATTGAAACAAGTGAGAGTGATGAACAAAAGGAGGAAGGGAGACAATTGTAATGGAGATAATTATTGCAGCTGTGTGATCTTACCTTTGGTTCCAAATTATTTAAAAGACGATTTTGTTTTTGAAGGCCCAATCCAACTCTCATGGGAAAGAACAGAAAAAGGCTACTGTTGACTTTTATTTGTGTGTGTATGTGTATGTGTATGTGTGTGTGTATGTGTATGTGTGTGTGTATGTGTATGTGTGTGTGTGTATTTATAGCCCAGTCTTACTTCCATTTGACCAAGTCATCTAAACCAACATGCCATGTATCCTAGTCATTGTTGCCATCCTGATAGATATCATAGCAGAAGTAGGATGTGAAGATGGATTTGAAGGAGTGGAAAATGGCCTTATGGATAGAATCCTGGAGAACGTTCCATGCATAAAACAGAAGCATGAAGAAAAGCACAGATGTTTGTGACAGAAACAGACAAAAGGGTGTGCAGGTCTATCACTGATGCAGTGGAGAGGATGGAAATGATAAGAGATTTACTCTCTAACTCCATCCCATCCTAGTATCTGACTGAAATTGTTTTGTCCGTTATAAAATATTTTTAAAACATTAGCCACCTTTGGGCCAAGTATTACATGAATTAAAAATTCAGTCTCTGAAATTGGAGATAAAGATTATGCTCCAAACCTGAGAACAGCTGCTATAGTCCTTATGTAAAAAGAAAAGGAGTAATGTGGCACCTTAGAGACTAACAAATTTATTTGAGCATAAGCTTTCGTGAGCTACAGCTCACTTCTGCAAATCTCCCCACTGTATTTTCCACCGAATGCATCCGATGAAGTGAGCTGTAGCTCACGAAAGCTTATGCTCAAATAAATTTGTTAGTCTCTAAGGTGCCACAAGTACTCCTTTTCTTTTTGCGAATACAGACTAACACGGCTGCTACTCCGAAACCAGTCCTTATGTAGTCAGTGATTGTTTTGCCCGAATCAGATGTGCAGGATCTGTCCTTCAACAAATCATTTTCAATAAACTTTAATTTATTTGATCTGAACATTTTTTTAAGAATTAAAAACCATTTAATTTATAAAACTTTTGTTTTGAAAGCACCTGAATGAGCAGAAAGACAACAGAAGAGGCAGCAGCATCATATATAATTGGTCGATATGGATCTTATTTTTCTTGATGATATTTCAAAAGAAGCAAGCACAGATGAATATTGTACATATACTGAAAAATACAGTTCTATTTTTAAGCTAAATTCTAATGCAATACACTTACTTTTCAGGAATATTCAACCTTTTTTATTCTGTTTTCAAAGACCTAAAGATCATGGTATCTTTATAAATGAAAATAGATGCACAGACTAGATTGATTATACCTTTTAATAATAATCACATTTCTTTTTTTGTTTTTCCTTTGTTTTGCTTTTTCCTTCTTGGTCTTCCCTCCCATTTTGATGAAAGTATTTTGGGGGAGTGCTTGATGGAAATGAAATCAATGAATCATTGCAACGTAGCTATGGCTTGAGAAGTGCAGAACCTATAGACGGGACTTTGGCTCAAATCTACAGTACAAATTTAAGGGTAAACTATGTAGATGTCATCCCATTTGTTATAATGTGATACCCAGTCATTAACAAAGGCCCTGTCCTTTTGTCTGAACTGATGTTTTCCCCCATGTGGACTCCGTTAACCTTCATTATTACCTGTATGTGATGATGTGAAGTGTTATTAAAAAGGTACCTGTTTTGTTAATTCTGTAGTCAATACTGACCTGTGTACATCTGGAATTAAAACAGGGAATTAAAATTTGACATTCTGCTATTCCAAAGAAGGCTTAAAAATTAACATCAGAGCTAAGAGAAATAATTTGGTTGGATACATATATTAAAAAGCCTATACAGATTACAACTACAAATACTTTCTGCAAAAAAATGTGGAGAGTAAAACATTAAAATGTTAAAAATAACTCAAGGGTTACAAATACATTCTAAAACTATTAGTATTACTTACAGCCAAAAATTATAGCGAAGATATTTCTGCAAGTATGTTTGTTATTCCTGAGGAAGAGTAAATTATTTAAAGCATATATCAAACAGAAAACATCTCGAACCCAAGGGAATTTAAATATTTTGATCATTTTATGCCTAGGTATTTTATATAGTGATATTGATATGCAAATAAACCAACCCAGCTCATTGCCTTCAAGAATCTAAGAATTCTGGTTGTGTTTCAAAAATCTTTACCTATGTCTAGGAGTAATATATGCAACTGCACTTTGAACAACATTTTTAATGATTAATTTGTTAATCAGTATACATGAAAATCTCTTGTTTATATTAAAACTTCAGCAAAGGCTTTTACAAATAAGTGTTAATTCATTTTTTTCTTTAACGATAACATAAAAATGATGATGCACCAGACAATCAGGTAAAGGCAAAGAAAAGAAAGCTTTGCTTCCTCGTTACATCCTAAAATGAAGACTTAATTTTTCAAATCAACATTCAGTGCAGTTTTGAAGGGATATTCTGTGGTCCAGATCTTTAGGTGGTGTACGTCTGTGTACCTCCCACTGCGTGGCTTCACCATATAAAAACTGGGTTCAAAAAGAATTAGATAAGTTCATGGAGCATAGATCCATCAATGGATATTTGCCAAGATGGTCAGGGACACACCCTATTATATTTCAAAGAGAAGCAACATAGGTGGATTTTTTTTATGAAACCATCAGCATTATCTGAAAATAATAAAGTCATCTCAAATATCTTTGAAGGAGCATTAATTTTAGTTAGTAACATAGAACAGAGTCTTATGTTCCATTTTAGAGCCTGATCCTGCAGTCCTTACTATTGCAAGAAATCAAGCAGCAAGTATATGGAGGGCTAGGCCCTTAGTCATCAGATTTAAATACATTTAAAAATATATTGGCCAAATTCATCTTAGATGTAACCCCACTGAAGTCAACAGTCACACAAGATGAATTTAGCACTTCATATTTCACCTATTAAAAGTATTACAACAAAGATGTTATTTCCCAGGTTTTCAGACAACTGAAATAATGGTACCAGATTACTTAGTTTAAAATGGTTTTGTTTAATCATGTCATAACATTTGCACCCTGCTATCATTTTATATTTCTGTTATTCATCCCCATGTTCTATTAAACAATTGCTGTCTTCTTGCTTTCATGTTAATTTTCCTTTTTTTTTTTTTTTTTGCTTTACTAGAGTGCATTACTAATTACAATAAAGCTGGTATAGAAGTGTTATTAAAACAGAGAACTGTGAATAAGTTTATAGGATTGCAACAGTATAAATAAAAACAACCACATTTCAGTGGAATGGCAACCATTTACACCAATGTTGTAGGACTCTGGCTGATCAATTCACAGACAGCTCTACGCAGATTCTATTGCTGAGATTTTAAAATCCCTGAGGTGACCGTCAGCCTAAACTTTTCAATTTAACTGAATGTTTTTGTTTTTTCCAGAATACGCTGATTTGTCAACACCAAAACTGTTCACAAGAAAGGAATGGTTTTGACAAACTTCTCATTTTGAAAAAAAAAAATTGAACAATAAGCCTTGAAATTTTCAAGACAATCCATTTTGACATTTTCAAAACAAAAACTTCAGGTTTTTTGGTTCAGAAGGACTTTTGGTTTAGAAGTTAGTTTGTAGGAAAAAATATTTAAAAAGACTAAATCAAAAAGAAATGTTTTGAAATGAAACATTTCAATTGATCTGATAGGATTCTCTCTATTTTTGGTTCATGAAAAAAATTAAGATTTCCATTTCAACCTAATTCAGGATAGGAGCTTTTTTTGAAAACTCAAAACTTCTCATGGGATGGGGTGTGGGTGGAGACAAAACAAAGAACAAAACAAAAAAACAGCTCCTTCCCAAGTCTAATTTGTAACTTTATTTTCTTCTATTCTTTTAAGGTAACAGCTTTCCTGGACTACATAATTATTTGAGCAATAAGACATGAATACTTATTTTTTTATTTTGTTGCATTTCAGAGATCTTAAAAGCATATGGTAATAGAGCACTTAAACAAGATCAGATAAGAACAAGAAATAGAGTTTAAAATTAATTCAAATGTGAATTCCACAAAAGTAATTGGATTACTCTTCGGTAGGCTATGTATTGAAGAAGAAACACATAGTTTGAAGGTAAAGGAGACTTCGGGATATACTTTCAGTCAGTTTTCGACCTGGCCTCAGTTTCTGCATACAATTTTTATATCTATATTTGCATCTGCAGAATAAGTTACAGCATCAAATTTGAGCCTGTGCATCTCTCCTTACCTGGTACCCATAATTGGGTAAGTAGCGATGCAAAATGTGCTCACAAAATGAAAGTCACCTCTTTGGACATGTACTACATCCCCATGTATGTATATAATTCTTCTTTCCAGTCAGTGTGATTTAGGACCAAATTCAATTTTCATGCACACATGAGTAAATCCAGAATAACTGCATTGACATCAATGGATTTGTTCTGGATGTACAGTGGAGAAACTACAAAGAGCATGGTCCTTAGTTCTGATCCCTGTATCTTAGCCTTCTCTACTTATAACATTTAACCTACAATTTACCTTCATTTTAAAAAATTATTATTTTAATTTGATGTATCTATATGTAACTATAGAAATAAGGTGTAAAAATTAGACTAATTAGATGTACAGTATTCAAACAGGCAGAATTCCCACTAATTTAATTGATGTCAACATGTTATATATGTACTATGATAGCAAAATGGGGCCTTGGCCTCTCTCTAGACATTATGTACAGTACAAATGACCAAAAGAGCAACATGAGTTTTGCCTAGTTGAAGACCAGGGAATTGGGCCCTAAATGGGAAAGAATAGAGTAAATTGATAATTTATCCAATCACAGATCATTAGAAAAAATGGAAGTTGAATAGATTATGTTTTTAAAAATGCCAGCTGGTGAAATCCCGCCCTCATTGAAATCAATGAGAGTTTTGCCATTCACTTCAACGGGAGTAATATGTCATCCAGCAAGTATAAAGTGGTGGGTTAAAGAAGCCACAGAAGAGAGGACTCAGAACTTTGTTTTCAGCAGGTGACAAATCTATGTAACTGAAGAACTTTCTTACTTTTCTTGCAACAGGATGATGAGGTAAGGGAAAGTCGATTCAGTTTTACAGCGTATGGAATGGGGCCATGTCTGCAAGCAAAAGATGGAGTGACTCCAAAGGGGCCAAATAATCCCATTCAAGCTATACCAAAAAGCCACGATGAAATGAGGAAGGTATTCATTGACCGAGCCAAGAAAATTGATACAATTTCCAGAGCTTGCTTCCCATTAGCCTTTCTGATTTTCAACATTTTTTATTGGGTTATCTATAAAATCATTAGGCATGAGGACATTCACCAATAACAAGATTAAGGCTTCTAGTACATATTGTTTGGGCTGGCATGTTCAGCATTTCCATTAAAATGTGCATACAGATGCTCACTGGGATAGTTAAAAGGCACAAAGAAAAAGATCCCATTAGACTTGCTATGCAAAGTCACTATTGGACAGAGGAAGAATGACACCCAATGAAGATATATCTGCTATTACTAAGTTTCTACTTCATACTAACTAAACAATCAACTTTTTCATAGTAAAATCACAACATTATACTACAGCTTTACTGCCAACGTGTTTATACATACTTTTACATTGTGGTATAATTGTACAGTATTCTTTAAAGTTCCTTACAGTTTTTTAATTCAACTGTATTTTTAAAAGATATTACAAAATGGGTCTAACATGTCTTAGATGGCTCCCATAGTAACAGATTATATTCAAATTTCTAACCCTCCTTTAAAGTTTACAAATTAGTAATAAACTACTGATTTGAGTTTTAGAGCTCAAGCACATTTTCTTGTTTTAATGACAATGGGTTTTGTAATGAGCACAGGACACATTTAAATTATATTATGGGGTTCTTTTTTAAAAAAAAAAGAGGAAAAAATATAAAAAACTTACTCATACAAACCATTTCATAAATGGATTATGGTTCCCCTGGAGCTTAAAAATATGGCAATGTAATGCCCAAAGTAGCACCAAATACCTATTGCCCAGTCTGAAGTGACCCACTAGTCAAACTTTCTGGTACTATGCATATCACAATGGGAACAAGTCACTGTTTTTAAAGGATTGTTGCCCCTAAGTACTTTTAATTACTTACAATCACCCTTGGATAAACTGAAAGAGAAAATAAAAATCAAGAGGATTAAAAGATGTTTTTCTCATTAGGTAACTGTTCAGAAACCACAGTATTTGGGGAGACAAGCCAGACAATTAAAAATGACATCAAAATAAATTTCTGTGAAAAGTGACATTAAAAAAACAAAACAAAAGGGAAAAGTCACTTAGACAATATCTATGATAAAATTAACTTTTATTAACTTTTTGGAAGCCGACTGTGACAACATTTCTGCACAGATACTTCCATTATCATCAGTGAAAGTTAGATATACAAGTACATAAAGATAACCAGGTCAGTCTTTTCTTACTTTGAATTACTTGTTCAATGAGAAGATTCTGACATGACTTCTTAGACACTGGCAGAAAATAGTTAGAAAACATTAAGCAGTTCTTCTTAAAATATATCAGGACAATCTTTTATTTTTGCTGCTCTTCATGGTAAAAGATAAGAAATTGAAACTGTTGGAGCAAATTTTCCCTACTTAGAATTACATAGATTACATTAATTGCTTCTTTCAAATTATTACACATTAGATTTTTTTAAATGATATAAAAACTTCCAGTAAATAATGTTGCCACTTCTCTAATGAAAAGCAAAAAAAATTGTTCCAAAATGTGGAAACCTATAGACAGCTACAGGCAAGAGCATACCTGATGCTTTGAACTTGTAATGAAATCCAATAGCTAAAACAATTTATTATTGAAAAGTTTCTTTGTTTTGAGCACATTTAAAATTTTTGGTTTGTTACTGCTCAAAGTGCATACACAAAAGAAAAACAGTTGGAAGCAAACATCTGCTGCATTATTAGAGGCATATTGCGTTTGAACTAGTCATTGCAACATATCCTTGTATTGAAGATTAGGACACAGCATTGGTTCTGTTTGAGGATTAGCTAGAGGGATTTTTAAAAGAATGGCAATCTGGTTGTGCTAAATTGTCTCAGAAAACAATTGCATTGAGGGTCTCTTCAATTTTGAATATGGTCCTATTTAGGTTTTCTCCCTCCTACCTCCCATAATGCACAAAATTGATTCAGAACCATTGTTATGTGATATAATTTTCACAAATTTATATATCCTGTCCAGAAAAATTGAACTCATTAACTCTTATATGTGCCTCTGTGTGCGTATGTATTACACACACAAGAGTGAGAAGCTGGACAAGTAGCTTTTGTCTCCCGCAAACTATTAAATATTACAATCTCTGGAAAGATTTGTTGGTGCATTTCAGAGCCCATGTCATTCAGTGGTAAAGTGTCCCATTTATTTCAAGAGGAGTAAGATTGGGCCCATTATCATGAGGCATTCATAAAATGTTATATAATTCTCCATGCTTGTCTTTTAATCTTTTCTCTTTCCTATTTAAAACAATGACCTTCCCCTCCAACACCAATAAAGGAACTCTGGATGAATCAGTATATAAAGTGTACTGGGCCAGATCCTGAGCTGGAAAAAATACAGTCCCTAGAGCTACACTAGTTTACACCAGCTGAGGATCTCACCCATTCTTTCCAAAGAAGTCCAATAGGCTGAATCTCAGGTGTACACAAGTTAGTTTTGAAGACAGAGCCGAATAATACAATTACAAAGTTAAACATTCAATAGTGGGAGAATACTAAGATTTAGAAATGAGGTTATCAGATTAAAAAAAAAGATGAAAAGTCTTGAGAGCAAGATAGGAAATGGAATAGTTACTAACAGTGTCAAAATTGTGTGGCGGGACAGAGAAAAAGAGAAGAGCCACATAAGATCAATAAATTATCCATGAACATCATCCTCCTCCTTTGAGTGACCAGGGGGAGGGGGGAGAATCCATGTAGCATACTATTTCTGCAACTACTGTATGGTAATCACTAGCAACTACTGTAAACCCATGAACCTTCAGTATGATTGCTTTTTAGACATCTTAGACATTTAATGGATTAAAATGATGTATATTTAATATGTGACAACAGGCAGCGTATTACATTGATACTAATGGCAGCCATGTATTGAAGGGAGTATATACTTTAGAAGATTGAAAAGTATTTCTAAATTTATATATTTATAGTTCTGTATGTTATATTTTTAAAAGTAGGAGAAATCTGTTATTGGAATGTCTTTGCTTTAGTAATGGTACTAAGAACAGAAATGGCTGAGACAGAAGAGACAAGCTACAGTGATTTATTTTGTAACTACTAAACAATCATCCAGCAAGTTGTGATTTTTTCTAGTTAACTACTTGGAGTGCAATCTTGCCCCACTGAAGTCAATAGGGTCAAGATTTCTCCCTCGGAAGACAACTCTACATTTTTTATGACATCCTTATGGTAACAATTGTCTCTGTAACAGATGCCTTTTCAATCAGCTAAGAAACATTTATTTCAGCAAAAGGCACTGTTTAAGCTGCAAACTGCTGACTGGCTACTTTATTTAAAGTATTCATATTCCATTGAATGTAAAAAATCATGTAAGATGACAGAATTGTCAAGTAAGATTTTAAGTTGTCTCATGTCACAAAATACCAGCTACCCATTAGTGCCTATGGAAAAAGAGTCCAAAATACCAGCAGGCATGCCAACCAACCACACAAATCCAGGAACAATCTCTCAGAGCCAGGGGCTTATCAGCTAGGACGATCTTAGTCTTAAAACTGATTCTTTTTATACTGATATAGTGCCAGAGTGGACTATAGAGAGGGGGTGACAAAACAGCAAAACACACCTTCCCTACACCCATGGCAAACCAATGCTGGGAAAAACTTTAAATATTAAGGAAAAGATTGGGATATGTATGCCACAGGTGTGGGTAGGGGGCAGTACAGAGTCAGAGGAAGAGTAGTGAGGAGATTCCTGCCGAGTTCTGATAAACTGTTTTCCTATGCACAAAAATCTTCATGGATTTCAAAATTATGTTCTGATATGGGACAGGAAAAAGTTAAATATTGAAAAGTGTTCAGGAACCAACCTCCCCCCAGTAAAATAAATTTAAAAAATCAGTTCAGGTCAGCTGAAATATTTTGATGATTTCAAGATGTTTTGTTTCCATTTTGACCATTTAAAAACTGTAATTAGCTGAATGAAAAAAGTCATTTCAATGGTGAAACTGGAAGTTTTCCTTTCTAAAAGTTTAAATGTTTCATTTTGATATATTTCAAGAAAAAAAATTGGATTTTTTTTCAAGTTGAGAAACTGAACCTTTCCCATGAAAAGTTTCAGCTTTGATGAATCAGCACTTTCAGGCCAAAACAAAAGTTTCATTGAAAAATTCCCCAACCAGCCCTAGTTGTTATGCCTCAGGCAAAGCTTCTCCTTTCCCCAGAGATGTTAATCTGCTGCCCCCAGTGCACTGGCTGTCATGTCCCTGTGCCCTCCAGAGTGCCAGGACTGCTAACGTAAGAGGCCTTTGGCTAACCACTCAAGGACAGCAGGCTTCTTGCCCACATAAAGCCCTGTCCCTTCTACACTGTTTGCAAGTCAGCTTGTGTACTCCTACTTTCTGTGGTTGTGCCATGTAACTTTAAGATAGAGGGCCAAAGTAGTGCATTGAGACAAGAGAAATAATTTGGGGCCCAATGTGCCAGACTAGTTACACAGGTAGAAAGAAATCCATTCTCATTGAACTGATGGAGGCATAATGGAAAAGGAAGCGGTGATCATGTAGCATGCTTCTCATGTTCCACAGTGGCACAGGATCTCCTCCATGCATTTGGAGTGCAATGTGTTGGGGCAAACTACTGACCTTAGAATAGATGCTGTATTCTACATATTCACCTTTTAAATGGCAGATTCCCATGAAGAAGTAAAGAGAATTTAGGCTGCTTAGACTCCAGAGGAAGAGGGATAAGGCAGAAATGCAGGAAGAGGAGCCTATGGCTGCACAGCTCAGAAGCACTAAGCCAAAGGGTGGGGAAGGACAGAAAACAGTGTAGCAGAAAGATCTTGTTCCTTAGGTGGTTGCCCTGAGATGCACAATCTTGGAACCTGCTTTCTTCAGGGGTTTGAAGACTGGAGTTTCCAGACCACAACACCTGTTAAAACCCTCCATTCTTGAGAAAAAATGAGAGGAAGCACTATGAGATCTGTGTATCATTGTATTCAAACAGCTACAGGCCTCCTCCTTTTTTAAACAGCTAACTCATAGTTAAGGTGCTAATTGAATCACAAGATGATCTTCAAAATAAAGTTGCCACTGAGTTGTGGACAAGACGTGGAAAAGTAATAATGGCTAGTGGTAATTTGGAAAAGCCAGATTAGACATATTTAATAAAAAAATTGCTGGAACAATATAAAACACTCAAGTATTATATTATGGCAGCTATTTTTTAAAATATATATAACCAGACCTTTTGCTGTAACTATATTACATTCATTTTTTTAAAAAAATGACTGGAACAGTATAAAATTCAGAAGACAAAGTCTTACACAACTGCTGTAGAAATCAAGTCCAGTCACTTTAGCCTTTTACATTTTATAGGCACTGAATGTTAGAGCAGTACTAATTACATACTCAAAATGTATACAAAATTGTGGAGTGTTCAAACCAAGCTAATTAAAATCAAAATTGCAGTAAAAGCCTAGTATTGCAGGATCTGCAATTTCTGCAATATCACAAATGTGGGGCCTCACTCCGTTAAATTCCTCAGTGTAGCAGCTTAGAATATGGTTAAATGCCACATGTTGGCACAAATGAAATCTAAACAAAGCAAACCTCATGTTGGTTTTAATAGTTACTTCCAATAAGAAAACATTAGTGTTCATAATTTCCTGATGTTTCTAAGATGGGGGGCAAAAGAAGAAAATAGAGTCCTTTTTATTTATGTTACCTATTCAAGGGCAGATTTAAACTAACTCATTGCTATCACCATATTGTATCTTCAAGGAACCTTGACAGAAGGCACCAGTTTTTTAAATGTGTTGGTAGAAGTCAGAAACAACTTTGTTTTTTTCTTTTGTCCTAGATCAGCCGAATATAGTCTCTCTCTGAATTCTCTGACATGTTGGCCATCTCTTAGCTCTCTGCTTCTCTCTTTTGTAATTTTTGCAGCACCTTTCTTGTAGGCTGCTTTAAGAGGAGTCCAGTTTAAAATATAGATATGCTTCTGTTTAAGCAATTCAGATATGCACTTTAGACTGCAGGAATGAAGAAATGCTTCCACTTTGTACCATGGTAAATTCCAGAACTACTGTTGGATAATGTAGTTGAAACCAAGATTAAAAGAGTAAAACTCATACACAGTTCAGAACAGCGAAAGATAAAAAGTCTTCCTTAACCCTAGAAGGATTCAAATGTATTCTTTCTAGCAATAATTTTGTAGTAGATGAAAATGAGTTCATATGATAACAAGCCCAATTAACTTGTTGGATGCAAGAAAGTGATGCACTTAGTATTTACATTTAGCACTTATTGGCCCTTTATGTGTAAATTCTGCTCTCATGTAGACTATCGTAGGAGTTAATCTGATCTAACAGAGCAGAATTTGGCCTTATACCTCTAAAGTGCTGAACAATCTAATGAAGTCTTACAATACCCCTGTAAATTAGCAAAGTATTTTTATCTACATCTTACAAGATGCCACATGATTTATAAAGATAATTATGTCAGACAAGCATAACATTTTTTAAAAGGCTAAGATGAAAAATATATTTTAAAAAAATCACAAATTAAATGGCTTGTTAACAAGAAGTAGATTTTTCATTTTGCAATAGTTATAGAAATGGTGCCTTCAGGCAACGCGTTACATACAGTAGTTCCTGAAATAATATTGGTACGGCAGGCTTGTGAAAGCAGGTTAGATTGCTAGAAGCAGTAAGTGTAATGCTAGAAGAGAGTGTCAGCTCATCCTACATTCTTGACATGCTTGAATATTATTGCACTCTTCACTTTCGTCTTTGTGAAATATGCAAGAGACATTTCTTACATTTGTATTTTAAAATGTATGATAGAATGAAGTTAATAGATAAATGGTCTAAAGTAAATATTGACATTCCATGGATATGTAATTGTGAGCTGTATATGAAGAAATTGTGCCATAAGCTTTCAACATAAAATATTATATACAGTAGCTTGTGTGATAGTGATCAAAGCTTTTTTAAGAGGCTAAATCAATATATATTAATATGAGTAATTAATTACTTGTCAATTTTTAAACATATCTTCCTGTGAATTCTGTCTAAAAAAAGACAATGGCAATTTTCATTTAGAAGTATTTCTTTTTTGTAAAGTTCTATAAAAAAGTGACATGCATGAATTTGATTAAATTCCTTTGTATTATAAATACCTTATATTCAGCACTACAGCTGACAGAGGTGTTAAAACATGTGCAGTTTATGGTATTCATGTGATTGTAGATATTTTGTTCAAAAAAAAAAATAAAGCTAACTTTTTTCAGGATACTGCTCAGTGTTTTCAGATATCAATTCTGTTTGATCCACACAGAATATCTTGACTCCAATATTCTGCTCTCCCTACATACACAGAATGACCCTTTGAGAAAAATAGGTTATTTGTATTTGTAAGGAAAACAGAATTCCTAAATGTGACCCCAACAAGTGGATCTAAAGACCTGATCCATAGTCTTTGAAGTCTATGTGCGTCTCAAGTGAATAATTTTGCCCTACTACACTAATTTATATTTTAAAAAGAACCATTTCTCTTATTATATTGGCCTTTGATGGGCTGCAACATTTTTTCTACTTCTGTAATGCAATACTGTTGTGAACGGATATTATAGTGATACAAGACACTTCCTTTTTAATGTAAGCCACTTGAAGTTTGCTAGTACCAAAACATCGGATTCTGCAGACACTAGAAGAACTAAAATGAGTCACTGGTAAACGGGAACAATTCTTTTACTGATGTATTGAGGCTGTATGAAAGACAAATTTTAGAGTTAAGCAAATAAAAAAATCCCCCTAATTAGGAAATCATAAATTTGAACTGGACGTTCTAATTCATCTATTTATGTCAGTAAAAATAAACCAGGATTTTTAAAGAATTTAATTAATAAATATTTTAATTTATCACATCAATATGCATTCTATACTTCAAGTTCTGTAATTGACAAAATGAAGCATTTCACCAATTTGATTGTTAGTACAAAAAACAACAAACAAAAAAAACCACATACCACACCTGTAATGTTGTCAGATCCTATGTACCTGTCCTCACCATTTAAACCCTTTCAGTACTATGGGGCTAGTCCAAATCCCATTCAAGTAACTGGGAGTCTCTCATCAGTGAGTTTTGGATCAAGCTCACTAACAAGCCAGAAAAGCTGGACTATAATGTAAACCTGACCCCTTGTGAAGAGCACCAGGCAACACTGCATCAATCCTTGGCACCATAAAAATACCTGTTCATTAGACATTCTATAGGTCTGGTAAGCATTACATGCTTTTTAAAAAATCCCTTGAATAACTTGCCTTATGTAAATTAGTGGAGTTACACTAGTGTAGAACAAGTTACAGTGACATCAGAATAACCTCACCACACATTAAGTGGTTGGGGCTTTTGTCTGGCTAGTCAGGGGCAAGAGTTACCTGCTACATGGCAGGCAGCTTCATACCAGATCAGCATGGAGATGCTGACACAAACCCTTTCACCCCCTAGTTGACTGGAAGATAGTATTTATGCCCCTATTTGTGCAATAAAAGACCTCTGTTTTCATCCGGACCCGGTGGAGCAACCCCCACCATCCCACACCTGGAAATAGTTAAAGTACCAGGTTTTGTCATGATTGGCAGAGGGTTTTTGATACTTGCTCCTTTTTTGGGGTGGAGGGAAAGAATGGGAATGATTTTTTTCCCTTTTCCACCAGATTTGCTAGGGCAAGGTTGGTTTTTTTAACCTTACCACAGTGGGTTGGGGACTTAATGGGGGCAAATAACAAAAAAGGAGGATTAGGCTATGATGTTGAAACTCTTTATGTAAGGTTGGAGCAGCAGGCCAGTGCAGGTACTTTGCAGGGAATGTATACGTTGATACCGGGTGCCTGGGATGGACTACACTGAGAATGCCACACTCAGGGCAGACAATTCCCCCAAACTGGTGGTTTATTCTATATTTAGACTCACCAAGCCAGCAACAAAAGAACTTCTGCAGTACTGCACTGGTTAATAAGAAGCAAAAAAAAACCCAGTCCTTTAGGCATTCCAGCCCATGGCTCCCATCCAGACAAACAGGTCTAACATAGTGAGAGGTTACTGAAAACCTGATTCACTATATGTTAGATTCTTACTAATCCCAAAGAATCAGACACTTTCCCTAGGTCAATATGTTTCTCAGATCTTACCCAAATACCATGCTGTCAGCCAATCCTTACTAAAACTAACTAAAGATTTCTTAATAAAAAAAGAATGTTATAAATGGTTAACAGATACATACAATGATTGCAAAGTCCTCATATCAGGTTTGTAGCAGTGATAGAAAAGACTGCTGGTGTGCAAAAGTCTCTCTTGTAACTTCCAAAAGATTGGAAGGTGCTCAGTCCTTAGTTCAAGACACTCTTTTTAGTTGTATATCCACAGTCCAAAGAATTAGATCAGGAAAGAGGAAAAATGGAGGCATCTCAGGTGTCTTTTATATCCTTTGCATAGAAATTTAGTGTCCTAAACAAAGCCCACAGCCTGTGTATGGAAAGTTACTGGCCCAAAATGGAGACCAGAGTCACATGAAGAGGTATGTAATAGGTTCATGTTTTGCTGAATCACGGGGTGGCCATTGGCTCCTTGCTATCTGAAGCATCTGCAGGAAGACCAACTGGACAGGATGAGATTCTTCAGTGGCTCATTGTGAGAGCTGAGTGTCTTCAACAGACCATCAACATATAGCTATCAGCCCTGATGTAAGCCTGCAGGGTGTCACCCAGGAAAACCACACAGGTTTACGATTCGGACACATAGCCAATATTCAAAACTTCAGATACAAAGATGATATGTGCATGTAAATAGGGTAATCAGACTTAACTTACATGACATACTCTGTACAGGATTTATGGAAATTGTGGAACAGTGGTAACAGGGATATAAATCACCACCTTTCTTATACACAGTATTACACCTTGATCAGATAAAATCACTCACCCAACCTTCATTCAAGGGTGGGAGAGGGGAATGGCAAGTTCTAGTAACAGATTGGCTGGGGACCAGGATGGGTGAGGGGAGGGCTATGAACAGCCCCCTGGGTATATGAAAGGGATTATGAAATTACCTGTGCAGTACAATTTTATCCATCAGATAATCCCAGACATTTAGGAATAAGGCTGCAGCCTAATTAAACCACATCCAGTGTCTCCTGTCCTAATTCCAGCATAACAAATCAGGCTGAAACTATTTAAACTAAGAGGACATTTAAATTCCTTTAAATAAGAGCTAGCAAACAGGGAAGTTTGAGAAGGAGAAAAGGAGATCCTCCTAGTGAACAAGATGTTGAATACTAATCTTTGGGTGAGTGTGCTTGTTTTGATTGTTCGAGTTTCTCTTGTTCAGGTTAAAGTTAGTGTCAGTTGGGATTGTGTGTTTGGGGACCAACTGTTTGAGCCTTTGTCCCCTTGATCAGCCTCAATCAGCCTTATGATCACCTTCCCCCTGTGTGATTAATGAGGGGATAGGACTGACCTAGGACAGAAAAGCTTAAAAGCCAGAGGCTAAGTAACCAAGGGAAGTTAGCAAACAGGGGACAACAGCAGCGGAGTTTGTAAGAGGAAGTCATAATATAATCACTATGGTTAGGAAAGGCCCCATTGCCAGTGCCAACACAGCTCTTCTCTCCACCACCTGAACCCATATCCAGACAGAAAACCTGACCATGGATGCCTCTTCCCAGATCCTGGTATGGTTTTGCAGAGACTGTGACCTGCCTTTTCATTCACAGAAAAGTAGGATCAGGAGACTGTCTACCGTGAAAGGAGTCTGCTGGTGGAATCTCTCAGGAAACAGGTGGGAGAGCTACAGGAGGAGGAGGCTAGGCTGATGAGTATCTGTAGCACACAAGGAATTCATCAAGAGTATTCATATGGAGATCTCCAAGGCTGAGGAAGCAATTCAGTGGACTGCTCTCACACCTCTGGGGGAGGAGGATATGGCTCTGTCACAGGGAGGACACTGGCTGCGAGTTACTTCTGATGGCAGGCAGTGTTCCACCCCTACTCCCAATGCACCTACCATAGTGATGAAGAACCATTATGCTGCCCTGGCAATGAGTGATGAGGAAACACCCCCAAAGGTGGAAGAAGAGAAACTGTGTACCCCCAAAGCTGAGAGGAGTGTGGTCACCACTTCCAAGAAGAAACGTAGGGCAATGGTGGTTGGTGACTCCCTTCTGAAAGGGACAGAAGCACCCAGGGTACCATGCCAGGCTGATAGATGGGAGTCCTGCTGCCTGCCAGTGAATCATATCCAAGATGTTACAGAGGGATTGTTGAGTATCATCCAGCCCTCTGACTACCCCTCCCATGCTACTCATCCATGTGGGCACTAATGATACTGTGAGGTATGACCCTGAGCAGATGAGAAACGACTACAGCGCTCCAGGGGTAAGGTGCAGATGGCATTCTCTTTGATCCTCCTGCTCAAGGGTCGGAGCCCAGGCAGAGACAGATGCATCCTGAGAGGTGAATGCCTCGCTATGTGGATGGTGTTGCCAGGAGGACATTGGCTTCCTTGACCACAGGATGCTGTTCCAGGATGGAGGACTGCTGAGCAAAGATGTGTACCACCTACAGAGGAAGGAGAAGAGTATCTTTGGATACAGACTGGCTCACCTAGTGAGGGAGGCTTTAAACTAGGTTTGATGAGGGCAGGAGACAAAAGCCCACTGGGAAGTCAAAACTGTGGAGACTGGAGAAGGGACAGACTCTGGGAAGGAGCATGGGCCATTATAGCAGTGACAAGGGAGAGAGACAAGAGGGAAAAATCAAATCAGTGTATTAGAAGTCTGTATACTAATGCAAGAAGTATGGGGAATAAGCAGGAAGAACAAGAAATGCAAGTGAATGATCACAACTATGACATATTTGGCATCACAGAGACTTGGATTGAATACATGACTGGAATATTGGTATAGAAGGGTACAACTTGCTCAGGAAGGGCAGACGGAAAAAAAGGGAGCTGTTGTCTTGTATCAAAGATGTTTACACTTAGACTGAGGTTGAGATGGAAATAGGAGACAGACTTTTTGAAGGTTTCTGTGTAAGGATAAAAGGGGTAAAAAACAAGGTGTCATGGTAGGGGTCTACTACAGACCACCTAACCAGGAACAAGGGGTAGAGGCTTTTTAAAAAAACAACTAACAAAAATATCCAAAGAACAGGACTTGGTGATCATGGGGGACTTCAACTACCCAGACATCTGTTGGGAAAATAATACAACAGGACACAGATTATCCAACAATTTCTTGGAATGCATTGGAGACTTTATTATTTCAGGAGTTGGAGAAGGCTACTAGGAGAGAGGCTGTTTTAGTGAGGCACTGTTTGTGAATTTGAAAGTGGAAGTCAGATTGGATGAAAGTGATCATGAAATGATGAGTTCATGATTCTAAGGAATGATTGGTGGGAAAACACCACGATAAAGAATGGACTTCAAGGCAGCAGACTTTAGCAAACTCAGGGAGTTGGAAGGTAAGATCCCATGGGAAGCAAGTCTAATGGGGGGAAAAAACAGTTCAAGAGTGTTGACAGTTTTTTCCAAAGAGACATTATTAAGGGCACAAAAGCGAACTATCCCACTGTGTAGGAAAGATAAATAGTATGGCAAAAGACCACCCTGGCTTTACCAGGAGATCATCAATGATCTGAAACTTAAAAAAAAAAAAAAAAAAGGTCCTACAAAAGCTAGGTCAAATTACAAAGGATGAATATAAACAAACAAGCATGTAGGGACAAAATTAGAAAGGCCAATACACAAGATTAAACTAGCTAGAGATAAAGGATAACAAGAAAACATTCTACAAATACATTAGAAGCAAGAGGAAGACCAAGGACAGGATAGGACTGTTACTCAATAACAAGGGGGAGTGGGGGAAGAAGAAGAGTAACAGAAGCTAAATGATTTGTTTCAGTTTTACCAAAAATGTTAGTAGCAATTGGACATCTAACATAGTGAACCCCAGTGAAAATGAGGCTAAAATTGTTCTTTCCCCAAGTTAAAAATTACTCAGACAAGTTAGATGGCTTCAAGTCACCAGAGCCTAATGAAATACTTCCTAGAATACTCAAGGAGTGGACTGAGGACATATCTTAGCCATTAACAATTATGTTCAAAAACTCATGGGAGATGTGAGAGATTCCAGATATCTGAAAAAAGAGCAAATATAGTGCCAATCTATAAAAAGGAAAATAAGGACAACCCAGGAAATTACAGACCAATCAGCTTAACTTCTATACCGGGAAAGATAACGGAGCAAATAATTAAGCAATCAATTTGCAAACACCTAGAAAATAATAAGGTGATAAGTAACAGTGGCATGGATTTGTCAACAAATCGCATCAAGACAACCTAAAAGCTCTGACAAGCTAACAAGTTGGTAGATACAGGAAGCTATAGATGTAGTATATTTTGACTTAGTAAGGCTTTTGATACTGTCTCAAATGACCTTCTCATAAACAAACTAGGGAAATATAGCCCAGATGAATCTTCTATAAGGTGGGTGCATAACTGGTTGGAAAACCATTCCCAGAGAGTAGTTATCAATAGTTCACAGTGGATCCCACAGGGATTAGTTCTGGGTCTGGGTCTGTTCAAGATCTTTACCAATAATTTAGATAATGACATAGAAAGTACACTTAAAAAGTTGCAGATGATACCAAGATGGGGTAGAAGGTACTTTGGAGAATAGGATTGAAATTCAAAATGATCTGAACAAACTGGAGAAATGGTCTGAAGTAAATAGTATGAAATTCAATGAAAACAAATGCAAAGTATTCTGCTTTAGAAGGATCAATTGCACACATATAAAATGGAAAGTGATTGCCTAGCATGAAATACCGTGGAAAGGGATCTGGGGGTCATAGTGGATCACAAGCTAAATATGATTCAGTGTAACACTGTTGCAAATAAAAATAAAAATAAAAAAATAAAATAAAATTAAAATTTTTGGGGGAGTGTATTAGCAGGATTAGTGTAAGCAAGACACAAAAAGTAATTCTTGCATTCTACTCCACACTGATAAGGCCTCAGTTGGAGTATCGTGTCAGTTCTCAGAGTCACATTTCAGGAAAGATATGGGCAAACTGGAGAAAGTCCAGAGGAGAACAAAAAGCTCTAGAAAACATGACCTATGAAGAAAGATTGGAAAAAATGGCTTTGTTTAGTCTGGAGAAGAGAAGACTGAGGGAAGGGACATAATAGTTTTCAACTACATAAAAGGTTGTTAAAAGTAGGAGGGAGAAAATTGTTTTCTTAACGTCTGAGGATAGGACAGACACAATGGGCTTAAAATTGCAGCAAGGGAGGTTTAGGTTGGTCATTAGGAAAAGCTTCCTAACTGTCAGGGTGGTTAAGCACTGGAACAAATTACACAGGGAGGTTGTGGAATTTCCATCACTGTCTAACCTGTTGCTAAAAAATAAAAACCTTCAAACACCTGTCAGGGAGGGTCTAGATAATACTTAGTCCTGCATTTAGTGCAGGGGAGTGGACTACACCTCTCAAGGTCCTTTCCAGTTCTATACTTCTAGGATTAATCGTATAGGAAACTAACACTTATATCACTCTCCTAGGCTTGTTGGTTGTACTGCTTAACTTAATCACATAATGAATCACAGGGCCTCATTTTCCAGTTAGTAAATAACATTTTAATCAAATTTTCAGTGATTTCAGAATTAGACATGTGGCTCCTCCTCATTTAATGCAGATTTTTCATTCTCAATAAACTCTTCATTGTTCTGAGTCTTTGTCAGTAACCCTGTGGGTGAGCCACAAGATGGCCCTCTCTCACATCTATTCATGAGTATTATGCATGCCCGTTTTAGTTAAATGAAATAAACTACAGTAAAAATGGTACACATTCCCATATGCTCAAATAAATTTGTTAGTTTCTAAGGTGCTACAAGTACTCCTTTTCTTTTTGCGAATACAGACTAACACGGCTGCTACTCTGAAACCATTCCAAATACTAAAATTCATTATTGAAGGGAAGTTAGAAAGGATAAAGCACTATACATACTACATAGTACTATTTTCAAAATAGCTAGTCTTCAAGATGATGTAAATCTAATAAAATGAGTTAAATATCATTGTCAGAACAGAGATATTAATTCTGCTAAAGCCAGACCCATGGGCATTGTAACAAATAAATGCAAAGTGTTACATTTTCTATATTTACTTTATAAAATAAATTTATTTGTAAAACCCAAAAGCTTTAAGTAGTTTAAGAACAAATGTATCTAACAATCAAAGCTGAACAACTAATTGCAATCCTCTTAATCAGAAAACCAACAACAGATTTAAAGTGAGCTGTAGCTCACGAAAGCTTATGCTCTAATAAATTTGTTAGTCTCTAAGGTGCCACAAGTACTCCTTTTCTTTTTGCAAATACAGACTAACACGGCTGCTACTCTGAAACAGATTTAAAGAAGTTCCTCAAAACAGTCTTCAAAAATTTCAGTGAATTTAGGGCTTGATTCAAAGCCAGTAAAACGTCAGTGGACATTTTTCCATTGATTTCAGTGTGTCTTGGATCTGGCTCTTAGTGCTGTGGATGTTTGCCTGATTCAGTCATGAGAGACTAAAATGTCCTATTTATCTACAGAACAGGTACAACATGGGCAGCAGCACCGACTTCCCATGTTGCTTTGTCAATGTACCTCAAATTTCACCTGAAAGGACTTTGAGAAGTTATTGGACACTGAGGATAAACTCTTTGGCTTCTGCGGTTAAATTGCTATTAAGGTTGCCAACTCTGGTGGTGGTTTTTATGATATGGATACTAGCCAACACGGGACATGGAGACCATTTACATGGAATCTAGTAGCAGTCAATGCATTGTCTGGAAGAAGTTATATAACCATTGCCACATTTAGGGAGCTGTTCATAACACTTCACCACAATTCAATCAAACACTCAGAACTTTTCCTTCCCTTCTCCCCCACAATCTGTCTTTACCTGATTTGTTCATTGATGACTCAAAATGAGTGTTTAACATCACAACCGGTTTCACGATACTGACTTGTACTCAATAACAGTGGTTTGTGGAGTTCACTGAATAAGACAAGGAAGAGGGGGCTGAGTACAAAAGGCAAGTTATTTTCCACACAAATATGGAAATCAGCACTGTGGGTAAAGGAAATACAAAAAAGATTTATAACAGTTATATGTGCCTTGGATAAAATAGTTTTTGAATGTCTGCTGAGGTGTGGAAATGATCCTTTAAATGAATGCCTTCATATACTTGAACTTGGTCACAGCTGAACAGTCTTATCAACAGTCCATTAATGCTAGAGTTAATTTTAAAAATGCTGGAAGCTATTTTCATTAAGTCTTTTATTAATGACAATACAGCACGAGGATGGCATCTCAGGGTTGACTTTTCTGATCCATGAGTAGCTGCACCCCCCACTGTGCCACAATCATTTCTACAACAGAGCCAAATTTTCAGAGATGGTTCTGCATCTCCGCTCACCCTTTGAATATCTGTCCTCCTGCATCAAAGTCTGAATATCTCACACAGTGGCAGCTCCTCCACTCATCCTGCCATCAAAGGTACATCCTCTGGATCATTGTCTATCAAATCCCTATACTTCTACTCCACATACCTCATTTATCTTGATACTGCTTGGCTTCCTGCTTCCAGCCTGTCCCTGCCTAGGAGAGGAAAGTTGGCCCAGTGGTTAGGGTGCTGGGCCTTGGGACACCAAGGTTCCTGCTCAATTCCCAACTCTGCCATTGTCCCCATCTGTAAAGTGGTGAAAATAGCACTTCCTTACCTAACTGGGATGTTGTGAGGATAAATATGTTCAAGATTATGAGGCATCAAGCTCTAGAATAGTGATGATAGTCATAAAGCACCATAGATAGAGGTTCCCACGCTACGTATTCCATCCCCTCACTGGTTTCCCTAAACTCCCACTGATTCACACAAACATCACCTAGATACTGTGTTGCTGTGTGCTCTACAAACCTCAAGATAGATGCCTGAATTTGAAAAATTCTGTAATTATAGGATTAATTCTATTCTCTTTTCCTCTCTGATGCTAAGGAGTCTGTACTGCACAAATAAAGCCACGATGCAGCCAATAGTTACTGCCATATGAGTTTTTATAAGGTTAGTCATTTTTTATCTTTTCAATGGAATATTTTACCATGACAACCATAGCAACATGACACATGCTACTTCTGGCATATGCAGAAAACTCCTAAACAAAATGCATTCACCAACACCAATGAAAATGGTAATGTTTTTTGTTATAATTTCTTCCATCATATTTTCCTGATTCAGAGCCAAATTTTTCAACTGAGCTCCTAAGTTTGCAAGTATAATTTTCTCTCTCAAGGTTTTCTGTCCTGGGTTTTCACAGTGAGCCAATCAATATAACACAGAGGTTCAATTTTGCATGCATAACAGATTTTGCATATGAACCCAAGATTTGACAGAGCAGATATATGGCTACCTATTTCGTGTGGACAAAATGTTTTTCTATGCAAATTTAGAGGCTTTCACTGTTCCTATTGGCAGGACTGACTCTAGGCACCAGCAAAGCAAGCATGTACTTTGGGTGGCACATTTCCAGGGGCAGCATTCTGGCCATCCTTTTTTTTTCGGGGCAGTCGCGCTCTCGGAGCTGCGCCTTAGATGGGGTGAGGGCACCATGCCCCCGGCTGCAGCGGGAAGGGGAAGCCCCAGCCCCGGGATGCTGAGCTGCCAGGGCCCAGCTGCTACCTGGGGAGGAGAGGGCGAGTCCTGCTGGGGAGCCGGGGCTGTGCTGCCTCATCTGCGCACTGGCTGCTGCTCTGCCTTGTGCCACCCCTTATATCGGGGCTTCTCTGCGCAGTCGGGCAGGGGAGGGAGTAAAGCCCCTGCAGGAGAAGGTGACATCACTCCCACCGCTTCCAGTGCTGCCTGCGAGCCCCAGCCCCACCTGAGTTTGGGGCGGCAAATTTTTTGCTTGGGGCGGCAAAAAACCTAGAGCAGGCCCTGCCTATTGCATAGAGTAAGAACAAGGTATTCTGTCACATTCTTGCATTAGAACACTATCATACGGAGATGTGATCTCGCTTTCATTAAGGTCAATGGCAAGACTCCTATTAAGCAGCGGTGCAGCTCATCCAGGAAATTCTCCTCCAATCTCACTACTAATAGCTTTTGCTTCAGTTTGAGGCCTGAGCTGTTTATTCAGATCTTGTAGAGCTAACACAGGTTGTAGCAGAAATGGGTAGTACTTATGAAATGCACTATATGGTACCAGCCTTATTCAATGGTTGAGAAAAACAGTTTCCATACATGTATGCATATTAGTTTCTAACAGTGTGCCTATCCAATATTCTGGACAATAGGCCAGTTGTATCCTAGTAGATATCCAGGCACCCAACAAATTCATGCTTTCTGTACCCCTAAATCTATTCTAGTATACAGTGCCTCTTCCTTCCCAAATTTGCCATTTTTCTGCTCAAGTAACACCAAATACATCCTGTATGAAAAAAAGTGAAGCAAAGTTAAGCACTGCTGAAGAAAGAAAGTGCTGGGCTTGTTCTAAGATGGGGCAATAGTAAATGGAATCCCACTTTCAATAGCTGATGCAGCATGTAGTAACAAAGGGCTAGGGCATTTCTGGTTCTCTGAAATAATACTATTGGTCCAGACAATAGGCATTGATGGAATATATCTGGCTTATTCTCACTCCCACAGAGGCATTAGTAATATGTCTTCTGATAATGCCAGTCTAAGTTAGGGCATTCCTTTTGTGGACTCCTTAAATAATATGAATACCTGAGCATGTTGAGAAGTCATTTTGAGAAAGAACCTTAATGGTGAGTCCGGAGGATATGCATTATGATGTGTTGCATCTGAGCCACCCATGAAAGTATTAGTCAGCTTTCACAATTTGCTAGTCTGTAATATCACATCTTTAGGGTAAGATCAGCCTATGAGACAGTTTGTTCTGATGCCAAGCTCACAACTTAATACCTTTGGATACAGTTTTAGTGGGTGGAGTTTCTGTGAATCTCCCCTGAACTAGAATTAGCTCTCAAATTTGCTTGTGTAATTCCAAATATGGTCCTATTGGACTTATCCAAAGCCCACTGAAGTGATTGGGAATGTGTGTGTATTCATTTTAGAAGGGCTTTGGATTAAACAGTATATAGTTGTTAATAAAAAAGCAGTAGTAGTTTGATATCTATTTTATCTCTGGAACTTATTTAGTATTGCTTCAAAAAACCCTGAAATATCACCTTCCTGGATCCTCATCTTAAAAGATAAACCACCATTCTGAAGTCTATGGGCAAAACTCATCCTTTGTATAACTAGTGTTTCATTGGGCCTGTGACTGTTACCTGGTGTAAATACTTAATGTTGTATTATAACCACAGTTATCCAAGTTACCGCTCTAACAACTTGGGTGTTTTGAGGACATTTATACTCAGCAGCAGCATCTGAATTTGAATTAGTGTAGAAACAAGCAGTTCTGGCCAAATCCAACCTCACTGAAGTCAGTGGAAGTCAGGAGGTCAGTTCCATTGACCTCAATGGGAATTGGGACGTTACTGACTTAGATACTAGGTGCAACTGTATTTACTAATCAGACCAAACTAACATCAAGAGTAATTCTAGCAAGTAATATAGAACACAAACACACATACAGCTTCAGCAGTCAGACCTTAGCAGAGAGTAATATCATGGGTTATTTTTCCTGCTAAGATAGGTTTAACTCGAAAGCTTATGCTCAAATAAATTTGTTAGTCTCTGAGGTGCCACAAGTACTCCTTTTTTTTTTACAAAGACTTTGGTAATTGAGGACTGCAATTATCACCAAGCACATGCTTTTACAAAGGGTGGAAGGGTAGGCTTATGCCCACAATAGAGCGGTGGCATTCTTATCAAAGAAAGGATAGCTTATCACCTCAGAACAGTTATATGAATTTGAAGAAATTGGTACCGTTTCTAGAAACATTTGGACAGAAGTGTTAAAATGGTTCAAAGAATGCCAGATCTCCATTACATCTAATCCCTCCTTTTTCCCTTCCTACCTCCTCCCCTCCCTAGTCATGTAAGATTTCTATTTTATTGCTGTACCCCAGGGGTGGGCAAACTACAGCCTGCAGGTCGGATCTGGCCCGCAAGCTCTAGCCAGGGTGCCGGGTCAGGGGCTGCACCCCATGGCTCCTGGAAGCTGTGGCATGGCCCCACTCTGGTGCCCAGTCTGCACCACGCAGCTCCCAGAAGCAGCCACATGGCTCCATGCTGAGGGTCAGGGACCACTCCACACGTAGGAGCCAGAGAAGGGACATGCCACTGCTTATGGGAGCAGCTTGAGGTAAGCGCCACTTGGAACCTGCACCCCTGAGCCTCTCCCCATGTCCCAACCCCTTGCCCCAGCCCTGATCCCCCTCCCACCCTCCAAAACCCTCAATCACAGCCCAGAGCACCATCTTACACCCTAAAATCCTCATCCCCAGCCCACCCCAGACCCTGCACAACCAACCAGAGTCCTCACACCCTCCCGCACCCCAACCCCAATTTTGTGAGCATTCATGGCACGCCATACAATTTCTATTCCCTGATGTGGCCCTCAGGTAAAAAACTTTGCCCACCCCTGCTGTAACCCCACCTTAACATATAGTATTGTCTTGTTTTGCAGCTTTGACAAGTTGTAGAATTATAGAATTCCATAATTCTACCGGAGATCCCATGAAGTGTATGGTATTTTGAAACCTATGCAAGTTGTATGTCATTTTCTTTTTGTTCTTTTCATTGTCTATTTTTTGGGGCGGGGGGAGGAGACACACAAAAAATCCATATGGAAATCTTTAATATGCAGAGTCAAGCAAGATTAGAAAAAAATATTCTTACTGCAAACTCATAACCTTTCCCTTCTTCCCTTCCCACCCCTTCTTTGTCATCTTCTTCACTGTGTCAGCACCTCAGGAAAAGGACTTTCTATTGGTGCCTACCAGAGTTTTGGAAACTGGATAGACAACAAGCATGTAAGTTAGGAACATGCCTTGTTCTACATTTCTAGAGTGCCTTTTTTTCCTGAAGTATTTCAAAGTACTTAGTAAATAGATATGATTATGACTTAGCACTTAAAAGAAATGTAAACTACACACACATATATTGCAGGGGATCTTTAGCTGGTGTAAATGGTCAGCTCAAAATCACCTCAAAATGAAATCATGATCCCACTCAAGTCAATGGAAAAACTCCCATTTAGTTCAATGGGGCCAGGATTACACCCAGAAACTTCACGCTCTCATTAAATGTGGCACCCCATTAAACAGTGTCTAATGCAGATTAAATAAATATATTTCATGATGGTTTAGGATAGCGAGTGAAGAATACCTTTTCCATTTGAAAACGGAGGGGGGAATTTAAGTACATAGAATTACATTACTCACATTGCAAACTGGCCAGGTGACCAATCGTATAGAATTCCAATGTTCTTCCAAAAACTGCCTAGGTATGTATTATTGATGTCACTGTCAAATGGTCTGGAGTGGCTCAGGAGCATGAATACCAGCCTCAAGGCACAAACCTCAAACTGGTTGAGTTCTATACTTAGATTTCACCAACCAAGCATCAAATGTGAACTCCTTGGGCATAACAGCCTTAACATGGAGTCACTGACAGTCCCCTTGGATACTCTGATCTATCTTGCCATCCAGGTAAGCTAGCCTTTGTGGTAAATAGTCTATTACAGCAAAAATCACAGCAATATTCAGGTTACTTTCAGTTCCAGAGGACCAGTCACTTACTCCAAGTCAATTGCACTCACATCCCACACTGAAGACAACACTTATAGACAACCCTCTAATAAATTATCTTATTTCTATATCTTAGTTAATAAATGTTTAGTTATTTATTTGAAAGTTTAAGGTAGGTAAACACACACAAAGGAGTTACAGACTTAGGGCTGATCTTCATTACACGGAGATTGATGCTTGTGCAGTCGATGCAGCATGGATCAATTTCTAGTGAAGACCCGCTAAATTGATGACAGAATGCTCTCTGGTTGACCCTGGTACTCCAGGGCCCACAGAAGAATATGGGAAGTTGACCAGAGAGCATCCCCCATTGACGCAGTGCAGTAGCTACATCTACTCCAGCTAAGTTATTCATGTAGCTGGATAACATAACTTAGGTTGATTTAACCCCTTAATGAAGACAAGCCCTTAGGTTCCATAAAGTGGTAGAACTTTCTATAATAAGCAAGCTTTAAGCCCTTTAGGGCTAACCCAGGCCAAGCACTTCAGATCCCTTGTTTATACTTGGAAATCTTGCTCTCCTAGTCCAAGCAGCATAGAAATCCAATTTCTTTTTGTCAGGGATTTTTATTCCCTCCCTCCAGAGTTCAGATTAATAGAATGAGTCCACATGTACATTTCCTCTTCTTTAGTGGCAGGTGTAAAAATTAAAGCCTTTATTCTCTGATATTTTACAATGGCTCATTTGGTTTCAATGAGTCTTCTTGGTGGGCAGGACCTAACACCTTTTGTAAAATGCTGGCATCCTACATTAATGTATGTTCCTTTCCTGTTTGATGACTTACACAATTACAGAGGTTTATAATGCAAGCAATATAATCTTATAGCATGGGGTACAAATAAATGATACTACTTGATAAGTGAGATTACTACATGCAACATCCTACAAGCATTTCATCAAGGCTATACACTAAGTGTATAAGAATGTGTTTAACATCTATTGTAACAACACTAACACACTGGTAAGGCAGACTGGTTTCCAGGTATGTACTGGTCAGTGTTCAGTTGAGGCCCAGAGGCCTTGCATAAGCTGCCACTTGGTCTGCTAGCATCATTCACCTCAAGAAGTTTCTTTCTACTGAGAAGGCAGTAATCCTATTCTTTAGGGGAAATGTTGTGTCTCTTTGAACACCTTCTGCTCCAAATATACAAAATGTTAAAGTATGAAGGAGGCTGCAAGATATACAGATGTTAACATGAACATTTACAAAATGAGTTCTTAAACCTGAATAAAAATATTAGATTCCTTGCATTCTGTGCAGACTAAGTATTATCACTAGGGCTGTCAATTAATTGCAGTTTAAACTACAGAACCCAAACCATCAAAAAAGAAAATCAGCCTTCTGCTGGTGACATCTGTCTCAGATGACGAAAATGAATGTGTTGGTCAACTCTGCTTTGGATCGTTATCGAGCAGAACCCGTCATCAGCATGGACACACATCGTCTGGAATGGTGGTTGAACCATGAAGGGACTAATGAATCTTTAGTGCATCTGGCACATAAATATCTTGTGACACCAGTTACAACAGTGCCACGTGAACGCCTCTTCTCACTTTCAGCAGCAGTATCTCCCATAAACGTAAACAAACTTGTTTGTATGAGCAATTGGCTGAGGTAGGACTGGGTGGACTTGAAGGCTCTGAAGTTTTACATTGTTTTATTTTTTTGAATGCAGGTTATTTTGTATATAATTCTATAATTGTAAGTTCAACTTTAATAATGAGATTGCACTACTGTATTTGTATTACATGAATTGAAATATTCTATTTCTTTTGTTTTTACAGTGCAAATATTTGTAATCAAAAATATAATGTGAGCACTGTACCCTTTGTATTCTGTGCTGTAATTGAAGTCACTATATTTGAAAATGTAGAAAACATCCATAAATTTAAATAAATGGTAATCTTTTTAATCGTTTGACAGCCCTAATTATCATAAATATAAATGAGTATAGCAGCACAAATATCATAATGGATTTAAAAGTATTAATCTTGTAACACCCCCACGTGAAGCATAGAAGCGTACTTGGAGAATACTTGTATCATATGATGAAGTCATTTCTCAGCTTTTCAAAATTACAGTCTACTAAACTCAGAGTACAACCTATTAACCAAAAATCAAACAAATCAAGTTCATTCTACACCTTTTAGATGTTAAGCATGAGATACATGCATTCATTTAACAAAAATACAATATCTTACAGATGTGATTAAAATGGAGAAAAAATGCCCACAGGTATTTTTTTTCTTTTAGATGAAGTCATACTGCAGATCAAAGTTGTATGAAAATAAGTTACTTTTGTGGGACTTTCTCCATCTCCAGTATTGAATTGTGCTGCAAAGTCCTACAATACAGTCCTACAAAAATATTCTGTACCCTAGGTACCTTTGTGGAGGGGAGAAGGGACTCTGCAAAAGGGATGAAACAAACCCTAGTTGTATTAACTTTCCTGAGGAATCACCATTTTTTCCAGTTTCCCAGATAAAGGTTTGAGATATCTTGATTGACAAGCTCACCTAGAATCTATTTTTACTTGCTATGTGCATGATTTCTAGCAGAATTAAAACATTTAATACCAGGCACTCAAGGGAAATAAGTCTACAAGCTGGCTTACTAATGCATTTGGCAAGTCTACTACTCTGTAGGGGGCTGTTGGAACACAGTTAAACAATATTGTATCTTTCCTAGGGGCTCAGTTACTACAGACTGCAATTAGATAGTGAGGGGGAAGTGCCGAAGCCCTTCTGATCTCTTTGAGGTCTACTCACCCATGTAAGGACCTAGGACATAGTTGGTCTTGTGGAGTTAATTTGAATCCTAGCCCAACTAGTCAGACCCAAGGGTCACATTTATATGGTTTTGAAGGAAGTTCGAGTGTTGTTTTTCCCAAAGAACATGTAATTAACTCTAATTAGATATTAAATGAAGTGAGCTGTAGCTCACGAAAGCTTATGCTCAAATAAATTTGTTAGTCTCTAAGGTGCCACAAGTACTCCTTTTCTTTTTGCGAATACAGACTAACACGGCTGCTACTCTGAAACCAGAAGTTACCATATGGTTTTGAAGCAGAACAATGTGAGATAATGGAGATTTGCAAGGTTTACAGAATTATCAAAAACCTATTCACAGAAGTTCTTATGAAAGTGAAGATGTGTTATCAATTCTCACCATGTTTTGCAGAACACAATGGCCCTTGATCTTTACTAGCAACTGGCTAAGTTCTTAGCTCAGCTGATTTCCAACAGAACACAACAAAGGACAAATATAGACCTGATTCTGTTGTCACACCAACATTACTGAGTTCAGCAGACTTGCTCCAGATTTACACCAATATCACAAAGTAAAGCTCTATGACTTCTTGCCTCTTCCCTTTAATGTGTAATACTGACATAGTTGCTATCCCTGCTTCACACCAGAAAATAAATATAACACCCTTCTGCCAAGTGTTGTTGACAACTAAAAGTCATGTTCAAATATCTAGGACTTCCTCTTAAAGTTAACAAAAGCCACTGGCTCAAGTCTCCACAAACAAAACGGGGTGCCCTTAACAGGCAATATTTTCCATCTTTAAAGCACTGAATCTGTGTATAAGACAAGGAAATCTTTATTAAAGGGAAAAGGAACACTATTGTTTTCCCAAATTAGTATAATTAAAAGAGTCATCCCCACAGATACTCTGGCAGTAGTCTTTCACTTCAGTTTCCCCACCTGATAGCATAAACAATATATCACTTTCCCCTCTGTCTCATACCTACAGTTTTCTGTCACTGGTTAGTGAAGTCCCAGAGTATGGACATCTACTCAGGTTCATTTCCAGCCCCTTGCAAGCATGCTGTCTGACTTCCATGACTACACCTTGCTGCCACTTCTCTGCCAACTCCCACTGAAACATTATCTCTGTACCATACTTCACCGTGCCACAATAGTTTCTAGCCAGGTGTAGCATGGATGCTTAAACACCTAATCCAGCTACAGTGATAATTTAAGCAGTACTGGGAGGGCACACTGCTGCTTGCTTGGTGAGTTTGTACTTTTCCACCTTTAACCCAGTTATAGGATTTCAGCCATAATGTCACCAGACACGGAGAATGCTTATCACAGTTCATTCAGCTCTGTTGTTACAACGTGAAAGGGGAAGAGGGTTTCAATGGTCCATAGGATCATGGAGAAGATTCCTTTCCAACAGGAATTCATATTTTCTAACCCCCTTCTGTTTGGCTTAAATCTGAGCTCACTATTGAGCTGTGGAAGACTGAGATTTGATTATTGGGATTCTGTACTCAGGGCACACCAATTCTGTTGATTTTTTATCACACAATAAGTATAACTAAATTTCTTTATCCATACAGCTCAAATTTAGAGAGAATTTTAAACCAAACAAATAAAATGTTCACATTGGGTTGGTGTGTAAGACACATGCAAATAAGGTTTGCTCATTGTCTCTTCCTTTGATTCACTAATAGATGGCAGCGAAGAGTTCCTTCTTCTATAGCCTCAGGCCTTGTCTACATTACAAAATTAGGTCAAATTTATAGAAGTTGGTTTTGTAGAAAGCATTTTTATACAGTCCATTGTGTGTGTCCCCACACAAATGCTCAAAGTGCATGTAGTCGGCAGAGTGCGTCCACAGTACTGAGGCAACCGTCAACTTCTGGAGCGTGTAGCTAACCCACAGTTCCTACAGTCTCCACCGCCCATTTGAATTCTGGGTAGAAATCCCAATGCCTGATGGGGCTAAAACATTGTTGCAGGTGGTTCTGGGTACATATCATCAGGCCACCCATTCCCTCCATAAAAGCAAAGGCAGACTATCATTTCATGCCTTTTTTCCTGGGTTACCCGTGTAGACGCCATACCACAGCAAGCATGGAGCCTGCTCAGCTAACTGTCATCATATGTCTCCTGGGTGCTGGCAGATGCGGTACTGCATTGCTACACAGCAGCAGTTTATTGCCTTTTGGCAGCAGACAGTGCTGTATGACTGGTAGCCGTTGTCAACATAGTCCAGAGTGCTCTTTTAACCAACCTCAATGAGGTCAGGGACGCCTGGGCAAACATGGGAGTGACTCAGCCAGGTCATTTCCCTTTTAAGTTTTGTCTCATGGGGATTCAGCCCTACCGGCAATCCTACTGCACCATCTTTTAATGAGCAACCAGGAGACGACGATGGCCAGCAGTCATATTGCACCATCTTCTGCTGAGCACACAGGAGATGACAATGGCTAATGGTCGTACTGCACAGTCTGCTGCCAGCAAGATGTATAAAGATAGATGAAGTGGATCAAAACAAGAAATAGACCAGATTTGTTTTCTATTCATTTTCTCCTCCCTCCCTCTGTGAAATCAATGGCCTGCTAAACCCAGTTTTGAGTTCTATCCTTGAAGGGGCCATTCTGTTTCTCGCAAAGCCACCCCCTTTGTTGATTTTAATTCCCTGTAAGCCATGTTGTCAGTCGCCTCTCCCTCCGTCAGAGCAACGGCAAACAATCATTCTGTGCCCTTTTCCCTGGATTGCCCGAGCAGCAGCAGACACCATAGCACAGCAAGCATGCAGCCCGTTCAGCTCACGGCAGCAGTTCTGACCATTGTAAACACCTTGTGGATTATCATGCAGAACCAGCACCTGAAAAAACCAGGCAAGGAGGTGATGGAAGCACGGTGTTGAGGACATAGACACACTTTTCTCTAAAACCACGTTCCTCTGCAATTTGTGGATCATGGTGTTAATGGGGCAGGCTCATTCCTTACAGCACCGATTCTGGACCTGGGAAACCAGCACAGGCTAGTGGGACCGTATAGTGTTGCAGATCTGGGACGATTCTTTCGTATGCGTAAGGGCACTTTCATGGAGCTTTGTGACTTGCTTTCCCCTGCCCTGAAGCGCAAGAATACCAAGATGAAAGCAATTCTCAGAGTTCACAAGCGAGTGGCAATAGCCCTGAGGAAGCTTGCAATGCCAGACAGCTACTGGTCAGTCGGGAATCAATTTGGAGTGGGCAAATCTACTGTGGGGGTTATTGTGATGCAAGTAGCCAACGCAATCATTGAGCCTCTGCTATCAAAGGTAGTGACTCTGGGAAATGTGCAGGTCATACTAGATGACTTTGCTGCAATGGGATTCCCTAACGGTGTTGGGGTTATAGACAGAACGCATATCCTGATCTTGGGACCAGACCACCAGGGCAGCCAGTGCATAAACCGCAAGGGGTACTTTTCAATGGTGCTGCAAGCACTCGTGGATCAAAAGGGACATTTCACCAACATCAGCATGGGATGGCTGGGAAAGGTTCATGAAGCTTGCTTCTTCACGAACACTGGTCTGTTTGAACAGCTGCAGGAAGGGATTTACTTCCCAGACCAGAAAATAACTGTTAGGGATGTTGAAATGCCTATAGTTATCCTTGGGGACCCAGCCTACCCCTTAATGCCCTGGCTCATGAAGCCATACACAGGCACCCTGGACAGTAGTCAGGAGCTGCTCAACTATAGGCTAAGCAAGTGCAGAATTGTGGTAGTGTGTGCATTTGGATGTTTAAAGGGTTGCTGGCGCAGTTTACTGACTTGCTCAGACCTCAGCAAAACCAATATTCCCATTGTTATTGCTGCTTGCTATGTGCTCCACAATCTCTGTGAGAGTAAGGAGGAGATGTTTATGGTGTGTGGGAGGTTGATGCAAATCGCCTGGCTGCTGAATATGTGCAGCCAGACACCAGGGCGGTTAGAAGAGAACAGCAGGAAGTCCTGCACATCAGAAGCTTTGAAAACTAGTTTCATGACTGGCCAGGGTACTGTTTTACACTTCCGCTTGTTTCTCCTTGATGGAGCCCCACCCCTTGGTTACCTCTGAATTCCCTGTAAGCCACCCTCCCTCCCACCTTCCATCACAGCTTGCTTGCAAAGGAAATAAAGTCACTATTATTTAAAAAACATGTATTCTTTATTAATTGATTATAAAAATAGGGAGATAACTCACAAGGTAGCCCTGGTGACGTGTGGGAGGAGGATAGGAAAAAGCCAAACTTGTTGAATGACAGCCTTCTGTTTCTTGGGCTGTCCACTGGGGTGGAGTGGTTGGGTGCCCGGAGCCTCCTCCCCCCAGCCCCCCGCTTTCTTGAGTGACTGGGTGAGGAGGTAGCTATGGAACTTGGGGAGGAGGGAGGGCAGTTAAGCAGGGGCTGCAGCGGCAGTCCATGATCCTGCTGACATTCATGAACCTCCACCAGACACCGGAGCATGTCCATTTGATCCCACAGTAGCCCCAGCATTGCCTCATGCCACCTCTGATCTTCCTGCCACCACCTCTCCTCATGTTCATTGGCCACTGTCCTCTGCTTTGCTACTGTGTCCCTCCACACAGCTCTGTCACTGCCAGAGGACTGCACAAGCTCAGAGAACATGTCATGGCACGTGCATTTTTTTTGCCACCTTATTGGAGGTAGCCTTTGGGATGGAGGAGGGAGGCTTGAAACATTTGCAGCTGCTGGAGGAAAAAAAGGGACTGAAGTATTTAAAAAAAAAAAAAAAAACATTTTACAGAACAATGGCTATACTCTTTCACGGTGAACACTATTCACATTACATAGCACATGCAAGTTTGGTACAAGGTCACATTTTGCATTTTATATTGAGTGCCTGTGGCTTTGGTGTTTGAGATCACACATGCAGGGCCGGGCAACAGAATTTGGCTTGCAGGCGGCCATGGTAAGCCAGAGTTTTTCAGCTTCTGCAACCTTCACAACAGCAGTGCCCTCCTTTCCCATACCAAGCAAAGCCCATTGAGTTGGTCATTTAGTGCTGTGGTTTTACTGTTAACATGCAGCAGCAGAAACCAAACTAACCCCCTCCCCCCATCCAATTCTCTGGGATGATTGCTTTTCTCCTCCCCCCCCCCACTGCCTGACTGGTATCAGGGAAGATCCCTGCTAGCCAAACGCAAACCCCTCAGCGCCAAGCTGCCCCCCTGTCCCCCCGTGTGGCTAACTGCTGGGAGGATTTCTTTTCAGCCACAGGCAAACAGTCCAGTAGGAACTGCCACCTCTGAATGTCCCCTTAATTAAATTTCCCTATTTCAACCAGGTTACCATGAACGATATCACTCTCCTGAGGATAACACAAAGAGATAAAGAACGGATGTTGCTTGAATGCCAGCAAACACCAGGACCATACGCTGCCAGGCTTTGTCATGCAATGATACCAGATTACTTGCTACTAGTATGGTGTGGTAAAGTGTCCTACCATGGAGAATGGAATAAGGCTGCTCTCCCCAGAAACCTTCTGTAGAGGCTTTTAGAGTACCTCCAGGAGAGCTTCATGGAGATGTCCCTGGAGGATTTCCTCTCCATCCCCAGACACGTTAACAGACTTTTCCAGTAGCAGTACTGGCCACGAATGCATCCCTAGTCCTCAGGGCTACTTAATCATTAAAAAACACTTGTTTTTATAGCATGTAGTCTATTTAAAAAGGTACACTCACCAGAGGTCCCTTCTCCGGCTTTGTTGGATTGGGAGGGTATTTCAGTCAGGGTGATAAAAAGTTCTTGGCTGTCGGGAGAACGGTGTGCTCTCCTCAAGCTTGTCCTCCTCATCTTCCCCGTCCGCAAAATCCTCAGCTATGGCAGAAAGTACCCCATCATCGGAGTCCACAGACTGGGGTGGAGTAGTGGTGGCAGCCCCCCCAGAATTGCATGCAACTCAGTGTAGAAGCAGCATGTCCAGGTCTCTGTCCCGGAGCGTCTGTTTCATTCTTTGATTTTCTGGTATGCTTGTCTTTAAGTTTCACGCAGCACCATGTTGCGTCCCTGATGTAGCCTCTGTCCCTCATGGCCTCGGAGATTTTTTGAAATGTTTTGGCATTTCATCTTTTGGAACATAGTTAGCACGGATTCCTCTCCCCATACAGCGATCAGATCCAGTACCTCCCATTTGGTCCATGCTGGAGCTCTTTTTCGATTCTGGGACTGCATGATTACCTGGGCTGATGAGCTCACCTGGCCAAACAGGAAATGAGATTCAGAAGTTCCCAGGGCTTTTCCTGTACATCTGGCCAGTGCATTCAAGTTCAGAGTGCTGTCCAGAGCGGTCACAATGGTGCACTGTGGGATAGCTCCCAGAGGCCAATACCTTCGAATTGCATCCACACTAACCCTAATTTGAAATGGAGATGTTGATTTCAGCACTAATCCCCTCACTGGGGAGGAGTACAGAAATCTGTTTTAAGAGCCCTTTGTTGAAAAAATGGCTTAGTTGTGTGGACGGGTGCAGGGTTAATTTGGATTTAACGCTGCTAAATCCAACATAAACTCGTAGTGTAGACCAGGCCTTAGACCAACAAGGCAGTTAAGTTGCCCAGTGGTAGTGCACTGCTGTGCAATAGTCTGAAGTTTAAATGCTAATCTCCATCTATGGAGTGATCTAAAAGCAATGCACTCAGAGCCTACTACTGAGGAAGAAGAGATCCTTGTTAAAATTTCCACCATCGCACTGAAAGGAAGATTCAAGGGTGACGTCGCTATTACAGGGGGAGATCTCCCATCTTCCAACACTACTAAATCATCCCTTCGACAGCTGACTTGCACATTACTCCTCAGCAGGAAACTGAGCTATATTAACAGTATTTTTCAGGAAGAATTTATAAAAATTTCTAGCAAAGTGCATCTTAATGCAAGATTACTGTCTTCATT
Source organism: Dermochelys coriacea (assembly GCF_009764565.3). Classification (NCBI taxonomy): domain Eukaryota; kingdom Metazoa; phylum Chordata; order Testudines; family Dermochelyidae; genus Dermochelys; species Dermochelys coriacea. Next base: position 75,135,585 of record NC_050071.1, on the reverse strand, counting down.
GTGGAGCTTTTTTGTTTTTGTAGGAAGACAAACGAGTAGATTTCTCAGTCTTTCATTCTCTCTTTCACACACACACACACACACACACACACACACACACACACACTCGCTTGCTCTGAGGTTTTTCGGAAAGTATAGAGGACTTTTGATGTTAGAGTCCCTTGTTAAAATATTGGCAGTGCAGCACTGGTGCCTTGGAAAGAGGCCTTCATGTTGTTTTCAATGGAAACTCCTGCTGATAAAGGCTGGCAAGGACATGACCTTGAGGGTGTGGTTCCTTCACAGCATTCCAGCAGAAGCATGGCTCCAACACTATTTAAAACATACATGCACACACTCTGATCCCACAATTGAGTCTATGCAAGTGGGGCCACACAGAACCATGCCAATTTCAATGGGGTGCTGCATGAACACCAGGGATCATCTGGATCAAACAGCAAGATCAGAGCCCCTACAACAATAAATTCCTTTAATCATCTGAACAATTAGAAATTAAGTTTGATGCATCAATATTCAACTCCCTTTGAAGTAATTTGTTTAAAATGAACTTTTCTTGGTTGATTTTATAAACGCATCATTAAATCATAATTGTTATAAACATGTTAACAATACAAATATGTAAAACTACTACTGAATAAGAGGATTAAGGGGAAAAAAAAAGTTAAAGAAAAAGTTGACCTTTCTGGCTTAGTGGCTGAGCTTCCTCATACAATTAGTGTCATAAAGGAGTTCACGTCTCAAGAATGATAGCTGAAGGCAAAAGAACACTGATTTACTCAAAATGCTAATTTCAGTTGTAACTGACAATTTATAAATTAATAGCAACATGGCACTGTTCAAAGTGAATTCACCTTTTAACATCTGTTTTGACCTTTCCCTGGTCCAGCAGCCAAATTTTTATCATTTCACTTTAAGTTACTAAGGCTACAACTACAGAAAAAAATCTGAGGAATATCAAACCTTCTCACAAAGAATACTATGTCTGCCTGCTTCTTATTCATGCTTTGAAAAGTACTGAAAAAAAAAAATCAAATCTGTTCTGCTACAATGAAGCTGGAAGAAAAAAATTTAAGCAGACATTAAAAACAGATTAATTATTATTCATTCCCTTCATATTTTATTGTAATAATTTGAATCCTGATAACCTCACTAATACAAATTTAGTTCTAAAAAACTTTCCCTGTAAATTCAAGATTATTAATGTCTTCTTTGGTGAGGGTAGTTGCAGCTAAAGGCAGATAGCAATCATATACCTATGTTCAGCTTGGTGTGCCCTTGGCAACCAATACAGCAAGATTTCCCTCTGAAAATATGCAATTTTTAATAATATTTTATTGATCTCTGACTACATAGCTAGACTATTCCATGTAAAATGTACTCACAGGTGCTAAATGATTGGCACTCAAGGCAAGATGACAGGTACCTTATGAATACCTACTATAGAGAAATAATTTACTGCTATCATAACTTTCGTAAGTGACAGCAGAGACTCAAATAGACTTAATATATAGAACTAACATTGAAAAGAGATAATATAGGTCTGTAAATTATAAGAAAAACTCAAATGGATAAAATTAGTGGTAGGCTTTCAAAAGGGAAGCATCCATTTCATCATATGATGGGGTGACTTAGCAAGCTCACATCCCCTAATAGCAGGAACATGGAATACCCTTCCACCACAGCCACTGTAACTCTTTACCCCATTTTCACTTGTATATCCATAAACAGAAATGAGAGGAATCTACCTCCTGATAAGTGTCATTGGGCAGGACTTCTCCTCGCTTCCAAGCTTACACACTGCCTTTCCCACTCTCCTTAAAATTGTCTGTTTTAAGAAAATAAGCCAAGTAAACAAACAGAGAACAATCTTTACCTTACTCCTTTGTCTCAGACTTCAGGGCCACCTCTCCTAGGGATCTCTAGGACTCCTGGCTCTGGCAGCTTACCAGTTCTAGCCAGCTCAGGTCCCTTCCTGGAGCTGTTTCCCCACAGGGTAGCTTCCCTGAGCACCTAACCTCTTGCTTAAGGTACTACCCCCTAGAATAAGGGCCACTCTATTGTGGCTTTGTTTCTCTTCCCCAGGCTCAACCTATGTCAACCATCCTCCCACCACCTCTCATTTCCAGTCTTTTGTAGGCTCAGGTATAGACCAGCCTGCTTTAATTGACTTGAATGGGCCCACCTGCTCTGACTCAGCTCTACTCACAAGGACCAGGGACCCTATGACACACCTTCCCTCTTTTCAGGGAGGAAAACAAAACAAAACCCCACAACCTTGTTTTTCTCTGTTCTGTTTACAAAGACATTCTTTATAACACACTTCAGGATCCCAAAGTTTCCCCAGCCTAACCAAAACACTCCCCTTAATCTTTCATCATATCATGAACACCTCACACAGCATTTCATCTAAATTCCTCTAGGTCACAGAGTGTTCTCTCAGACCTAGGTTACAGTTGCTCCAGCACAAACCCCTACTCTCAGTCACCCAGAGTCTTATACAGTGGGGTCAGAGTCACATCTCCAGATTCACTGGACACAAGCAACATGAAGGCCAAGCAGTGAAAACTGTAAGGTCCCTGCATGCAGAGGCCTTTCTCTGTCTGAGTGCAGAATTTCTACCTTAGTCTCTAGTTCATGACTATGAGGAGTAAATGTTCTTTTTCCTGCATAGTGAACAAGAGATCTGTGGCAATTTGTTCTTTCTTGAGTTAGAGGTTCTGTAATTTGCATTCACTTCCAGTCAAGCTATAAGCTCACCAGTCCTCAGGATAGGAGTCATAACATGGGTACCTACTACTTCCTTCCCCCCTACCAGAGTCCTATTTCTATTCCTGACCCTTCATCTGGGCCTCTGTTTGTTGGGGTGGTTCTGTTTGAGTCCCCATGCTAGTTTGCTTAATGCAGAATCCAATCTGGCTCTTGGTTAGGACTCTGTTTGGGCTTTTACAGTACCCTTTGGAAATCCATTTGGCTCTCCGTGGGACCTTGCTGAGTCTGGGACTCATCTGGGTCCCTACAGTTTCCCCACTGGGTCTAACACTCTGTTTAGGTCCCTGTAGCAGTAGTGACTATGCTGCTCCTAAAATAGAAGGGGTTAAAAGCAGCCCTGGAGAGGGCTGTGGCTGGAGATGGCTGATTGGGGAAGCAGCCACAGCTGGGCCATACCCTAATCAGGCCCCAGCTGGCCTGTATAAAAAGGCTGTGAGCCAGCAGTATAAGGAGTTTTTCTTCTAGGCTGGGAGAGAGTAGGGCCTGGTTGGGTACTGAGGGTGGTGCAGTTCTGGGGAAGGAGTAGGCTGACTAGTGGTGTTCTAGGCTGATAACTCCCTAGGCTATAGGACCTGGTCTAAGGCCCATAGAGATACTGGGAGGTAGAGGAAGGCAGCAGGGCTGAACCCCCTTGTCTATGATGGGTGGCCTTTACACTGCAATCTGCACCAGGGAATAGGAGCTTGGTGATGACTGGTAGTAGCCCAGACTGAGGCAAGGTGGGGATACTGGGTTGGGGGTTCCACTGAGGTCAAGTGGAAGCTACAGTGTATTAACATTAGGACAAAAGTTCAGTGTCCACATGTGTGGGTTTTCAAAATTTATTGTACACTCCTACTGTTAAGGGGAAAACAGTATAAAAATCACTAGTTTAAATGACTTTCTTCTGGGGGCCTGCCAAATGGATCTGCATGTCAAGGGTTACTGATGATATTTAAGAGGACTATTTCAGAGAGCACATGGAAAAAACAAAGTAGCATTCCAAATTTTTATTCAGGCAAAATAAAACCATGCTGCTTTTGGCACAAACTCAAACATCTTAAAAAGGTTTTTGGCCCAGTATGAGGGGCTCCTCATGTAGCACTGGAGCAAGAAAAAAGACATCCAGCCTGATTCTCCACTGCCTTGCACCCAGTATAGTCACTACACTTGTGGCAGCTGGGTGGTAAAATGCTACCAAATCAGAATAATGAGGTGTTAGGCAGTAGAGAATCAGGGCCATTGCCTTAAATTTATTTTAGGCTATGTATGTGCCTGACCTAGAGGTTTAATCCTGGTCTGAATGTATCTCAACTCTCTATTATAACTGATCAGAGCCTCTCCTTTTTTCCTCTTCTCTTTCCCTCTTCCAGGGCAATTACAGATTAAGGAAAAACTTGAAGGAAAGCATTAGTGATCATCTGCAGAAGAAATCACAAGAATTAATTGAAGAGGGGGTTAAAACTGTCCCTGTCTGTTCCCTTGTAACCAAACACATCTGCCCTAACACCTAAGCCATTCTGCAGTTTGTTCGTTCCTGATTTTCCTACTCTCAATGTGCCTCTGGAAAGTAGAATGACTGGGGGAGGAACAGTTTATTAGGAATTCTAAGGGGGGGGAAACATTTTTGCTCATTTCATCTGGATTTCTTATGAGGCTCAAGACCTGGATTTAAAAGGAATAAAGGTTTATTGATTGTATAAGGAATTGTATTATTATTTATGTTAATACCTGAAATGGTTTATTGGATCCATTGGAATTAGAGATTAGCATTGTTGGATTGGTGTTTTGTGCCTGTAACTGAGAAATAAAAACTCGCTAGCCCTTTGATAACAAAAAGATTAGATGGGATATATTGTAAAGCAGAGTACAAAGAGGTGAGCAGAGCTCTGTGTGCCTTATTTCCACCAAATGCATCCGATGAAGTGAGCTGTAGCTCACGAAAGCTTATGCTCAAATAAATGTGTTAGTCTCTAAGGTGCCACAAGTACTCCTTTTCTTTTTGCGAATACAGACTAACACGGCTGCTACTCTGAAACCTGTTATTTCCCCCAGGCCTTGATCCCTTTGTAGTCAGTCACAGTTTTGCAGAGTGCTTATAAAATGCTACCATTCTGATTTGGTAGCATTTTACACCCCTTTTGCACCGGTGCAAATATCTACACAGGGTGCAAAGCAGCAAAGGAGTAGTCTCTCCAGTGCAGGGCTGGCTGTCCTGGCAACAAGCCTAGACAGAGTGCCACTAGCCAAACAACTGGAAGGGGGAGGAAACTTACCTAGGGACTGGAGAGCAAAAAGCTGCTTGTAAATGTTCTTTAACTTCACTGAGGGTCTGCTTCATGTAATTTGTTTTCTTCTCCTTTATAAATAAAAGGAGATGAAGTGCAAGAAGGAAAAAAAAAATCTGCTTGAACCTTTCACAAGACTCTGCAAACCCAATAAAACCCTCTTGTTTTGAACATGGAAACTCACTGGGTGATTGTTTGAGCACTCCATGCCAAAGGGATTAACAAGAACACATAGGTATATGCTGTTAGTAACAAAGATTGCTTCTTACAGCTTGGGCAAAGGGGCTGTTTAATTGCAGTGTAGACATTTGGTCTTAGGCCAGAGCCCAGCCTCTGGGGCCCTGCGAAATGGAAGGGTCCAGAGCTCGGACTGCATCCCAAGTCCAGACAGCTACATGACAATTAAACAGCCCCTTAGCCTGAGTTGTAAGAAACAATCCTGCAAGCCCAAGTTAGTTGGCACAGGCCAATCATGGGAATCTAACTGAAGTGCAGACATACCCTCAGAATCGGATGCAGTTGATAAATTAGATCTTACAGTAATAGTGCAGTTGATTCCTTTGACTATTGTAAATTCACACAGCCTGATGTAAACTTGGCATTATCCAATACACAGTCATTTCTATAACTCTCTCTAGCAGTGTTAGGTGTAGTGGCACTTTCTTCTTGTAGTTTGTACAAAAATTACTTTTGGGAGAATTACTGTGTGAGTATGTTTGTACTTCAGCAACCAGTTGAACTTTCTCCTAAACAGGCTGAGCCCTTTATCTTGCAATCTGTAAACAGAAGCCACACCCTTTTTAGTACATGCACCTTAACGACAAAAACCACCACTGTGCTGGTGATAGGGAAATAAATTAAATAGATTAGCTGCTCTCTATTTAAACGGAGGGGAGTAATTCTATTTAAAAAAAAAAACAGATTACTTACCTTACAGTAACTGTGGGTATTGTTGATATGCTGTCCATGTATGTGCCTTGTGCACTTGAGTTCAGATTCTTTTGGCCAACAGCGTCTGTTGGAGGCCATGCTTGGATCCTGAGTGTCCTCATGGCTCCCACCAGAGGACATCAAGGGCAGGGCAACCCCAGTGGTCCAGCCATTCCTTCTCCAATACAGAATCCAAGAATACAAGACTCTGTAGCTGTGGAGAAGGCAGATGGATTGTGGAATACGTATGGACAAGATATCTCAAAGAACCACAGTAATACCATAAAGTAAGTGTCTTTTTCTTCTTCAAGTGGTTCTCCAGGTATATTCCACTGATGGCGTTTCACAAGCAGTGGCCAAGTTTGATGGCGGTAGTTGCTAGGAGTTTAATTAATTAATGGCGGAGTCTCCATAACTGGCTACTTTTGAATCAAGACTTTCTAAAAGATATGTTCCTGTCCAAACAGGAATTATTTGGGGGGAACTCTATGGCCTGGTATACAACAGGTCACGGTGTTCCCTTCTGGCCTTGGAATCTATGGATCTATTATCCTGACCGCCACTGGAGCATGTGTCTAAATGTTTTTTGCTGTTTGGCATTGTAAAAAGATCTACAGCAAGTTGACCACAATTAGTAAATATTTCTTGGCTAGGGAAGGGAAGGGTGAGAAACTGGGTGGAGTATCCCAGTTCTATTATCTCCATAACACAATGCTCTGTTTTGGTACTCCAACCCTCACTGAATGTGACTTATAGTCGGTACTCAGGTCTGTGAAGCATTGAGCACTGGAGGGGGTATCTAAGTGATAGCTAAAAGTCTGGTACCACTAAGACAGATAGGTCTCCTGGTGCCACTTAAGTTCCTTTACTGAAAATGCTGGTACTGAAGTCTGGTGAATTGACAGCACCGGTAATGGAGTAGTAGTGAAAATGGCAGTAGCATGTACTTTGGTGCCATGTAGCTGATACTAGGCTATGTTTTTCACTCGGAGGTCTGTACTGAGGCTCAGTGATTGGAGTCCGAGTAAGTTGCAGAGGGATCCTTTTTAGGCCTTGCACTATCCTTTCTGAAGTTAAATGGGAAGATTTGGAGGGGAGGAGCAATTGAGCTAGAGTCCCATGAAGGAGAGCTAGATCTCTTCCCCTTAGGATCTGAAAGCTTTTTTTCCCCAATGTAAGAGCTATTAGCAGCAGAGAAGGATGTCCATCTGAAAACACTTTTAAAGAATTGCTCCAGATGTTCAGCCCCAGAAATCGTGGGGTCTGAGGAGCAATGCGTGGATTTGTCCATCAGCTGTCTCCCTAGCTTTTTGGATTTTCTTTGAGCTCGATTTACAAAGTGAGCACCTGTCATAGAATCATAGAATATCAGGGTTGGGAGGGACTTAAGGAGGTCATCTAGTCCAACCACCTGCTCAAGGCAGAACCAATCCCTAATTAAATCATCCTAGCCAGGGGGTTGTCAAGCCTGACCTTAAAAACCTCTAAGGAGATTCCACCACCTCCCTAGGTAACCCATTCCAGTGCTTCACCACACTCCTAGTGAATTTTTTTCCTAATATCCAACCTAAACCTCCCCCACTGCAACTTGAGACCATTACTCCTCATTCTGTCATCTGCTACCACTGAACAGTCTAGATCCATCCTCTTTGGAACCCCTTTCAGGTAGTTGAAAGCATCTATCAAATCCCCCTCATTCTTATCTTCTGCAGACTAAATAATCCCAGTTCCCTCAACCTCTCCTCATAAATCATGTGCCCCAACCCCCTAATCATTTTGTTGCCCGCTGCTGGACTCTTCCAACTTTTCCACATCCTTCTTGTAGTGTGGTGCCCAAAACTGGACACAGATGAGGCCTCACCAGCGCCAAATTGAGGGGAATAATCACGTCTCTTGATCTGCTGGCAATGCTGCCACTTGTACAGCCAAAATGCTGTTAGCCTTCTTGGCAACAAGGGCACGCTGTTGACTCATATCCAGCTTCTTATCCACTGAAACCCCCAGGTCTTTTTCTGCAGAACTGCTGCCTAGCCACTCAATCCGTAGTCTGTAGCGGTGCATGGGATTCTTCCATCCTAAGTGCAGGACTCTGCACTTGTCCTTGTTGAACCTCATCAGATTTCTTTTGGCCCAATCCTCTAATTTGTCTAGGTCCCTCTGTATCCTATCCCTATCCTCCTGCATATCTGCCACTCCTCCCAGAGTAGTGTCATCTGCAAACTTGCTGAGGTTACAATCCATGCCATCCTCCAGATCATTAATGAAGATATTGAACAGAACTGGCCCCAGGACCGACTCTTGGGGCACTCCGCTTGAAATGGGCTGCCAACTAGGTAGGTAGTGATCTCCATGTTGAGCCCAATGATCTAGCCAACTTTTTATCCACCTTATAGTCCATTCATCCAGCCCATACTTCTTTAACTTGCTGGCAAGAATACTGTGGAAGACTGTATCAAAAGCTTTGTCAAGGAATAACACGTCCACTGTTTTCCCCTCATCCACAGAGCCAGTTATCTCATCATAGAAGGCAAATAGGTTAATCAGGCATGACTTGCCTTTGGTGAATCCATGCTAACTATTCCTAATCTTTCCTCTCAAAGTGCTTCAAAATTGATTCCTTCAGGACCTGCTCCATGATTTTTCCAGGGACTGAGGTGAGGCTGACTGACCTGTAGTTCCCCAGATCCTCCTCCTTCCCTTTCTTCCTGTCATCAATGTGTCTTTCCCCCTACACAAGGCACCTGGTGGGACCATCATTAAGAGGCATTACTGCCTTGCAACAGGGGCAATTTTCAAACTCTAGAAACTTCTGTTCTGCTAGGGAAGGTAGAACCTGGTACCAGGCAGTCTTTGCAGGAAACAAGTTTCCAAAGTGAGAGACTAAATCAAAATAGGGAGAAGGAAAATGGAAACACTACACTAATCTTATTATTAAATTACCAATTTGCAGAGCAAAGTTAAGCATACAGGTAAGTTGTTTGCAGGATTGTGGCCTTAACTAACAGTAACTACTGAAAAGGGGATTATGGCTGCACAGTGAGTGAAGAGACTCAGACACTGCAGACAAATCGCAGCCCAAGGTGGTGAGGAGAAACTGAGTGATAATTGGGGGTCACCTTACCCTTTCTGCTATCAAATGGGAGGCACAAGGCCTCTCAAGGTGCAGGCATGACCCCCAGTGGACATTGTAAATCACAAGACTCAGAAGTCTAATGCACAGAGTACAGATGCACCGTCAGTGAAAAATATATGGGAAAACACTCAAAGAATCTGGGGCTTCTGAATTAAAATATCTGGAAATGTGTAAGTCAGTTTCTAGGGAATTTGAAACTCTCTAGATAAAAGGTGTAGTACTATTACTACATAAAATAGCATATAGTTTACACTCCAGTGTACGTACATTTATACAAATTCCTTACAACCATATTCTCTGGAAGAAGGGATGTATTTTCTATGGTGACAACAGCTACAATGGAAATGGAAGAGAGGAAACTTGAGGATGTCTGCAAAATCTTATCTTGCTGACAGAATTTGGCACAGTGACTATGCGCAACACACAGGAGCAACAATTAATCTCAAAGTAGACGTGTGAAATTTAAATAAATATTGTCACATTTCACTAGTGTTTTATTTCCTGTTACTGACAAACAAAAGTAGTACTTTGGGTGTAGAACGGGTGACCAAAGTCCAATGAAGTCAAAAGGAGTCTTTCAGGCTTTTATCCTACAGTAAAAAAAAAAATAAAATAAAACAATTCCCAGAGAGAGTAAGCTAAATGTTTGTCACACCATGGGATCTCTAGTCCCTCACAATCCTTTTGCCTGCACAGTAGGTTTCAGGACTTTTTATATTTAAGAATAAAAATTTACTGAAAACGGCTATTGTGATTACAAGTTTAGGCTCTGGTCTTGCAAATGCTTACGTGTAACTTCCTTGGGTTTAGTCATGAGAGCGAAGTTAAGCATGCAAGTAAGAGTTTGCAGTAGGGTTGCTAACTTTCTAATTGCACAAAACCAAACACCCTTGCCCCACCCCTTCCCCAAGGCCCTGCCCCTGTCCTGACTTTCTCTGAGGTCCTGCCCCTGCTCACTCCATCCCCCCTCCCTCAGTCGCTCACTCTCCCTCATCCTCACTCACTTTCATGGGACTGGGGCAGGGGTTGGGCTCTGGCTGGGGGTGCGGGCTTTGAGGTGGGGCCGGAGATGAGAGGTTTGAGGTGCAGGAGGAGGCTCTGGGCTAGGCCAAGGGGCTTGGGGTGCAGGAAGCGGCTCTAGGCTGGGGCAGAGGGGTATGGGATATGGGAGGGGGTTCAGGCTCCAGCTAGGAGTGTGGGCTTTGGGGTGGGGATAGAGATGAGTTTGGGGTGCTGGGAGGGGCTCAGGGATGGGGCAGAGGGTTGGGGTGTGAGCTCTAGGAGGGAGTTAGGGTATAGAATCATAGAATCATAGAATATCAGGGTTGGAAGGGACCCCAGAAGGTCATCTAGTCCAACCCCCTGCTCAAAGCAGGACCAAGTCCCAGTTAAATCATCCCAGCCAGGGCTTTGTCAAGCCTGACCTTAAAAACCTCTAAGGAAGGAGATTCTACCACCTCCCTAGGTAACGCATTCCAGTGTTTCACCACCCTCTTAGTGAAAAAGTTTTTCCTAATATCCAATCTAAACCTCCCCCATTGCAACTTGAGACCATTACTCCTCGTTCTGTCATCTGCTACCATTGAGAACAGTCTAGAGCCATCCTCTTTGAAACCCCCTTTCAGGTAGTTGAAAGCAGCTATCAAATCCCCCTCATTCTTCTCTTCTGCAGACTAAACAATCCCAGCTCCCTCAGCCTCTCCTCATAAGTCATGTGCTCTAGACCCCTAATCATTTTTGTTGCCCTTCGTTGTACTCTTTCCAATTTATCCACATCCTTCCTGTAGTGTGGGGCCCAAAACTGGACACAGTACTCCAGATGAGGCCTCACCAGTGTCGAATAGAGGGGAACGATCACGTCCCTCGATCTGCTCGCTATGCCCCTACTTATACAACCCAAAATGCCATTGGCCTTCTTGGCAACAAGGGCACACTGCTGACTCATATCCAGCTTCTCGTCCACTGTCACCCCTAGGTCCTTTTCCGCAGAACTGCTGCCGAGCCATTCGGTCCCTAGTCTGTAGCGGTGCATTGGATTCTTCCATCCTAAGTGCAGGACCCTGCATTTATCCTTATTGAACCTCATTAGATTTCTTTTGGCCCAATCCTCCAATTTGTCTAGGTCCTTCTGTATCCTATCCCTCCCCTCCAGCGTATCTACCACTCCTCCCAGTTTAGTATCATCCGCAAATTTGCTGAGAGTGCAATCCACACCATCCTCCAGATCATTTATGAAGATATTGAACAAAACGGGCCCCAGGACCGACCCCTGGGGCACTCCACTTGACACCGGCTGCCAACTAGACATGGAGCCATTGATCACTACCCGTTGAGCCCGACAATCTAGCCAGCTTTCTACCCACCTTATAGTGCATTCATCCAGCCCATACTTCCTTAACTTGCTGACAAGAATGCTGTGGGAGACCGTGTCAAAAGCTTTGCTAAAGTCAAGAAACAATACATCCACTGCTTTCCCTTCATCCACAGAACCAGTAATCTCATCATAAAAGGCGATTAGATTAGTCAGGCATGACCTTCCCTTGGTGAATCCATGCTGACTGTTCCTGATCACTTTCCTCTCCTCTAAGTGCTTCAGGATTGATTCTTTGAGGACCTGCTCCATGATTTTTCCAGGGACTGAGGTGAGGCTGACCGGCCTGTAGTTCCCAGGATCCTCCTTCTTCCCTTTTTTAAAGATGGGCACTACATTAGCCTTTTTCCAGTCATCCGGGACTTCCCCCGTTCGCCACGAGTTTTCAAAGATAATGGCCAAGGGCTCTGCAATCACAGCCGCCAATTCCTTCAGCACTCTCGGATGCAATTTGTCCGGCCCCATGGACTTGTGCACGTCCAGCTTTTCTAAATAGTCCCTAACCACCTCTATCTCTACAGAGGGCTGGCCATCTCTTCCCCATTTTGTGTTGCCCAGCACAGCAGTCTGGGAGCTGACCTTGTTAGTGAAAACAGAGGCAAAAAAAGCATTGAGTACATTAGCTTTTTCCACATCCTCTGTCACTAGCTTGCCTCCCTCATTCAGTAAGGGGCCCACACTTTCCTTGGCTTTCTTCTTGTTGCCAACATACCTGAAGAAACCCTTCTTGTTACTCTTGACATCTCTTGGATGGGGTTCCTACATGATCAGGGGGTTGAGATGCAGGAGGAGGTTCAGGATGTGGGCTCTGTCCAGACGGCACTTACCTAAGGCGGCTCCCAGAAGTGGTCAGCATGTCTGGCCCCTAAACAGAGGGGCCACAGGGCTCTGCGGCACTGCCTGCCCCTGCAGGCACCACCACTGCAGCTCCCATTGGCCACAGTTCCTGGCCAATGGGAGTTGCGGAACTGGCACTGGCACTCAGGGCTGGGACAGCACACAGAGCCTCTGTAGCCACCCCTGTGCCTAGGAGCTGGACATGCTGACAGCTTATGGAGCCACGCGGAGCCAGGGCATGCAGGGAGCCTGCCTTAGTCCCGCTGCGCCGCCGACCAGTCTTTTAACCGCCCAGTCAGCAGTGCTGACTGGAGCTGCCAGGGTGCCTTTAACCAGATGCTTGGCAACCCTAGTTTGCAAGATTATGGCCTTAAATATCAGATTGATGTAGCTGAAAATTTCCACTTTTCCTCAAGTTTTCCATTCCTAAAACAGAGCCGTTAGGTCAATTAACTTATTTCCAAGTAAAAAAATCTGCCAATTTGAAGAAAGAGATTGAGTAAAAATTCAATACTTTGCATGCTTTTTTGCAAACTAAGTGTTTTGCTTCTGATGGGCTCATTCTCCTAAAATGGTGAAAAACTCCATGTGACATTTCTCAGAAGTGTTGCCAGTTTTTCAGGCAAGTATTGTTTATGTTTTTAAACAGCTAACAAAATCATCCAAAGCACAGGACTTGTTGGTGATGGAGGATTTCAACTACTCGGACATCTGTTGGGAAAACAACACAGCAGGGCACAGATAATCCAATAAATTCTTGGAACATATTAGAGACAATTTTTTATTTCAGAAGGTGGCTACAGCTACCACAGGAGAGGCTGTTCTAGATTTTATTTTGACAAATAGGGGGACACTGGCTGAGAATTTGAAAGTGGAAGACTGTTTGGGTGAAAGTGATCATGAAATGACTGAGTTCATGATTCTAAGGAATGGTAGGAGGGAGAATAGCAAAATAAAGACAATAGATTTCAAGAAGTCAGACTTTAGCAAACTCGGGGAGTTGGTTGGTAAGATCCCCTGGGAAGTAAGTCTAAGCAGAAAAACAAAAGACAGTTGGCAGTTTTTTCAAAAAGACATTAACAGCAAAAATTAACTATGTTAACTTAAAGAAACTATGACACTGCGTAGGAAAGATAGGAAGTATGGCATGAGACCACCCTGGCTTAACCCGGAGATCTTCAATGATCTAAAAATCAAAAAAGAGTCCTTCAAAAAGTGGAAACTAGGTCAAATTACAAAGGACGAATATAAACAAATAACACAAGTATGTAGGGACAAAATTATAAAGACCAAGGCACAAAATGAGAGCAAACTAGCCAGAGACATAAAGGGTAACAAGAAAACATTCTACAAATATATTAGAAGCAAGAAGAAGAACAAGGACAGGTAGACCTGTTACTCAATGAGAGGTGGGGGAAATAATAACAGAAAATGTGGAAATGGCAGAGGTGCTTAATAACTTTTGTTTCAGTTTTCACCAAGAAGGTTGGTGGTGATTGGACGTCTAAAATACTGAATGCCAGCGAAAATGACGTAGGAACAGAAGAGGCTAAAATAGGGAAAGAACAAGTTAAAAATTACTTGGACAAATTAGATGTCTTCAAGTCACCAGGGCCTGATGAAATGCATCCTAGCATACTCAAGGAGCCAACTGAGGAGATATCTGAGCCATTAGTGATTATCTTTGAGAAGTCATGGAAGACAGGAGACATTCCAGAAGACTGGAAAGGGTAAATATAGTGCCCAGCTATAAAAAGGGAAATAAGGACAACCCAGGGAGTTACAGACCAGTCAGCTTAACTTCTGTACCCAGAAGTTAAGCTGACTGGGCTTAAGTTGCAGCAAGGGAGATTTAGGTTGGCCATTAGGAAAAACTTCCTGTCAGGGTGGTTAAGCACTGGAATAAATTGCCTAGAGATTGCCAATTGGCAATCTCTTAATTGTTGGAGATTTTTAATAGCAGGTTTGGACAAACACCTGTCAGGAATGGTCTAGATAATACTTAGTACTGCCACAAATGCAGGGGACTGGACTAGATGACTTCTCGAGCTTCCTTCCAGTTCTATGATTCTATCTAAGGAAAGGAACTAAGGGGGAAGGAAGGGCAGCTTGTATGAAGAAACTCACTGTTTACTATTTAAAACCAAACCAAACCATGTAACTTGCTACCCTTCGCTAAGGATTATATAGAAAAAGTGCCATAGACTTCTGAGAACATCTATGAACTACTTTCTGATGTATATCCGGCATGTAACTGGGTAATAAGCAGTCTATTTATATGTGTACCACTATCATAGTACCAGTAAGAAATTAACTTTTAAAACTGTGTGCCTCATATCTTGTATAGATCTCAACTTTAAAGGATGTTCTAGTTACCTCTTCTTTTGACCTGCAATTAAAATGTATTATCAAAAATACCAGTAACTATTTCTCTTGTGACTTCCTGTCCTAGAGAGGCAGCTGTAGGAGAAATGAGAAAACTCAGGATTTTGTTTGTTTATCTGAATTGGATACGTCCTGCATTGATTTAAAGGACTGACAAGGGAAGATGATGTACTGGGCAAGGCTTAATGAATTCAGTTCTGCAGCTGTCCTAATGCCAGTGGGGAGCTAGCTAAGTGAATTATTACCTATTGCACTATTTCCTTTTGTCTTAAATCATTATCCATCTAGCTCTAGTTACTTATGTACAGTAGTAAAGAAAGACTCACCCAACTTGTCATATAGTCCTATGTATAGACATCAAAACATCAGATATATGACTTGTCATTTTTCTACAAAAGTTATTCTCACAATCAAGTTGTGATAGTTTTAAGGGCACCTACAACTGAGAGTCATCCTTTTACATCCTGCCTCTAGTGAGAGGGAGCCTTTCTTGTGGTCGGTAAGTATCAGGTCCCTGACCCGAATAACCTTTCAGCCATTCAAGCACTGTCCTCTGGGCTATTCCAGCCCGGTCTTCGCCTTGCAGGTTAAGAATAGGTGCATCCCAGCCCCCAAGTTCCTTTGAAGCATTCCCTTGTGATATCCAGCCCCTGCCACTGGCTACTGACAGAAATTCCAGATCTTCTGCACCCAAAGGTGCAGTGTATCCCAGTTTACCATAGTATAGACCCAGTTAACACAAACCTGGGTCTATATTTATCAACAGTTATCTTTTCTATCTCATTAAGTAAGTTTTTCCCCAAAGTTAAGTCTGTTGCACAGTTGGCTGGCTTCACAGGAACCAGGATCCAAATTCATGAAAGCACTCCTCACCTTAAGAGGTTTCCTCAGTGAATGGATCCAGCATGCCTTTCTTACACTCTGTTATACTGAAACATTCTTGTGTCTTTATTCATAGTCAGGGTGATCTTCTGTCTGCTATAATGTTTTCACCTCCAAGTGGTTTTGATTGTTTGCAATAGAATTTGATTGTTTTCCATTGACTGTTCTGGGACATGGTAAGGGTAGACAATAGAACCTAGCATTACCTCTCAGGCTGGCTAGAGAAGGGTGAGGACTCCCCCTTCCTTGAATCTGTCATCACCAAGACACATTACCTCCATGATGACTAATTTCTACTCCAGATCCAGAAAGCATACTTTCAATATAAAATACATTATTCCTGAAACATTAACTGTACATACATCTCTCGGTGATTATGAATCTTCACAAGTTACAAGCTTTCTGTAATTATCTTACTTTACTGTTTATGGATAAATATACTGCAAGAAATGGGGTTGGTTTAGTGAGTTTGTCAAGTCTGAGGTAAGAGTTATTTGCAAAGAACAGGGAACTATTTGCCAGGGGGGAGGAGGGGGTCTATGTCACAGCTAAATAGGTTATTAACTATCAGTTTACAGCCAACTGAGCAGTAGATAGGCACCTAACTAAAAAGAACCTGATTTTTAAATGTATTGAATATTCATAGCTCTCTGTAACTACAAAGTCTGCATTGATTTTAATGAGTTGGATTGTACCCTATTATTTTAATTATATATTTACATGCAATGGTGCAGCCCTGCATGGGGATCTGTTCTTATATACAGCAGGGTTAATTAAAATAGATATTCTAGTGCTGGAAGACAGGTTTCAGAGTAGCAGCCGTGTTAGTCTGTATTCGCAAAAAGAAAAGGAGTACTTGTGGCACCTTAGAGACTAACACATTTATTTGAGCATAAGCTTTCGTGAGCTACAGATCACTTCATCGGATGCATCCGATGAGTACTCCTTTTCTTAGTGCTGGAAGGTGTTAACGGCTGACATCAATCACAGACCTGGTTAAAGCTGGTGGCTGTGCAAACCACCCTTCTTTTAGTCTAAATGGAAGGAGCAATTAAGTCCCTTTATGGAAATAGCTAGAAACAATTGAAGCTACCACCCTAGGCAATTGGTCCCATGGCAAAGTCTAAGCAGTGTTAAGCTATGTGGTCTGAAGGGTTTCCTGGGCACTAGTTACAAAAGCAGGGGCTAGGGAATTGTTTGGCAGATGGTGGGTGTAAGAGGGGAGAAAGCCACCAGACAGGGAGAGAAGTAGCAAAGAGGGTAGTCCTGAGAGGGAGCAGAGAGACAGAGCTCCTTGGGTCACAGGCCTGGCTGGAAAGGCAGCCTTGGAAATTGTGAGCAAGGAAATTGCCTGCTGTGTTCAGGGAAACAGGACTTTGCATACATTCTTTGTAAATAAGCAGCACTGCACCAAAGAATATACCTGATTTGTACCGTCAGTTTCTCCTTCCAGTGGAAGCAACCCAGCTAAGCCCAAATACTGACTAATACAAATACAGGCCAAAGAGGCAATTATATTTACTACACCCCAGTATTTGTTGTAAGTTGTAGACTTTTAATGGGACATATCACCATAAATGTAATTACTGTAGAGGGTAAATGTCTAGTGTTTAATGGCATTTATTAGATTCTACAATTTATTTTAGTTCTAGTTTATTTACTGATGCATAGGCTTTTCTATTACTCTAATTAACATAGACTATGAGAGCTTCACAAACTATGAATTTATCCTCTATGAGATAGGGAGGTATTATTATAACCTACACTTCACAGATGGGGAATGGAAGCACAATGAGATTAAATGACTTTAGCATCTCAAAAATAACCTGCAAGGAAATGAACAGACAGAAACCCCAATTCTACAGCATTTTACTCATAGCCAGTAGTACTTGTTTATGTAAGCTGTCCCATTGGCAACCACAATATTTAAAATCATTATTTGTTTATATTCACACTCAGGAGTTCTTCACCTATAGAGAAAAAAAGTAGATTCTAAATTATACCCATGGCTTAGGTCTAAGTGAATTGTTATGATGCTATTAATGCTATCTGACAGGTATCACGATATGTTATAAAAGTCAAGTCAAGAAGGTCCAAACGTGTCAATTCCATATGTGTCAATTCAAAATAAAACTAATGATAACACAGCAACATCACTATACAACTTGTTCAAACACAAGAGAAATGCATATTTTGTCAATAGACTATGCCTTCTCTTGACATATTAATCACACCTTTATTTTCTTAGTGTGAGTACATATATACTCCAGGGGTCAGATTCAGGAAGTTAAATTTGCCTTTAGATGCCAGGAGTCTTGCTATAACATAACTTTCTTTCACTTTAGAGAATATAGAGGAAAATCTTTGGATTGGACCTCTGAGCATTGCAGTGTGGAGCAGAAAAGAAAAATCCATCACTGACCTACTTCAACTTTGAAGATGTTTGTAGAAGTTGATCATAAAATAATATTCTGAAAAAAGCAGTAATAGATAGGAACTCTGTGTGAGCTATCAAAATCTTGTGTAATAGCAGCTATATCCATGTAATCTTTGTCTCCATGAGTAGTTATATCTATTTTTGGAAGCAAAACCACAAATAAAATGTGCAATAAGTTCAGAATACTTTTTTGCCATTCACAGCTGAAAGCCGTGTCATGATCATACTTTACAGTGCCTATATCTGTCTGTTATGCTGATTATTCAGGATCTAATGCACATCTAGAAATAAAGGATTGTATTAATCCTTACTTAATCAGATTACAAATGCTATTTTCAGGTTTTTGTATTTATTGTACTACCCAGAACTTTTCTATGCGTAACTATATATTTACAAAATCATTTGATTCCCCTCTCCCCTCCTCTCCCCGTAGACTTTGCTGTTTGGAAGTCCAGCATGATGAAAATTAATTTATAGGGAAAAAAAAACACAATGAGGTAAGATAGAGTGGAAGAAACTACCTCTGCTGTTATAGTAGCTTCCATTTATTTTTATAGGTGTGGAAAATATATTATACCTGGTACACAAGACTGGTGAATTTTCATATTAAAGACTAAGGATTCCAATTACATTTAGACTTTCCTGAAACTATAGACAAAAGGTGTTTTAGCCTGGACAAGCAGATCAGAGGAAATCTGAGCCCACTTCAATTTGGCAGATGGGAATTTGCTGAACAGAACCTGAACATGACCAGATTCAGATCTGCAGGCTTCCTATTTTGTCATGATGTTGAACACTCATCCTGTTAAGATGCAAATGTCATATTGTTGAACACTATGCTGTATGAATCGATGCCTAGAATTCACAGATCGTAGCTGCTTCCCTGTGAAACCCAGAAAGCCCGAACCCCTACAAAACACCGGTTCATGTGGATTGTAGAGTAGTGTTTAAATCATATGCGTAAACACAATCATGTCAATTTTAGGCATGCTAGTAACCAAACTTCTGGGGGTTTCAATTACTTTTTCCTCATCACCATAAGAAAAGAGGTTTGCAGTCTGCGCCTGTCAAGGAGGAGCATTGTATGCTCAGTGCCAGCCCCTCTGGAGCAAATAACAAATAAAACAGAGTTAAAGCCAATGGCAGTAACCATTCAACTTTTCAAGGGCACATTTTAGGGCCACAGCAGCCTGTTAGCATGCATTTGAATAGCTCTGACTTTAATTTAATAGAGTGCCTTCTTTTAGTAATTATTATATTTTTAAACCAGTAAGCTTCTGCAGTCCTTATGCCCAATGGATCAACTTCCACAGAGACCTTCCTGCCAACACTACAAAAAGAAGGATTCTGGGTGGACTCCTCCTGAAGGTCGAAACAGCAGCCTGGATTTCTACATAGACTGCTTCCGCCGACGTGCATGAGCTGAAATTGTGGAAAAGCAGCATCGCTTACCCCATAACCTCAGCCATGCAGAACACAGTGCCATCCACAGCCTCAGAAACAACTCTGACATCATAATCAAAAAGGCTGACAAAGGAGGTGCTGTCGTCGTCATGAATAGGTCGGAGTATGAACAAGAGGCTACTAGGCAGCTCTCCAACACCACTTTCTACAAGCCATTACCCTCTGATCCCACTGAGAGTTACCAAAAGAAACTACAGCATTTGCTCAAGAAACTCCCTGAAAAAGCACAAGAACAAATCCGCACAGACACACCCCTGGAGCCCCGACCTGGGGTATTCTATCTGCTACCTAAGATCCATAAACATGGAAATCCTGGACGCCCCATCATCTCAGGCATTGGCACCCTGACAGCAGGATTGTCTGGCTATGTAGACTCCCTCCTCAGGCCCTTCGTTACCAGCACTCCCAGCTATCTTCAAGACACCACTGACTTCCTGAGGAAACTACAGTCCATTGGTGATCTTCCTAAAAACACCATCCTAGCCACTATGGATGTAGAAGCCCTCTACACCAACATTCCACACAAAGATGGGCTACAAGCCGTCAGGAACAGTATCCCCCATACTGTCACGGCTAACCTGGTGGCTGAACTTTGTGACTTTGTCCTGACCCATAACTATTTCACATTTGGTGACAATGTATACCTTCAAATCAGCGGCACTGCGATGGGTACCCGCATGGCCCCACAAATGACAACATTTTTATGGCTGACTTAGAACAACGCTTCCTCAGCTCTCATCCCCTAATGCCCCTACTCTATTTGCGCTACATTGATGACATCTTCATCATCTGGACCCATGGAAAAGAAGCTCTTGAGGAATTCCACCATGATTTCAACAATTTCCATCCCACCATCAACCTCAGCCTGGACCAGTCCACACAAGAGATCCACTTCCTGGACACTACGGTGCTAATAAGCGATGGTCACATAAACACCACCCTATATCGGAAACCTACTGACCGCTATTCCTACCTACATGCCTCTAGCTTTCATCCAGATCATACCACTCGATCCATTGTCTACAGCCAAGCGCTACGATATAACCGCATTTGCTCCAACCCCTCAGACAGAGACAAACACCTACAAGATCTCTATCATGCATTCCTACAACTACAATACCCACCTGCTGAAGTGAAGAAACAGACTGACAGAGCCAGAAGAGTACCCAGAAGTCACCTACTACAGGACAGGCCCAACAAAGAATACAACAGAACGCCACTAGCCATCACCTTCAGCCCCCAACTAAAACCTCTCCAACGCATCATCAAGGATCTACAACCTATCCTGAAGGACGACCCATCACTCTCACAGATCTTGGGAGACAGACCAGTCCTTGCTTACAGACAGCCCCCCAATCTGAAGCAAATACTTACCAGCAACCACACACCACACAACAGAACCACTAACCCAGGAACCTATCCTTGCAACAAAGCCCGTTGCCAACTCTGTCCACATATCTATTCAGGGGATACCATCATAGGGCCTAATCACATCAGCCACACTATCAGAGGCTCGTTCACCTGCGCATCTACCAATGTGATAGATGCCATCATGTGCCAGCAATGCCCCTCTGCCATGTACATTGGCCAAACTGGACAGTCTCTACGTAAAAGAATGAATGGACACAAATCAGACGTCAAGAATTATAATATTCAGAAACCAGTTGGAGAACACTTCAATCTCTCTGGTCACTCGATCACAGATCTAAGAGTGGCTATACTTCAACAAAAAAGCTTCAAAAACAGACTCCAACGAGAGACTGCTGAATTGGAATTAATTTGCAAACTGGATACAATTAACTTAGGCTTGAATAGAGACTGGGAATGGATGAGTCATTACACAAAGTAAAACTATTTCCCCATGGTATTTCTCCCTCCCACCCCACCCCCCACTATTCCTCTGATATTCTTGTTAACTGCTGGAATTAGCCTACCTTGCTTGTCACCATGAAAGGTTTCCTCCTTTCCCCCCCCCCTGCTGTTGGTGATGGCTTATCTTAAGTGATCACTCTCCTTACAGTGTGTATGATAAACCCATTGTTTCATGTTCTGTGTGTGTGTGTATATGAATCTCTCCTCTGCTTTTTCCACCAAATGCATCCGATGAAGTGAGCTGTAGCTCACGAAAGCTTATGCTCTAATAAATTTGTTAGTCTCTAAGGTGCCACGGGTACTCCTTTTCTTTTTGTTTTAACTATGATAGAGATAAAGTCTGTACCTTTATTCTGAATTAATTGACTGCAAAGTCCAGCTATAGGCACATCATATGTATCATTCTTTAAAAATAACTTTTGAAAACACATCATCTCCCCCCTGCAACCATTAGATCCCAGAGGTCTCCAGAATGTTGCTGTATTTGTGTGTTTAAATGGCTAATTGCAGTCAGAACTCTATTTGAGTATCTTCTGCTGCACTTCCATTCTCCACTAAGCTCTCCGGATCCAAATTTCATATTCTTTTTTGCTGAGAGGCCTCTCAAAGTGGATGGAATTAGCCACAAACATTCATTCTATAGCTGAATAGGGGAAGCAGTGTTTCTATCCTACATGAGTTATATTTAGGCTATGGTTCAGATTTGATGGAGTCAAAATTTCACAATTTTTTCTTAAGAGATTTTGGCCCCAAATAGTGAAATATCATTAGTGCATCTGTTTTTATAGGTTTTATAATGTTGGTTGAAATTTCCCCAATGGTTTAACAACCTCTTAATTGGAATTGGAAAATATTCCTTTCACTCCCCCTCTATGTTTGGGCCTGACCTGTAACCGCAGATCTAGAATTACAAATATTAGAAATATATACATGAAAACTGGAGTAAAATTTTTTAGCATTATCTAAAGTAGCCTGTTATACTGATTGGAGGAAATGGGCCCAGGGAGTCAAAAATGTTAACATAATCCTAAATTGTCCAATATTAAACAGTTTTAAGCAAGGTTCACAATACAGAAACCCCATCCTGCTTAATACCATGGCAAACACACTACTAAAAATCCTTTTTAACATTTTATCATCATTGTGTTACCATTACGCCTCCGGTGTTTAGGGCAGTGATGAAGCTCCTCCACTCCTGTCTATTTCTGGTATTTTATTATACTTACAGAAAAAGGAAAAAAAAGCTAAAACATTTTAAATGTAAAGTATTAAGTAAGGCTTTCATTATAACAATATTCAATATTCTCCCTTCAGTTGGAGAGAGTTTTAAGAAAGAACCCCCCTCATCTGACCATCTCTTGGATTAGAAATGATAATACCTGTCCTTTTGGATAAAAGAGAAGTTAATTGAGATGTGCTGGAGATTCTGCTGCTAACGTCTGATCCTATTTCCTAGAAGACAAAACAAGACACACACAAAAAAGGGGAAAGAAAAGGAACAGAAAAAATAGAAAATGCCTTTTCTGTTACTGGTAACCTCACTACTTGAGATACATAGGCATGATACATGGTCTTGTCAGCCATTCCAACATCTGGAAAACTTGTACCACCATCAGACTATATAGAGTATTGTTTTTAGTTGCGTCTTTCTGGTCACAAACTTTCTGGACAATTTTGTAAAATACAGTCTTGGCCAGCTAAGCCAAACTCTTATTAGACAGAAGGCAAAAGGAGAGAGAAAAAGTAACTTGGAGAAGGAAAAGGACACAGTAGATGTGTGGGTAGGGAAGGTAAATGACAAAGTCTCACATCCCAGATGATGGTCGGGATTTAGCAAAGCCACTGGATGTGGCAATATCTTCTGGGTCCTATCCTCTGGTCCCGTCTAGTCTGAACATCTCTTAGGATCAAAACAAAGAAGGCCCAATAGCGTCACAATAGATTCCAGGAGATGGGGGCAGGGGTTCCAGTCATGGTGGTAAAGCTTGCTGCTTCCCTCTCTTAAACTGTTGCAATCACTTCTTCTTGGTTTTGAAGACCAAAATGGGAGTGATGGGTGGAATAGCCCATCCTTCTTTATTTTGTTCACCAATTAGGCCTAATTTCCAACATACCGATTTAGGTTCGTCGACTTCTGGTCCCACACTTTTCTTGTTTACCAAGCATGATCTTAACACAGTTCTTGAATTATATCAGTAGACCTTTTAGTTTGTACTAATTCAGTCTGTCTCCCTTTTCTATTCCTCCTCCCCCATCAAAATGTATCATTCTATGTCATTGTGACATTTAATGAACTTTCACTTCTCACAGTTAAACTCACAGTTAGAGTAAATTGTAGGCCCAAATTATTACAACATGCCCTTAGTGAGAATAGCATGTTCTTTTGGTTCCTCTATCACATGTAGTTAGCCAAGAACCTTCTGGCTACATGTGACTTTTAAATATATATATTTAAAGATAGAGGAACCAAAAGAACATGCTATTCTGATTGCAATTAGACATAAGATCCAAATTCTAAACAAAGTACATCAACTTCCCTACTGATATAATAAAAGAGAAGCCAGTGACCTTTACTCTCCTTCCATTCTTGCCATGTTCAATCCTGTTCAGGCCTACTGCTGCCTTCATACACCCGGAACACCCTGATTGCATTAGAGGAGTCACAAAAGGTCATCTCTCTGAAGAGTCTGTTCTGGGTAGAGGTGGACTGTAAACCAACAGGCCAACATAGTGCATTAAAAATAGTTCAACAGCTTACAGGATTTCAGTCTCTTTCTTCAAGGATGGGTTTATTTCTCAAAACTAAAACAGTCCAACATAAATCAAACAGATAAACCAGCTCTTGCTGCTTGGACAATTTCCAGGTCCTTTTCCCCTGAGCCAGGACCTCCCTCAAGGTCTCTCTCCTCCAACTGGGTTGCTTATTTGCCTCTTATCTATGGACTAAATGACTAGCAGGCGATCACCTACTGGGAAGCATATTAGTCATAGGTGGGGGATAAGTCCATCTCTCCCTTAAAGGCTATCCCACCTGTGACAATCACTATGGCAGTGGTGGGCAACCTGAGGCTCATCAGTGTAATCTGCTGGCAGGCCGCGAGACAGTGTTTATATTGACCATCCACAGGCATGGTAACTCGCTGCTCCCAGTGGCCACAGTTCACCATTCCCAGCCACTGGGAGCTGTAGGTGGCCAGGTCTGCGGATGGTCAATGTAAACACTGTCTTGTGGCCTGGATGGGCCCCAGGTTGCCCATCACTTCACTATGGCCATGCCTCACATATGTGGAGAAGGAGAATGGGGTGAAGAATTCCACCTACATCCTGAAAAACCTATCAGAATGCATCAGTGCATGATGAAGGATATCCGTGCATACATTTTCAAAAACAGACATTATTCATATGGACTTCTTTTCAGCTAAAAAATGTAAGCCCATCTATCATTTAAAGTTAGAGTTAGTCCCATTGGATTCGATGCTATATAAATCAATGTCTCTAGTATAAAAGAAAGGATCAGTTTAAGTTCATTTGTTATGATTTTAATATAAATTTATACTCAATGTTGCCAAAAAAGTGTTTCCAATGGACTTAGAAATATGCTAAATTGTAGCCATAAAAAACAGGATATTAAGACAGTTGCTGATAATTTTGTTTCCTCTGAAACAAAGAAAAATGGAAATTTATCTTGGCCTCTCATATGGTACTGACCATATGTTTCAAATCACACTTTGTTATCACTGCTAGAAGCACATATGAAATCACTAATATGTTCAACAGATTTTGTCAGCTATGTTCCAGAACTAAAGGTTACACTGCTTGAGCTAATAGCTTCCTCTCCAAGATCTTTTATTTAATGTAAACTGTTTGTTTTCTGAGCTAATCATTGTCAGAAATCCATTACAGTAAACAAATATCTTCATATTAATAAGATCCTTAAAAAATATATGATTTCTGGGTGAAGACAAACTCATTTTCAATTAGGCTCATATGGAAAGCAAAGCAAGGACAGATGTGAAATGAACATATGCATTAATATTATTTAATATTATGATGTATACATATTACAGAGGCATCTTGAAGTCCCTATCAGGATTAGGAGCCATTATGTTGGGCACTGTTTATTTTACAGTCCCAGCAACACTCCCAGTTGAAGTATACAATCACAATAATGTCTAGTTCCAAAATACTGATATTTATCAATGTGTTTATATATACATGCACATCATACACATTACAAAATAAAAACATACACATTAATTAGAAATGTGTATCCAAGGCCCTGAGAGATGGCTATGTTTTGCCTTTTTGGCAGTCAGAGCCAAGAAGTCCATTTTGATTGCACAAGGTGTGCATCTTCCCTCCACTCGCAGGGCCTAGACTAAACTTATAGTGTAACTCCAAAGTCAGTAAAGTTACATGGGGATTGTTTGGTATAAATGATCATATAAGTTATACATCATTCAGATGCTGAGTGGAGCAGTAAAGTACTGTATCATGAATGCACCATTTTGGTATTCAGTGGGTATGCAAAATGAATGCAACTTTTCCATGTCCTGTGCTCCACCTTGTACCTTTCAGTTTGTTGTTTTTTCCCATCCAACTTTCCACTGTGTAAATGTTCTGATACGCAACATTTAATTTGATTTCTCTGTACTATATCTTTACATTTCTAAAAACTCTAACTTCCAGGGGAGCTGCCATTTTGGGAGCAGAAATGACACAGAATGGTGTAGGGGAGAAACACTTTTCTCATTGACACTTTATTCTTTCTTATTGTGTTGTTTCCCTTAATTTAAAATTAGTCTCTCAGGGAAAGCCATATGGTTGCTCTCTGTATATTGAGAAACATGACAGGTGTAGTGAGGCAGCAACCAGTGAAATATGTCTTTTCACAAAAATACTTGGGTCACCTTCATCTGAACTTTAATAAGCATATGCCAAACTCTGACTTAAGTGTATGTATGTAGTCCAAAATATGTATAACTTCATCTCTGGGCTTGATTCAGTAAATATTATCTGTATCATCCAAAGATGTAAAAGCCAAGTAAGGTCACAGCTACTGGCTTTGCAGCATAACAGAATAAGCTAGCATCACATTTGGGTTTGGGGAGTTTTTTTGTCCCCCCCCCCACCTTTTTATTTAGCAAACATCCAAAAGGGTCTCATGAATCCTTTCTGCAATTCCAAAGATATCATTACGGAGAGGAATTTTCTCAAAATCTTTTATTAAAAACAAATTGAAGCAAATGCAAGCTGTCCAATGACCAAGTAAACCCGCAGAGCCACAAGTGTCTGAAACCTCATATTAATCCTCAGTGTCTCAAGAGTGCTAGGCAGAGTGCCAGCACAAGGATCCACTCTGTGTTGGAACTTTACCCAACTCTTTTTATATTTGGTTCCATCTCTTTCCAATGATGCTATGGCGACTGATTTTAGTGATAACACTTAGCCAATACACAAACTAAACAAAATTACTAGTACGATATCTTTATTTAGGAAATCATTAAGTTCTAGGAACCTGGCTATGTCACTGACTTGATGTGTGACCTTGAAAAAAACCACGTAATCTGCCTTCTTCAACCATGGCTTTTTCTTTCTCACTAAAGAAAGCTAAACATAGTAATCCACACAAAAGTGGCTTGAGGCAGAGGTGTTGACCATTGGGTGTTGTGAGTGCTCAACACTTCTCAGGATCAGGCCCTTACTATAATTTTAGCAAAAATATTTGAAAAACCTCACACTTTTTCATCTTTGGTCTAAAGACTATTCATCTGCATACTTTTTGTAGGGAATTTGAGCATGGGTCAGAATAAAATTATTTTAAAACTTTGTTTTGCATATATATAAACCTCAAAATAAAAGTGAATGCTGGAATCTTTGTTTTGTGAAAGACTGATCTATACCTTTTAGGTACTATAATATCAGAGGGTTTAAACTGAAATTAGAGTTAAGTATTTCCAGCATTAAATGGGAGAAGATGCAGAGCCTGAAACTGTCATCACCTTAATGCCTTTAGCACTGCTTAACTTTTTCTCCATCATTTCTTTTGGGTACAGATAGACAGTGTTTTTGTATAAGCTACAAATTCACAAAACTGGCCTTGCACTTCTTGACCTCAATAAAAATGCAGCAACATCTGACACTGCATTCAGATACATGAAACTTGCATGCAGCAATCAGGCAATGTTGCTTAATGCAAGGACTCTAGCGAGCATTTGAAAAATGCTTGGACTGGATCAAATCAGAAGACAGTCTTCTAGAATTGTAGTCTTGACTGCAGCAACCGTCAATGTTTTGTTTTTTTTAAGAAAAAGTCACTTTACTCAGTTACATAGATTTACCATTATAGTGTGACCACTGATATATTAAATCATTTTTTGCAGCTTTGTCACAAGAAGAAATGTCACTAAGGGCCAGATTTTTTTAAAAAAAAAAGTATTTGGGAACCTAACTTCCCTTGACATCAATGGGAATTAGGCACTTACATAGTTTTTAAAATCTAGCCCTGAATTCCTGGATTGTTTTTTTCCCCCAAGCCTGGTAGAGAAGATCACGTATAGAATTATGTTGGCACAGCCAGAGCACGACTCAAGTTCCACAATGACATTATATGATTTCAGCATGTGTTACAATGGGAACATTACATAACATTTCAAATCAAATTTAGACTTTATCATGTGCTTTATGGGCCTGATTCTGTTTGCACTTGCATCAAGGTAAATCAAGAGTAACTCCACTCTAGTCAATGAAGTTACATCAGTGTAAGAGAAGATCAGTCCTTATGTGTCTGAATTCTTGTACAAACATTAATTAATCCCTATAAGACAAGAGGCTGGTAAGTATTATCTTCATTTTACAAATAAAATGAGATTCAGGGAACTAAATTTAGAACTCATTTGCATAGGTGCAACCTCCAGTTAAGTACACACCCAACATCAGAGCAAAGATTGCCCCAGATTGTCCAAAGCAGTGTGTTTGTGTCACTATCACCAGAACTCAAAAATTCCTGGCTACGTAGTCATGTCTTGGTATAGATGTCTACATTAATTTATCAGAAAAAAAGGGATTTAGAACTTGGGTGTCTGGGGTAACAGTTGAGTTTCTATAGATTCCTCATAAGTATCAAATACTCTGTGTGGTATTAAACCACTTAACCATGTACTCCAGATGGGCAGAGGAAAAATGATTGCTTCTTTTGAAGTGGGATATATGTTCTACATTTCTTCTTTTCTTGGACTACTGTTTAAAGCCATCGATGAAGGCACAGACAAACTCCTCAGCCTTCAGAAACTGATATTGCTCCCATTGAAGTAAGTGACAAAACTGTCAAGGACTTTAACAGACACAGAATCTGGCCATAAATAAATAATATGAACTTTATCCATAATGGATACTGAAATAGTTAAGTTTCAGAGTAGCAGCCGTGTTAGTCTGTATTCGCAAAAAGAAAAGGAGAACTTGTGGCACCTTAGAGACTAACAAATTTATTAGTCTCTGAAATAGTTAAGTAACAGAACTTACAGAGTATCTACTCTAACACTGTGTATTATTTCTTCATTTAGTAATTATTGTTTGTCAAAATGATTCATATACTATCAAAATGCATATTTAAGGTAATTAAACCTCTGATAATTGAGTGGGCCACTAATGTGAAAGGCAGACTCCAAAAACATGTTTTTGCCAGAAATTAGATGGCATAGTTAGCTGATAGGATTACATTTAGCATTTCTATAGTCTTTAATTTAACCTGTCTATTCCTATCCATTTGTAAACAATAAATCTCTTTTTCAATTTATTGCATTAATGTACATTGGAATATTTTGATTTTTTTAAATAGATGAAGAAAAATTACATGACTTTGTTCCTTGAAATGTTTTTATGATTATTATTATTTTGTCCCTTGGAATTTTTTTCTCTCTCTTTTAGGCCTATGTGAGGCTGATATTTTATTGTTAATTACAGATTATCACTACATGATAAAAAACAGAAAAGGTGCAACCTGATTGATAGTGCCTACCAAGGCTACCGCCCTTAGCTTCCTGGCTAAAGTACAAAATAAGTATCCTTCCCCATCTCTATTCTATTGTGTATCCCATACTTGTAAACAACAAGGATAATGAGATAAGGTGTCTCCCTATTGCTTGTTTTCCTTCTTTCATAAGAAGGAAAAAAAAAAAAAGAGAACTCAGTCACCTCATTAGACAGCTATTATAAAATTAGGCTTGAACTGCCACCTACTGCAAAAATGTTGTTAATTGCTCCTGGCACATGTTCCAGGAACAGCAATTGGAATCTTGCCTGTAGCAGAGGTCAGCCACCTCCCATGTGCCCTCCCCAATGGCCATAGATGCCTCTACAGTGCCTTACTAACAATTTCTTCCCTCTTCACGGCCTTCCCATTACATTCCCACCAAGCAGTTTCACAGGCCCTTCTTGCCAGGCTTTCATTCCTTTTTCATTTTCCCAAGACAACAAACCAAAACTGAAAACAAAAACATAACAATTACCCTGCTGGTCTTGAGCAATCAGGGACATCCCTTCCCCAGCTTACTGACAGACCTCTGGCAACCTCAACAATTTTTTAACCCAACCCCACTCCTGCAGCTTCCTGATGTTCTTATAGTGGAATCACCTGCTCTGATCCAGGTGTGGTTCCTTCGTAATCAGGAGTACTTAACCCTTGGCCCTCCAGCTCTTAAGTGCAAGACATCCTGTAATATTAGCCTTTTTCTGAGCTTTGTTGGCATCTTGAAAATAAAGGACTGATAACACTGGTTAGAGCTGAGGGACCAACTCATGCCACTTTCCTATACTGCTCTAGCAGTGCCCCTTTGTCTGACCTGTGACAACGTTATGACTTTCTTCATTAGTTTCTAAAAATATCCCCATCAGAACTGTCTGCAGACACATGCATATTTCAACAAGAACACCAGAAAACTAATTAGCGTTAAAGGTAAAGAGACAACACACACACACAAAAATCTAAAATTAAACAAAAACATACGTTTTACATCCCTTCAGGCAAAAATCTGAGAAAATGAGCGTCTTTTACATTGTATCATCAGATTTGGGCTTTATTAGATCAATGGAGGACACAAATTCCACAATTTAGGCCCTGATCCTGCAAAGCATTTAGCACGTGCTTAATTTCAAGTGACGCTGTGCTTGATCTGCACTACTGAAATGAATTTGAGTTTTGCCAGACCTAGGCTATGTCTACACTATAGACTTCTGCCTGTGTAGCTATATTAGTCAAGGACATGAAGAGGTGTGATCTCTGATGGGCAGAATTCCCTAGTGCAGATGCAGCAATATCAGCAAAACTGAGCTTTTACCAGTATAGCTTGTTTCACTCGTGTGGAGTTGTTTTACTATATTGGTCAGAGTAGCTGAATCTATACCAGGACCACTTTGCCAGTATACTATACCAGTGTTCCTATACTGGTAAAGTGCTCCTATTGTAGACATAGCCACAGAATCAAACTCTTTATAGGATACATCTTCATTGGGAAATAAGGTATGTTCTCAGCTCACGTTAGGTAGCATGTGATAACTAACAAAAGGTAAAATCTTAGTGAAGACAAGACAGTTTCTAGTTTTTCATATGTTAGCAGCTCAAGGTAAAGAGGGTGGAGGAGCCTAGGATTTACCTCAACCTGCTAATTCATGTTAAACAACAAATTGCCTTGTATTCACAAGGATTTTTACCTTCTGTTAGTTACTACATTAGCTATCATGAGTTAAGAACATACCTTTCTTCCCCAGTGAAGACAAGGTTTACAAGACTATTCACATGTTTAAAATTAAGTACATTCTTAAATTCTTAAAAAAGCTTAAATTCTTTTCTGGATTGTGGCCTACACTAGGGCTCTCCACTGAAAACATTCAAATCTAGTGACTGTCATGCTGAGCATATCAGTTAATTTCTGTAGTCTCACCCTTACACAGAAAAAGACAATTTCTCATATTAAAACTAGAGCTAGATGGGAAAGGTTTTTCCCATTACGTTAATTTTTTGAGAGCTTGAGATTTTTTCCCATCTCAAATCAACACAAAAACTCAAAAACTTGAAAAAGATTCCTGAGCCAAAAGGTTTTCATTTGGGGTCAATTGAAATACTTCATTTTGATAATTTTGAAGTATTTTATTTCAGTGTTGACCTTTGTTGTATGTATGTAACCTTATTTTTTTTCAGTCCAATTAGTTTAAATTTTCAAATGAAACGTCATTTTAAAATGAAAAATCAGAACTTTTAATTTCATTTCAGAAGTGTCAATTCACAATTTCAAAGCATTCTTCCTCTACTTTTTTTTTTTTTTTTGAGAGACAGAGAGATGGGAAATTTGTTGAACCTGAACTTATTTCCCAAACAGCTTTGGTTTTGACAAATCAACATTTTTTTAATGAAAAACGTTTTGATGAAAAAACTAGCTCTTCTTACTTTAATTTAAAAATCTAAATCAGATTTCATCTAATTTACCCAAGTCTCCAGAAGAAAAGGACCTGCCCTTTCGGTATATGTTTTTGATGTTCCAGGAATCCTGCCTTTTCTCTGCAAGAGTAAAGGCCTTACCTTCTCCAAAAAAGAGGTGTGTTTTCTCCTTGGGAAAAAATAGTGGACACAAGGTCCTAGATAAACTAGGTGAGGTCAGTATCGTGTTTTTACCTTGGGATAGCTCATGCATGCTGGTTACCCTGAGGGGAAAAAATACACTTTTCTGAGCAATGAAGGCAAAACCAAAGTTTAAGTGATTTCATTTTATGGGTAAATGGTTGCTTTGAGTCATGGTCATAAGTGTAACAAGTCTGTCCTCTGTTCAGGTTCACATAAGCCATCTGCAGCCAGCATTAGAAATCATATTATTTAGCAGATGCTAGCAAACAAGTTCTCTTTACCCTAACAATATAAACCAGAGATTGAACCAAGCTAAATTATCTGTTGCCTACAGACAGTAAGTTCTTTCCAGGTCATGACTTTAAGTTCACTCTGATTAGGCAAGATGAAAGCAGCACTGTGCCTTGTCCTGACTGTACCACACATGTGCTGTGGCTCCTGGAGGGAGGAAGCAATGTCTGCACAAACACAAAAGAAATAATTTTACAGAAAATGTCACATGCTAACTAGTCAATATTTATTAAATGGGTTGGGGGGTTGTTTGTTTGTTTTTTTTATTTTTTGTAAGTCTAAGCAGCACTGTTCTGTGGTTTGGTGTGTCCACCCTGTTTCCACATAATGTGTCTCCTAAATACATGTTCATATCTAGACAAATATTTTTGCTTTGACATTTTTCTTCTTTGCATTCAATTGATTAGACAGTTGTATTGCCTGCTTGTGTGCAGTGGGCCAAACTTGATTCTCAGTTGCATTGGTGTTAATTTCAATATAATTGGTTCAGATTTACAAAAGTTTTTTGTTTGAATTTGTTTATATACACTAAGATGCTGATCCTGCAAAGAAATGTGTGTAACTTTACTTACCTGAGTAACCGCATTGAACGTTATGAGGCTATTTATCTGGGTGAAGTGACACATGCATAAATATTCGTAAGACTGGGGTCTTAACTCTCACCTATACAAAGCGACAGATTCTGCTCTCATCTAGACCAATGTAAATCAGTCATAATTTAGTTAAACTGTAATGGCCAGATGCTCTGGGCTTCTAAGGCCACCCTGTGAGATGTAAGGGGAGGAAATAGGCATGCTGGAGGAAATCCAGGGGCAGGACAACAAGGAGCGGAAGAGGGGAGCAGAGGGGAGCTATGTCCTGATGGAGGACTGGAGCTTACAATAGTGGTGTAATATAGAGCTGTTTCAGTGCAGCTCTAACTTGTGACAGGGCTGGATGGCAGCAAACTGGTGGAACTGCAACTGGCTCCTGGCACCTCCTATCTCTAGTCTACCTAACCAGAGTTTCACTGTTATATAAATGAGCTCAAACCTGCATGGTTTTTCTCTTTTGATACGTTTGACATTTCCAATATTATTTGTACTTTGCATTGGTTTTATTTCTTTTCTGGTTATATATTTTATTAATTTAATAAAATATTAATTTCACCTAAGTTGGATATTAATTGATCCTGCAAATACTATGAACTGCCCCCAGCTGACAAGTTTTATTTCACTTCCTTTTTCTGGAGATAACCTCTATTTTACATCCACTCAGGAAGCAAGCTGCTTCCTTGGCCTTACTGAGATTTGGAAGCTTTCCATGCCAACATAATGCTTTATTTTCTAAAATTAAAATAGTGTTTGGCATTTCAGCATTCAAATCTTAGAAAGTAGCTTTATTCTTCAGTTATGGAGAAACATACACAACTAGCTGGATTTTGAAATGCAATATATTTCATAAAGAACTACCATGTCATGAGAGTGAACATACCTATAATTTTCTTCTTTTTCTTTTATTGAAATAATTCAGACAACTTTCCTGAAATGAGCTCATGAGGATTAATATTTGTGCTGTTCTATCATTTTTTTAATACTGCCACCATATCGTTACACTAAGCAAAACCCATGACAACTTCCCTGCCCCATATCAAAGTAATTTATGGGATATATTTATCGAAGGAGATTAAGAGGGCTTTTAGCTTATTTGCTGTGAAGTCAGGAGGCTGATAACAGAGGCAAATAATAAAAGATCTGATCCAAACTCTCTCACATATACCATTAAAGAATTAAAAAACAAGTCGAAGGAATCGTTCAACTACATTGACATGTGACATTTATCAAAACATCCATGTTAGAAAGAGCTTAGCCATTTAAACGATAGATCCCCTCCTAATTGTTCTGAAATGTGAATCTTACAGTTTGTTTAGTTACAGTTTTCATGACTTATTCATAAGGAATAGAGTTGTTTTATTTATTCACTCAGATTTACTCTTCATAATTTAATAAACTAGAACAGACAGAGATGAGTGACATCTTAACTGCTGGTGAGAACTAAGGCCCCCCGTCCTACAATTTATTTCATGCAGAACCCTGTTGGCTTCAACAGGCTCCAAATGAGTTCAGGAGTCTGCCCACATGAAACAACATACCGCATTTGAGCACAATTGATTAACAGAACTGTTTTTTATGGCACCTTGTTTAATACCTAGGGTTGCCAACTTTGGTTGGATGAATTCCTGGAGATTTCATCACAAGACATAATCTTTAATTAATAATTAATCTTTAATTCCTGGAGATTCCAGAACAAGCCTGGAGGGTTGGCAACACTAACATCCTTATATTGTAGATTTCGTTGGGGTTTTTTTTCGTGTGAATGTTCATTTGTTTATTTGGCTGGGGGAGGTTGGGGCGGAGGGGGGTTGTTTCTCATTTGTAACTTGGCCATTTTACACACAAACACTTTGAATTTACACAGCAGGTTTTGTGCAAGTGTTTTGGAAGAGTTACATTTATTTAATGTGTAATCATACTAGTAGACAGCAATGTTCCTGAAACCACTATCAAAAGATGGGAAGTTATAAGACTCACCACAAATGGAACATTTCACCTCTGAAATACAGTGTACTCCACTTTCCAAGACTTCTCCTCACTGTGACACTTAAGAGAAATCAATCAAACAGTGATGGTGAGGCAGATGGCAATAGAAGATAAATATTTATCTAATTGCAAAACTTGTATATCAGATGCATGTGTATGAATAAAATCTGTATATGTGCCTCACTGTTCTCTCACTTTCTATCCCACCCTTCATCTGTTGCTCGTTTTTTTTAGATTTCAAGCTCTTCAGAGAGACGCCAGGTCTACCTATTTGTTTATACAGCATCTAGCAAACTGGGTCCCTATTCTAATCAGGATCTCTGGGCATTACCACAATATAAGTATTTATTATTATTAATAATAATAATAATTAATCATGTATAAACAAGGCTTTGTACATGCCATAAGAACTGGGTCTCATTCTTTACACAGCTGTTGATTTGCTACCTGACTTTGGTCAAGGTACAGCATCTCTCTATGCCTCCATCTCTCTAATAAGTATAACGTATTTAGTCACATTTGTAGAGTGCTTTGTAGATCTATGGAAAGCACTATGTAAGTTTAACTATTATAATACTGTTATTCAAGAAGTATTTGTCATAGTTCACGGCAACTGTACCTGTATTCACCCTCTGTGGTGCAGCAAAGGCATCCATTCTAGGCTTCCAGTTCCCCAGCTGCTGCTTCTCTTGGGAGGAGATATGCATCTCTCTTCTTTCTGACTGGGGTATTTCCAGACTGCTCATTCCCCTGGCTAGACTGTGATGCCTATGCAGGATTTTTCTTTTTTTTTTTTTGGCCTTCTCTTCTGTCATAAATATAAAGGGAAGGTTAAACACCTTTAAATCCCTCCTGGTCAGAGGAAAAACCCTTTCACCTGTAAAGGGTTAAGAAGCTAAAGACAACCTCGCTGGCACCTGACCAAAATGACCAATGAGAAGACAAGATACTTTCAAAGCTGGAAGGAGCGGGGGAAACAAAGGGTTTTCTCTGTCTGTGTTGCTTTTGCCGGGACCAGAGCAGGAATGCAGGTCAGAACTCCTGTAAAGAGTTAATAAGCAATCTAGTTAGATGTGCGTTAGATCCTGTTTTGTTTAAATGGCTGATAAAATAAGTTGTGCTGAATGGAATGTATATTCCTGTTTTATGTCTTTTTGTAACTTAAGGTTTAGCCTAGAGGGATTCTCTATGTTTTGAATCTGATTACCCTGTAAGGTATTTACCATCCTGATTTTACAGAGGTGATTCTTTTACTTTTTTTTAATTAAAATTTTTCTTTTAAGAACCTGCTTGCTTTTTCATTGTTCTTAAGATCCAAGGGTTTAGGTCTGTGTTCACCTATGCAAATTGGCGAGGATTTTTATCAAGCCTTCCCCAGGAAAGGGGGTGTAAGGCTTGGGGGGATTTTGGGAGGAAAGATGTTTCCAAGTGGGTTCTTTCCCTGTTATATTTGTTAGACGCTTGGTGGTGGCAGCAATAAGGTCCAGGGACAAAAGGTAAAATAGTTTGTACCTTGGGGAAGTTTTAACCTAAGCTGGTAAAAATAAGCTTAGGGGAATTTTCATGCAGGTCCCCACATCTGTACCCTAGAGTTCAGAGTGGGGAAGGAACCTTGACATCTTCAGAGACTGTTAAGAGTGTAATTACACAGTTAAGTTACTACACAGTTCTTTCTAGGCAAGGACATTTTATTCTTAAGGTAAAAGCAATACAGAGAAAAACATTCTAAAAACCGTAAGTGAAGCTACATGCATGCCAGTATGCCTATTAGAAATCACTCCAACACTTTTTAATGGACTCTGGCAGGTGAACAGCTTTTCATACCCCAGCCAGGGGGTTCCTAGAGAATCATGTACATCACACCCTTTGCTCACAATAGGAACACTGCCTTATGAAGCCTCAGTAGGTCAAAGTCCTTCCAGTCTTTCCCTAAGGATTGGGGTCCTCCATTTGCTGGATCAGAAAGAAGACCCTGAATCAGTTTACAACCAGGCTATTTAACCAAAAACCTTTCAATTGTCTGTTGGTCCCTGGAAAATCCAGCTTAAAGCAGTATATGCGAACCTCTCTTGGGTTGGTGGTGGTTCTTGGGAGGTATTACAACTTGAATGACTTTGACTAATCACCCCCAACTGCTCTCAGTTCTTAGGAGAACTGTATTTACCTTTCCTATGGAAATACATACAATCCCTGGTGCACAAGGATCTATAAATCATTAATTTAATATAATGGACTCCAAACATATTAAGTTTAATTTGGATAAAGTTCAGCCAGGATATTACAGAAGATTGCCCTATTTGTCACAATATTATTGTAATATTGTTAATCAAGAAACTATTTATTTGGGATGTCTCCCAAGGGATAGATGTAAGATTAATAATACTGAATTGCAATGACTAGTATTTAATGGGATTGCCTACAGGTGATCTATTGCTTCATAAGTATTTCAGTCTTGTGCTCATTTTGTTTGTTTGCTCTATTTGCAGCTTTCAGTCCCTTCTCAGACATACTGTATGCTGAAAGAGCATGGATAGCTTCTCTACTGCCAATTCAATTTACTAATACATTGTTGACATGACAAGCTATCCAAGGGAAGTTACTATAGATACATGGAGTCAATGGAGCTATATTGGACTTATATTGATGTGCTGTGATGATGAGCAAAATTGGGTCCAAGGCTATAAAGTGCAAATGAAGTGAGTGTCTTAGTTCTGATATGTACATGCAAGAGGTTTAAA
This sequence comes from Dermochelys coriacea, assembly GCF_009764565.3. NCBI lineage: Eukaryota > Metazoa > Chordata > Testudines > Dermochelyidae > Dermochelys > Dermochelys coriacea. The sequence continues at coordinate 75,098,015 of NC_050071.1, read as the reverse complement.
GGGGGGAAATGTTAATTGGGTACACAAGTTAACATACAAATACACAGAGCAGAAGGTATTCTAAATCATATACTTCTCTGGGGCATGGCATCATTATCTAATAATGCAGTACTTGCCACTTGTACAGTAGTTTTCATCCTTAAATTTCAAAGTGCATTACAAGGTGAATAAGCTTCCTTTGTCCTATTTCATTGATAGGGAAACTGAAGTTCAGAGAGGCTAAATGATTTGCCCAAAGTCGCACAGCATTGTCAGAGACTTGAACAGAACGCAGATTTCCCAACTCCCAGCCTATCCTCTTCTTTCTGAACCATTCTGTCTTTCTATACATACTTTGATAGTCTCTCATTGGAGTCTGTTTTTGAAGCTTTTTTGTTGAAGTATAGCCACTCTTAGGTCTGTGATTGAGTGACCAGAGAGATTGAAGTGTTCTCCAACTGGTTTTTGAATGTTATAATTCTTGACGTCTGATTTGTGTCCATTCATTTTTTTACGTAGAGACTGTCCAGTTTGGCCAATGTACATGACTGCTGAATTGGAATTAATTTGCAAACTGGATACAATTAACTTAGGCTTGAATAGAGACTGGGAATGGATGAGTCATTACACAAAGTAAAACTATTTCCCCATGGTATTTCTCCCTCCCACCCCACCCCCCACTGTTCCTCTGATATTCTTGTTAACTGCTGGAATTAGCCTACCTTGCTTGTCACCATGAAAGGTTTTCCTCCTTTCCCCCCCCTGCTGCTGGTGATGGCTTATCTTAAGTGATCACTCTCCTTACAGTGTGTATGATAAACCCATTGTTTCATGTTCTCTGTGTGTGTGTATATAAATCTCTCCTCTGTTTTTTCCACCAAATGCATCCGATGAAGCGAGCTGTAGCTCACGAAAGCTTATGCTCTAATAAATTTGTTAGTCTCTAAGGTGCCACAAGTACTCCTTTTCTTTTTGCGAATACAGACTAACACGGCTGCTACTCTGAAACCTGTCCTAGTGCAAAATTGTTATCTCCCAGCAGAAAAATATATGCTTGTTTCTACATAGATATTCAAGGTGGCATTATCTATGGATTGGATTACAAGCACATTTTCCAGGAATTGTATACGTGGTGGTAGGGTGGGGAGGTATTCTGTAGAAATGTATATATATGGTGCCTTGATTGTTAAATTACCCTTATGGGTCTCATGAGGCCCCAGTCCAAACTGAAGTTCCCTCATCACCTATCCATGGCTATGGACACAGAAAAGAAAATGTTAAGAAGTGAGAAGACATGATAGCTATGTTTGATAACCAATTAGGTTAGGATGCTAGATATAAAAGGTGACAGCTTGGTAGGGGAGACGCCAAAGTCTAGTAAGGAGGAAATAGTCACTCATGCTTTGTTTGTCTGTAGTTTGGTTACACTCCAAAAAGAGCAGGGCCTAAGGTTTGGTTTGAGGTGTAGAGCTCACATCACTGAGGAGCGATGCAACGGGTGTGTTTTGCTTCTTCCATACCAAAGTGAGAATACCATTCAATCACTTTGGCTATACACTTCTCCACAGTAAAGGCACTATTAAGGTAATTATTCCATGTGTCAGAATGAGTAAATCTCTTCAAAAATACAAAAGAATAAAGTTCCTGTGCTACATATTAATGGTTGGATATCTCAGATTCTCCACAGTTTTGGGGGCCAGTAGAGATAGTACAGTAGTTCTCTAATTTGGTTTGCAGTAATTTCCATAAGCCTCCATTTACAAAATAGAAACTAAGGTTTCTGTACTTCATTATCAGTGGAGACTGTGTATGACCTTTCTTAGAAGGGCCATAGTTATTAAAACCCTCAGTAAAATGCCTCTTCTTTCACATTTTATAGTTAACCTGAGGCATCTGTACAATTAATTAAAACCCAGTGCTGTGATTTCTTTAGCCAATTCAAGTCAATTAAATCGGGCCCTGTCTGTTCTCTGTGTAATTTAACACAATGACACATATATCAGCAGTCATGCACTACAACCATATCTTGGCATCAGTGACTGGAAGCATAAAGGAAAAAAATATAGTTACTGTATATTAACCCAGAGCACCAAAGATAAGTCTAGTCCTTTTTTTACCTGTCTTTTCTTTCTCACCCCACTTCCGTCTTCACTTCTGATACTGCTACAACCAGCAACAGAATGGGACTCCTGCTGTCTCCCAGCCAAACACCAGAAGAGTGACTGCTGGCCTTGTCTCCCTGTATAAAGCCACTTTACTCTCCGCACAAGCACTCATTTATCTATGTATCTGTCTAGAGAGTTAAACTGTACTCTAACTTTTGATGACTTTTCATAAGGCAAGATCAGTTACAGATCCAAATTAGAATGTACTGGTCATGTTTTAAATGCTGTGATCACAAAAATAAGCATAATGGAATGGGAAGAGAAGTAAGATGGTGTCAAAAGATTTCAGTTTACATGAGCACCTGTAGCCATATGACTAGTCCCAATCTGATCAATGGAAACGACTCAAATTCTTCAAGTCAACTATTTAAAGAACTGCAACCTTTTGAGGGTTTTTATGCACGTTTCTGTCTTTAATTGAGAGTTAGGAGGATTCATTCATTCTTTTCCTGATTGAGGAAGAAAGAGGTTTTTCAAGGTCACAAAATAAGTCAGTGGCGGTTTCCCAATCTGTAAAATCAGAATCTGATAGCAGTGTTGCAAGCTTTAGTTAATGAATGGTGATGAAGTACTTTGAAATCTAAAGATAAAAGACGCCATCATGTCCCTTACTTACTTTACAAAATAGTAAAATGTAAGCATAAAGCTTTAACTTCCAACTTTATTCCACCTATACTGCAACTCTTCACAATTCTACTCTACACAATTATGCTGGAATAGTTTTGTAACTGTAACAGATTACAAATTCTACTTAGGTAAAGTAGTGTAAATCTGGAGTAACACTATTGAAGTCACTAGATTTATCCCATGTTTAAACTAATGCAAACAGCAGCAGAATTTGGCTCCATGCATCTACTCACATGCATGTAGGGATGAAACCTAATATAAAGCATCTGATAATTCTGCAGATAACTTTCATCTTTTTTCCCTTTAGAAGAAAATATTTAAGGTTGGTTTCATTAAGTTGTCAGTTTGAGAAGTGGAGTGGGGGAAAGAATCATTTATTTTTAGTCCTCACAGTAGTAGACTGACAGCATTGGCCACACAGGAAGAGCATGAGTCTGAGTCATCCTTATTCCTGAGCAATATGTCGGGCATGGCTGTAACAGGAAATAGATTATCTTTAATCCCATAATTGCTATGACTTTTCTGAATACTTTTTTGGATGACAAATATGAGAGTTTGCGTCAGTAAATGGTGCATGGCATGGGGAAGCAGTTGGATGAACAGTAGAACTAGCTACTGGAATGAATGTTCAGTACTACATTAATAGTGGCAAAGGCCAGCAGGCAAATTAAATAAGCATTCTGTCAGAAAAGTACAGGAAAACCTAGATCGGGAAAAGACACCCCCACAACTTTGAAATTATTTTGTTGCATACATGTATTTTACCAAACCTAAATTTATAAGGACTATGTTAAGAGAAAGAGGGCAATGGCCACCCAGCCAAAGAGGTGTGAAATGTGCCTCTGGCCTTGTAAAAATAATATATTATTAAAGGAGGTCTGAGTTTAATTTCCCACCTCATGGTATTTCACTGTTGGGGAACCATAATAATAATAATAATATTACACACTTTTTCTGGTTTATATGCCAGTTTGTGCAAATTATGAGCCTCAATACCAAATGTAGAGTTTATTACTGTACATTCTACTAAAGGCAGTTACAAACATTGTACTTCAGTGAGCAGTACCATTCAAGTGATGTGCAACCACTTGGGCTCCAATCCTGCAAAGATTTACTCATATCCTTCACTTTATATACTGTGAATAATCTGATTGAAGTCAGTGGAGCTACTCTCAGTTCATAAAGCTAAATATGCACAATCTTTGCAGTAATGGGAGCTTACTACCTACTGAGTGTAGTGCTAGCTACTGTGACTAGTCCCATTGAAGTCATGGCAATAAATACTGCATCCAGTAGTAAATGCTTGAAGAATGGAGCTTAAGGTCAGACACTTAGATAGCAAATTTTTGTTTGTTTTAGTTTTAATATAGCTCCTGAACAGTCTAATCCATTTTAAATTGAAGAACTAGTTCAATTTTGCAGTTTGCAACACTCTGGGGCATTAAATTATTATAATAGTACAGTATTTTGCAGGTAATCTCATGGTCTGACCAAGACTCGTCTTTCCTCAAACATTGAGAAGTGCTTGACAAAGCTTGATACACGTCTGAACAATACATTCGTCACTTATTTTTCATCTTAGTAAGTGATATATATCACAAGCAGCCCTGTAATATGCAGTAACTGTGAAAATGATATACAGTTTCCTCCAAACTCCTAATTAACACACCAAGTCTTACTTAACAGATGTTTAGTTTGCAGTGATGATACACAGAAAACAAGACAGATGCAAGACTTACAACTTGTTCCTCCAGATCTCATACAAGAACAATAAGTTCTTGAAGTTCCTCTTTCTCCCTTACTAGCACAACAGTGTACTAGTACTATATGCAGTTGTAACAATCAATACACTTTAGCACACACATCCAGTAAACAAGATGAATTGCATTATTGATCAAGACATGCAGGAGAATAATACAGACACAGGGACTGATTTTAAATTAGAGGGCTAACACCCTCCCAACTCCAAATACCAGGCATTTATTTGGGTATAGTGTAGTATTTAAATGGCCTCTATGCTAAATACGTAGGCTTGGCAGAATTCAGTTTTGATATTTTTATAATTTGAATGCATAATATCAATGTTTATTTTTAAGAATCTTTTTTCTATTTTTATCAATTTAAAATTTTCGCAGTTATGCAGAATTCTGGGTTTCAAGCTTTTTTTTTTCCTTCAATTTTTATCAATTCAAATTTTCACAGTTACAAGAATTCATGGGGGGATCAGATAATTAATTGATGACAGTAGACATTTAGACTCAAAATGTTAAATCTTTATAAACATTAAAACACAAGTTTTCAGTGCTACATATCAAAATATACAACATGAATATCCTTAAATCAAACTCTAATAAGTTCTCAAGCAGCATTTTTCTTACTTTTCCATCTGCAAATTTCTATTCTTATTGGTGGAAACAGTTTTTCATCAGTTTGAGTGTGTGTGGTTGCAATTGGCTTTTACTGAAATTTCCCAATAAAAACATAATCTTCCAAGCTATAAATAAGCAATATTCAGGGTTGGCCTCCTTGGGCTTACCCCCTAAGATTTAGCCCACCTCTCCTACAAGAGGGAATGAAGGTACGTACACATGAAGGGGAACTTCAGTCTGTGAAGACTTAAAAAGTCTTCAATTTTTCCTCCAGGCTAGCAAGGTTCCACAGTTATCTACAAGTCTCATGCAACCTTCAGGAGCTGGCCCTTTGAGTTTCACCCACACTGGGCATTATGGCATAATTTCAAACTCTACTTTTAAAACATTTAGATCCTGTCCTAATTCCTTGTTAACCCTAAACTAGGCCTCTCTGATACTGTGAGGAAGGTGAAAAAAACCACCAAACACCTTTCAGAGTAGCAGCCATGTTAGTCTGTATCTGCAAAAAGAAAAGGAGTACTTGTGACACCTTAAAGACTAACAAATTTATTTGAGCATAAGTTTCGTGAGTTGCATCCGATGAAGTGAGCTGTAGAACACGAAAGCTTATGCTTAAATAAATTTGTTAGTCTCTAAGGTGCCACAAGTATTCCTTTTCTTTTCACCAAACACCTTGTCAGTCTTGCCAGGAGGGAAAAATTCCTTCCTGATCCAAAAACCTGGCAATCAGACCCACAGCATCCTGGAAATACAGTTCAAATTATACCTCCATTCTATAGGAGGGGCAGTGGAGCATAAACTTCTGCTGCATATCCTTGTGGGCTTCATATAGAGGAAGGGGAGCAGGGTAGGGCATGAGCAACAATCAATTCTCCCCTCCCTCACCATAACCCAGCCAATGGAGCAGAGAGGCAGATAATTCTCTCCTCCTCCCCTAGCCTACTTCTCTCAGGATTCTCTGGGTTCTCTTTCCCAGGCTGATCTGATTAAACATCCACCTCAGCCCCCTGAGATCAGGGTGGTCATTTTCAATTAAAATTGCAAATATCCTATGTGGGGATCTCTATTAAAGTTATTTAGAAAAATGCATTAAGCTTTTTACAGCTTTTTTGTACTAAAAACATTATTGGCCTGATTCTCCCAGGTGTTGGGCAACAAACTGGAAATAGGAGCTATGGGTGAGCACATCTGAAAATCATGTGAGAGGATTTCACAGAATCATAGAATATCAGGATTGAAAGGAACCTGAGGAGGTCATCTAGTCCAACCCCCTGCTCAAAGCAGGACCAATCTCCAACTAAATCATCCCAGCCAGGTCTTTGTCAAGCCTGACCTTAAAAACTTCTAAGGAAGGAGATTCTACCACCTCCATAGGTAACGCATTCCAGTGTTTCACCACCCTCCTAGTGAAAAAGGTTTTCTTAATATCCAACCTTAACCTTCCCCACTGCAACTTGAGACCATTACTCCTCGTTCTATCATCTGCTACCACTGAGAACAGTCTAGATCCTCTTTGGAACACCCCTTTCAGGTAGTTGAAAGCAGCTATCAAATCCCCCCTCATTCTTCTCTTCCACAGACTAAACAATCCCAGTTCCTTCAGCCTCTCCTCGTAAGTCATGTGTTCCAGTCCTCTGATCATTTTTGTTGCCCTCTGCTGGACTCTTTCCAATTTTTCCATATCCTTCTTGTAGTGTGGGGCCCAAAACTGGATACAGTACTGCAAATGAGGCCTCACCAATGTTGAATAGAGGGGAATGATCACGTCCCTCGATCTGCTGGCAATGCCCCTACTGATACAGCCCAATTGGCCTTCTTGGCAACAATGGCACACTGTTGACTCATATCCAGCTTCTCATCCACTGTAACCCCTAGGTCCTTTTCTGCAGAACTGCTGCCTAGCCATTCGGTCCCTAGTCTGTAATGGTGAATGGGATTCTTCCTTCCTAAGTGCAGGACTCTGCACTTAGAATCATAGAATAGAATAGAATCATAGAATAGATTGTCCTTGTTGAACCTCATCAGATTTCTTTTGGCCCAATCCTCTAATTTGTCTAGGGCCCTCTGTATCCTATCCCTACCCTCCAGCGTATCTACCTCTACTCCCAGTTTAGTGTCATCTGAAAACTTGCTGAGGGTACAATCCACACCATCCTCCAGATCATTTCATGTGTTTAAAGCAGCTGCTGCTTAAGTGCACTAATAGTTCAAATGCTAAAAGTCCACAAGATATGCTTCAGAGTAGCAGCCATGTTAGAATGTATCAGCAAAAAGAAAAGGAGTACTTGTGGCACCTTAGAGACTAACACATTTATTTGAGCATAAGCTTTCACGAGCTACAGCTCACTTCATCGGATGCATTCAGTGGAAAATACAGTGGGGAGATTTTATATACACAGAGAACATGAAACAATGGGTGTTACCATACACACTGTAACAAGAGTGATCAGGTAAGGTGAGCTATTACCAGCAGGAGAGAAAAAAAAAACCTTTTGTAGTGATAATCAAGATGGGCCATTTCCAGCAGTTGACAAGAACATGTGAGGAACATTGGGGGGGAGGGGAGAATAAACATGGGGAAATAGTTTTACTTTATTATTCTTGCAATGACTGTTCCCTCTTGGGTAAATCCTGGCCCAATTAAAGTCAATGGGAGTTTTGCTATTGATGTCAAAGGGGTGATATCACCGACTGTCTGCATCTGTCATCCCTTTCCTTTCCTCTCTCGCAAATGTCTCCCAGTGACATCACAGCTGATCAAACAATGAAAAGCTGTTGCAAATAAATTGTCTGTTTTTCATTACAAAATGTTCAAAAATATTTTTTTTGCTTTTCCAGAAAAAATATCTAAAACATTCTCAAAAAAGTTAACATTCTTCATTTAACAAAAAAAGGTATTTCGAGATAAATATTTTTTTAAAAAAATTTAAAATAAAAAGCACACTATTTACAGAATATGAAAAATATTTTTTGCGAACAAGTTTGGTTTTGAAAATAGGCCATTTTCTGATGAAAAAACCTCTTGTTCTGAAAATTTCCATCAGTTCTAATCAGAGTCTAGTTCTATTGTGCTTCTTTTACATTAGGGTCATGCCCAGTAGTAAGTATTTTGTAAGATCAAACACTAGATTGTAAACAGGGTCAGGGACTCCATTTTACTTTTGTAAGGTGCCATGCACATCTGTGGTTTTACAAAGGTAATAAATAAGATCCCAAGAATCATCACTGGCATGTTAGTCCAGGCAAAGCGGGTAAATCACGAGGATTTTACCTTCCTGTTTGTTAAGAGAAAGCGTTTTCATGCTCGTTTATTTCACTGTACTCTCCTCAGTACAGCTTGTATCTTGGCACTTTTGTTACTTTATTTTTTCATTCAGCAGATAATTCTCATTGTCAGCAGAACTAAGACTTTACATATAAGGGCAAGATAATGTCAGCACATGTCACTCTCTCCCATATTTAAACTCACATTATCATATTACATAGAAATCTGGTAGTCAATTTCATAACAATAACAATCTTCACATGTATCATTTAGCAAGAGGCATAAATCTGTCATCAGTGAGCAGCCAAAAGTAAACCTGCATAATCTATTGTAAAGGATCTAGCCTTAAAAAGCTCCTATACCTTCCCTCTGTAAACATCATAACCATATTCAATGGTTGTTTTCATAACTTAGTGAATTTTGGCAACAGAAATTCTGTGTGTTTATTTTTTTAAAATGTGACTGCTACATATCAATAGAGGGTTCGGGCCTGATCCAAAGCTCATTGAAGTCAATGGAAAGGTTCCCATTGACTTCGACAGGGACTTTGATTAATAGATTTTAAGGCCGGAAGGGATCATCTAGTCTGACTTGTTGCACAACACAGTCCATAGAACTTCACCAAGTACTTTTTTCATCAAACCCATAACTCCTGGTTGAGCCAGAGCATATCCATTAGAAAGACATCCAGTCTTGATTTAAACTCTTCACATGGCAGAATTCAGCTTCTATCAGCTACAGCTAATGCTTAATCATATTCAAAAAATAATCAGAATTTAAGCTGATTTCACCACAAACAAGGTAATGGACTCTTACCATTTTGAGGGAAGATTAATTGTACTACTCTCAGACAAAGGTCCTGATCCTGCAGTCTGATCTATACAGGTGGACTCATGCACCCATGAGTCCCAGTGAGGGGCAGACTCCTGCCCAGACAGATCCCACAGCAAGATTGGGTGTTCATGTGCAGGGATAGATACTAAGGTCAGAAGGGACCACTCTGATCATCTAGTCCGACCTCCTGCACAGCGCAGGCCACAGAATGTCACCCACCCACTCCTATGAAAAACCTCACCCATGTCTGAGCTATTGAAGTCCTCAAATCATGGTTCAAAACTTCAAGGAGCAGAGAAGCCTCCCTCCAGTCAACCATGCCCCATGCTACAGAGGAAGGCAAAAAAAACCTCCAGGGCCTCTCCAATCTGCTCTGGAGGAAAACTCCCTCCGACCCCAAACATGGCAATCAGCCAAACCCTGAGCACATGGGCAAGATTCACCAGCCAGATACCCAGGAAAGAGTTTTCTATTGTAAATCAGATCCCATCCATCTAATATCCCATCTCAGGGGATTTGGCCTATTTACCCTGAATATTTAAAGATCAATTACTTACCAAAATCCCATTATCCCATCATACCATCTCCTCCATAAACTTATCGAGTAGAATCTTAAAACCAGATAGATCTTTTGCCCCCACTGCTTCCCTTGGAAGGTTATTCCAAAACTTCACTCCTCTGATGGTTAAAAACCTTCGTCTGATTTCAAGTCTAAACTTCCTGGTGGCCAGTTTATACCCATTTGTTCTTGTGTCCACATTGGTGCTGAGCTTAAATAATTCCTCTCCCTCTCCTATATTTATCCCTCTGATATATTTATAGAGAGCAATCATATCTCCCCTCAACCTTCTTTTAGTTAGGCTAAACAAGCCCAGCTCCTTAAGTCTCCTTTCATAAGACAAGTTTTCCATTCCTCGGATCATCCTAGTAGCCCTTCTCTGTACCTGCTCCAGTTTGAATTCATCCTTTTTAAACATGGGAGACCAGAACTGCACACAGTATTCTAGGTGAGGTCTCACCAGTGCCTTGTATAATGGTACTAAAACCTCCTTATCCCTACTGGAAATGCCTCTCCTGATGCATCCCAAAACCGCATTAGCTTTTTTCACAGCCATATCACATTGGCAGCTCATTGTCATCCTATGATCAACCAATATTCCAAGGTCCTTCTCCTCTTCCGTTACTTCTAATTGATGCGTCCCCAACTTATAACTAAAATTCTTGTTATTAATCCCTAAATGCATAACCTTACACTTCTCACTATTAAATTTCATCCTATTACTATTACTCCAGTTTACAAGGTCATCCAGATCCTCCTGTATAATATCCCGATCCTTCTCCGAATTGGCAATACCTCCCAGCTTTGTATCATCTGCAAACTTTATTAGCACACTCCTACTTTTTGTGCCAAGGTCAGTAATAAAAAGATTAAATAAGATTGGTCCCAAAACCGATCCCTGAGGAACTCCACTGGTAACCTCCCTCCAACCTGACAGTTCGCCTTTCAGTAGGACCCGTTGCAGTCTCCCCTTTAACCAATTCCTTATCCACCTTCTGATGATAAAGGTGAGAAGTAATGCAAGTTTGCTGAATCTTCTGGCCTTAACCACAGTAGCATTATCAGCAATGCTTGTTCATACAATAATAAACACTTGGAAGGAAACAAAGACTTGGAGCATCCAAGAACAATAACAAATATTATAAATCCACTCATAGTCATCAAAGTACCCTCTCTTTTTTTAGTGCCATTTAGAAAGATTCTGTGCCAGTTTTTAAAATTAATTTATTTATTATTATTACATAAATGCTGAAATATGAAAGAATGTGAGAAGTATAAAGGGGTTACTTCCATACATTGGAAATGGGCAAAGGAGGAGCAGACATAATTTAATCAGGTTCCCAAACAGTCATATACATACACATATATTGCAGTTTTAGATTATTATTGTTTGTTAAAAGCAGTCTGCTCAAAGAAGGATACCTTGACAAGAAAACAGACTAAGCCTATTTCTTCACTTCATGCTAGCCGCAGGGCAAACAACTGAGGGGTTACTAACGCATCGTAACATAACCCATAAGAGCACAACCACATGTACTATGCCGTCACTCCCTATGTCCGCACTGGCACCATATCAGGGTGTGACAAACAATACAACTATCTGGGAGTGTATCCCAAAATGAATAGTGCCACACCTCACTGCATCACTCCATGCTCACATTTGCAGGGTGTTGTCAGGCAACTTGTCTGCCTGCTCTGAGGATTGTGGGAGGCTGTTTAATGGAGAGAACACTTGAGTAAAAAGAAAAGGAGGACTTGTGGCACCTTAGAGACTAACAAATTTATTTGAGCATAAGCTTTCGGAGCTACAGCTCACTTCATCGGTTCCTTGTATGGGTATATAGCAAATACTATCAAAAGAAGAACTGAACTAAAATAACACAAAATAGAAGGATATGATTCAAAGGAAAACAAAAATTAATTATCAAGTATTCTCTTAATGCTCTGTATGGTAAGAAAAGTATGAGAAGAAAGTTCTTTTAAAATCTTGCACTTTGCTACATTTACCTACCTTTAAATTTTTGAATGAGTCAGCCTTGAGAACAGACTAACAAAAGGTCACTGGTTCTCACTAAAAATTCATTTGCAGGCACTAATGTAGTGTCAGAGAGGAGGGGAAACATTTTGGATTGGAAAGTTTTAAAGAAGTAAGAGTTCACTGTTCCAAGGGCATTGGTCTGCTATATCAAACAGCAGAGATGGATGAAGCTGGCGAAACACAAGCAGGTAAACTGCAAGCTGGACACTGAACAGAGGTAGATAGATAATCCACTTCTGGTGAAAGCACAAATAGATGGCCAGATAGTACACAGGAATCGTGCCTAGAGGGCCTATGGAAAGGGATTGAAGAACAATCACATCTCAATCATTGTGATTGCCCATCGCTGCACATTTTTAACAGTTACTTTGGGGTAGCAATACACATTAACAGCCACCATGGGCTGCCAATGGCTCAGGGAGTGGTGGCTACCTTGCTGTGTCATACAGATACAGGCAAGTGCATGTGCTAATGCAGAGCCTGTTGAGGAAAAAAAATGCAGCTGAGCCTGAGGTAAGTCTGCAGCGAAGGTAAAGCCTAAGGACTTCTTTTCACTGCACTGTTAGCT